>NC_041388.1:536828301-536946194 GCF_002162155.2 Triticum dicoccoides
GACGCTGCCGCCCGCCCCGACGCCGACGACGAAGCAGGCCCCCTGTTCATATGCAAAAGTTAGTATTTTTTGGTGATATTATTGTAGAATATGATGATGATACTGTAGAATATACAAATGTTTGTATGTTCATATGCAAAGAATTTTTATTGTTTTTTTTTGTTCATTGAATTTTTATTGTAAATTTGTTCATAGGATTTTTTATTGTAATTTTGTTCATAAGATTTTTTTTGATTCGTTTAGTTTTAGGATTATTTTAGTTTATGTTTAGTTTAGGAAGAAGGAAGAGAAAAAGATGAAGAAGAGGAGAAATAAATAAGAAGAGGAAAAAAGGGAAAAAAAGACGAGAGGAAGAAAGGAATAGAGGAGAAGAAGAAAAAATAGAAAATTCTATTTTTTTCTTCTTCTCCTCTATTCCTTTCTTCTTCTCTTCTTTTTTTCTTCTTTTTGTCTTCTTCTTCCTTTTCTTATTTTTTATCGGGTAGGTCGTTGTCGATATAACCCCCTCTCGACTGTGATAACTTATACCACGGGAGCACCCACATCCCTCTCGCTCGACTAAAACTCTCGAGGACACCCAAACCCTAGAAACAAACGATGTCGGTCTCCTACCCCTCCCGCCGCGCCCCTACCCGACAAACTCTCTCGAGGCCACCCAAATTTACCAAGTTAAAAGAGTGTTGTCGTCGAGGCCACCCCGAACCCCTTGAAGCGTTGTTGAGGCCACCCCAAACCCTTGAAGCGTTGCCGAGGCCACCCCAAACCCTAGAGAAGCGTCGAGGCCATGCCACTAATATGATTCCTTATTGTGCTTAGCTAGCTAGTTCAACATTTGCCACTAATATATCCATCTGTCATGTTTGAATAATAATTGCCATGTTGTAAATATTTGCAGAAACTATGGATCCGCACCCCCGAGACGAAGCAAAACAAGCGGTGTTGGGGGAGATAATCGCACACGGAAGTGATGCCATCTTGTCGTTTCTCAACGACACATGCATAGATGGTCTTGAAAGACGGGATGAAGAAGCAGGCTATGACGACGATCAAACAATGGAGGACGAAGGACACCGTGATGACGGCTCCGGTGACCGAATGGAGGGGGAAGGACATGATGAAGAAGCAGGCTCCGGTGATCGAACGGAGTCCGGCCAGATATATATATTAATTAATTAAGCATGTGCTGACTATAGCTAATTGATGCATTAATTGTTTTTGGTATGTACACATATTAACTCTCTTCTTTTTCTTCTTTTCTAGCCCTCCGGATCGAGCAACACTTCGGTAACGAGGCGAGGCCCGAAGAGAAAGTTGCGCGCGGATGAAAGGTACACGACCATCGGAATTGATCGCACTGGCCAACCGATTGAACCCCTCCGGACCAAGCAAAAATTTAATGCTCAGTGCGGGGTTCTAGTGAGGGACATGTTCCCGATCAGCATCGAGCAATGGTTGAATTCTAAGGACAAAGACTCTCAGGTGTCTTATGTCAGCGATAGGCAGAAAGATGATCTCTGGACCGCGCTGCAGGAAAATTTCACCTTCCCACCAGAGGAGGATCCGGAGAATCCAGTTAAAAAGTCAATGATCAAGGCTTATGCTCTTAAGAAGATGGCTGAGCTATTCAGGAGGTGGAAGAATGAGCTAAAATCATCGTTTGTCGACCAAGACAAGACTCCTGAATTCATCGGCCGATTTGAGAAGATCAAAGATCAGTGGCCCAAATTTGTCACCAAAAAGAAATCTGAGAGAGCAGCGAAGATGTCAGCGACAAACAAGAAAAATGCTGCAAAGAAGAAGCATCACCATCGCATGGGGTTAGGTGGCTACCTGAAAGCCCAACCGTTGTGGAACAAAGCTGAGAATGACCTCATTGATAAAGGGATCGAACCAGAGACGTGACGCTGGCCAGACCGTTGCAGGACTTGGTTCTTCGGGGTTGGGGGAAATTGGACCCTGTAACAGGGAAGTGCGTTTGGACCGACGAGCAGCTGAACACACCCATCGAGAAGCTTCAGGAGTATATCGAAAAGGCGCAGGAAGGGACGTTCATTCTGGACAGAGAGAACGACGAGCTCATAGAGGCCCTCGAGAATCCTGAGCACCCCGGACGGACACGAGGCACGCCAGGCTCCCTTTTGTGGAAGGCTCGATTTCCCGACGCAGGCGGTTACAAACATCGGGAGAGGAAGAAGAAAAAGGAGTTGACCCAACTACAGGCGCTACACGCAAGGGTACAAGCGTTAGAGGAACGAGAGGCAGTTCGCAGCACGCGACCTACCGAAGCTACACTCGAAGCTACCCCGCCATCTCAGCGGAGAAGCAGCGTGGCTTCCACGGAGCTGCTTCAGGAGCCTGTCTTCATGGCTCCTGCTAGCTACCCCGTAGATGCTATCACGGAGTCTCAACATTTCCACCTTATGACGCAGTGGATGGAATTGAAAGTCAAGGCGGCTGTTGGCTCTGTTGCACCTCCTGAACCTGGCGCAACTTTTCACTGCCGGCCGATTCCAGAAGGATATGCTAGGGTGATGGTGGATGAAATCACAAAAGGATTTGAGGACCTCCAGCTTGACCACCCTACGGGTGAAGGGGAGACTCAGCTGGGTTCTTGTCTGAAGACTCCATGCCTATGGCGAAAGGAGCTCATCAACCTTCTGAACTGGATACCTCTGCCTCCTCCTCCTCCTCCGGCGAGTCAGGGCACCCCACCTTCTCCACCGCCTCCTCCTCCGACGAGTGATGATCAGGGCACTCAGCCTCCTTCTCCAGCGTGTGGCGGCACTCCGCCTCCTTCTCCGCCTGCACCGGCGCACCCGAGCAGCCACCAGCCTCCTCCTTCTCCGCCTCGCCAGTAAGGGCGGAAGAGACCCGCCGCCGCCCCGGCTGCTCCGGCGCGTCGTAGTGCTTCTCCTCCGCCTCGTAAGCAAGCATGAAAGAAGACAGCCGCAGCCGCTCCGTCTGCTCCGGTGTCTAGCAGTACAGCCAGAGGCGGGAGGCAATACAGATAAGGTCCACCTCTCAAGCCTCTAGAGAAGTTACCGTACGAGAGGACCGCGGAGGAAACGTGAAGATCGTGCGGACCAAAGTGAAGGACTTCTTTGAAGGGTTGAAAGCAAAGAGACATCCACCTCCGGAGGAGAAGCTAGATCTGGTGAAAGCAAAGCGCACTATCGATGCCCTGAGGAAACCACTAAAGTCTCCGCTGAAAACCAACTATGAGCGCACTACTGAAAAGGCATATCTCGAAGCGGAGCGGTCGGGAAGTACTCTCAATGATCAAAGGTTAAAATAACGAGAAGCTCGGAAAAAAATTGCCCAGCTTGGCGAACAAGCAAACCAATCGTGCCCCCCGCTCAATGTGTCTAGTGACATCGTCGCTAATGCTCTGGGGATGGTGCCCGGTTATAGCAATCTTGGTGATTACCTGCCCGACGATGTACATTATTATTTCTTGGAGGTGGACGAACACAGATATGAGTACGGGAAGCCTCTCGTCAAAGATGAAAAATCTCTAACAACGATGATGCGAAGATTCCATAATTGGTACATGAAAACCTGCAGAGAGTCTGGGGGGACGAATACTTTGTATCTGAGAATTAAAGAGGAGCACGACCTCGTTGGAACTGATTTGTTGCATGTTCCATTTGAGGAGTTCTTCCAGTTCAAATTAATGGTCACTTGCTACTGTCTGTAAGTACTACTTATGTCATTAAGTCTCTATATATAGCTCAGCACTTTCATTGCATGTATTTATAATTATCCTCACTATATTATGCAGATTGAAGATCCTCGAGTGCAGAAAAGCAAAAATGTATGATATTGGGTTCATTAACACAAATCTCATAGATGAATTTCAGGTTACAAAGAACGCCGAAGAGGCCGAGGCCAACTTGCTCAAATCATTGTTAATAAATCAAAACAAAGATTTAATACTCTTTCCTTACAACTTCAAGTGAGTGTTACTGTCGTGTGCATATTCGGTTTCCCTTATTACTCGAGCGAGGTTATAGTAATGTAATTGATGAGTTATGCATGCGTGTGCAGTTTCCACAATATTCTCCTGGAGATTAAGCTTGAGCGGGGACTAGTAACCGTCTTAGACTCGAGACGAAAAGATCCCGAGACCTATGCGGACATGACTAAAATTCTCAACAAGTAAGTTCAATCGATCATTATCGCACCATATCGGCAACTTTTTGTTCATTTCCTGATATCTCAAGTAATAATTATTTTCTTTGTCTTGCAGGGTTTGGAAACAGTTCACCGCAGAAGCTCCGGGACTGCCGAAGGAGCTGCAATATAAATACCCGAAAGTAAGTACTACTAGCTAGCTAGTTGCGCGCATCTCCCGTTGATTCTAGCTACTTTCACCAATGCCATTTATAATGCTTCATTATTAGTTTGATTGACCTCTATTTCTTGTAAAGTGCTTGTGGCAGGAACAAGGGAATGATTACTGTGGATACTACATGTGCGAGTTTATCTACAACGCGACATTGAAAAATAAGCGGGGCTACTCTAAAAGACAATATGAAGTGCGTAAGCAATAATATTCACAATTTCATTTTATTACACCATCATTTCTGTTGAGTTTCATTCATATATATGTATTAATCCCCTTCTTCAAATTAGACGTGGCAGATGCGGAATGAACTCCTACCACAAGATCGCATGAAAGCAATTCAAGAGGAATTGGCGGGATTCTTTCTTGACCACGTCATCAATAAAGCCGGAGAATACCACGTGGAAGTTGAGTTCAAATGCTAGGGGATTGTAAGAGATCTTACATATTGTATATGTATGTAGCCAGTACCGTCGGATAGATAATACGAAAACTTGTTGTTCGACCAATCTCTCAGAGAAGGAGAGGTCGATCACTTCTCTCGGTATGCATGACGAACTTCTGTACTTAATGGTTTCCTTCATTTTCTTACTAGCTAGCATGTCGAGCGCCTCTCTATGTATAGTACGTAGCGTCGACCAAGCACGAAGATAAGAGATGACACTTCTCTCTATTAATTAATTAGATACCTAACAAAGTATATGAAACACCTTAATTAAACATACAAAACCCCCAAATCCACCCCCCCTTTCAGAAAAAAAACAAAAACCCTAACCCCTGAACAGCTGACGCGTGGATGCCTATTGGTCCCGGTTGGTGCCACCGACCGGGACTAAAGGGCCTGCTGCCTGGGCTCGCAGCACCGGCCACGTGGAGGCCCATCTGTCCCGGTTAGTATAAGAACCGGGACTAAAGGCCTAGGCATTAGTAACGACTCTTTAGTCCCGGTTCCCCAACCGGGACAGATGGGCCTTATGAACCGGGACAAATGGCATTTTTTCTACTAGTGAAACCTATTGGTAAACAATATCAGCTTATGCATTATTGTTCAGTCTATATTAAAGCACACATGGTGACTATCTTCAACAGGGTGTTGTTTGATCAAGCTACTATGTTGCACTCGAGATGAGCGATTGGTAAATGGATGATATAGTTTATAAATACTTTACTATTCAGATATTGCATATGAAAACATCAATTAGTTATAAGTGCCATTTTCATGGACTACTACAAAGAAGAAATATCCTAGAAGTTGAGGGCAGCTAGAGAGACCTTAGTAATTTTGAGTCAAGAGAGAAAAGAATGACATCCATCCAGAATCTTTTGAACTATGAATAGTGGATTGAGAAGGGTTGAAATATTAGTGTTGCCATGGTTCCTAAATGGTAGGAGGTATGTGTTTTGTTGCATTAGCTCCTAAATGGTAACTTGTATGGTTCCAAGTGCCTAAGTACACATGTAATAGTTTGCTAGACAATTGCATAATGCAATCAAGGTTTTGGTTGTAGTATCTTGGACGTAAAGGGAACAAAATCCTCCGTTTGTTGTATTTAATTCATGGATAACAATAAAGGAAATGCTTCGTGAGATGGTCGGTCTTAAGCATAAGAAGGCATCTAGGTGCTATCTAGCATTTGTAATGTGGTGCATAATAAAGAGTTATATCGTTTTGTACCACTTTCTTTATTTGTTGTGCATCTAGGTGCTATCAAGTCTATTATTTATCAAAATACATTTCAAGTGAAGTGGATTTTAATTATTCTTCATATATTACTAGCTCTCTTTTCTAAACATGTAAACTTTGACATGCATTGTACTTACATATGAAACCAGTAGAACTTTTAAAATGCCCGTGACAACGCACGGGCATTCTACTAGTTCCTTTAATTAAGCATAGGGAAGATAAAATTTGTAGAAATCACGTATCCAAAAAGTTTAGGCACCAAAGCAAGAACATGGGCTCCAAATTTATGATCTTGGCGTTATATAACTCATTCAAAATTCCGCTCTGGTCCATGTTTAATGGTTGGCTGGGAGAGACGAGGACCTGTCCGACAGAAGCCACCCCACATATAACAGCACAGTGTTTTTTTTATACGGACAGTTCGGTGTGTCAGCAGTCAGCGTACCGAACAGTAATCTAAGTGCCTAAATACTGCTCAAGTGTGGTCGGGTTAATATATGGTTTGTGCTTGTACTTGAATTTTCTTGACCCCATCAGGTCTGATTCTGCTGGTTTTTTTTTCTGCACAAAAGGATTCTGTCAAGTGTCAACGGACAAGCTGGGTTGCTGAGTTTATCTTTGCGTTCGGGGCGGCGACGTCCTAGTGATTATGTTTAGTATGCTCGTGGGTGACAACGGTGGTGAAACTAACCTGGTCGAAGGATACAGCGACTTTGACCCGTACAAGGGCATGGTGCAATGCATTGTTGGCGATCGAGAGAGCTCGCTGTGCCAAGGTGCTTGCTCTCTCGCAGCTGGTCCCTGGCGCTTCGAAAGAATCAATGTATGATCGTGAGGAAGATGAAGCGTCGCCGGCTTCCTTCATTTGCACTGAACCGTGTTTGCCGAGTAGTATCAGTGTGCGATCTTCTTCTTTTTTTTTGGCATTTTGGTGTACTCCAATTCTAGTAGCTATTGATAAAAGAGGCCGCCGGCCAGACAATGCAAGGCTTCATTACCAAAACCCTTTCAAGTTTAGAGCATCTCCAGCCGCGCCCTCAACAGTCCCCCGGGTCATTCTTTAGAGCCTCGAGGAGCTTAATTTTCGTCGGTTAGACCCGAAACTGGCGTCGGCGGACCCAGGTTGAATCCGGCGCTCTGGGGAGCGCGCGCCGGGGGAATCTTTTTTGACGCGAAAGAACGGCGGCCCCACCGAGGCAGCGATCCCCGCGCATCGTCATCATCATCGCCTCGGTTTCCCGTGGGGAATCAATACCAAGGTTGCCGCCGGTCAGCCTTCCATTGATTCTCATGGCCGGCGCGGTGCGGCGACGCGTCTTCTCTTGCCACGCGTACACACGTTTGCCACCCCCCGGCCGCTATAAAAGACGCCTTCCTTTCTCGCCGGTGGACGCACTCGCCCGCAGCCCCTCTCTCTCTCTCTCGCAATTGACGCGCTCTCTTCCCCTCTCTCCCTGTCTAGCCACCATGTGCATGCCCCGCCGATGGGAGAGCGGCTCCCCAGCAATGGAGCGGTGGCCAACGGCTTCGGCCGTCGCCACATGCGCGAGTGGGAAGCCCACTTCCTCCACGAGACGAATTACCCGGCGCCGCCTTAGAAAGAATCAATGTATGATCGGCCTTCCCGCTGTGCGGTGCCACTGCCAGTGCCGCGGCTACACTCCAGTCTCCATCACCGTGGCCAGCAAACAGGATACGGTGCCGCGTGGGCCGTTCCGTCGGAGCTGAACAGCACGGCAGCGCTCGGCTCCCATGGGCAGTGCCCAGTGGGGTTGGGTGGGATGGTCCCACCGACCGTAGACGCCGTCCTCCTCCTCTCTCCGCGCCGTGCGACACCTCCTTGTTGTCCTCCTCGTAGTACAAGGGACGCACCTACGGTATGTTACACAACACGTAAGCAAGAGAGCAGCAGCACACTGAGCCACGCAAGCCAGCGTACCACTACTGCGCTGATTGTCGGTGTCCTCTCGTGGATCACACGCGTATATCACGTGCTACTACTGAAGCTTGTCCAACGATGCTCACGTCCACGCAACACACCTATTGAGAAACAGTAAAACAGGGCGAGCTATGCCCCTCCACAGCGATTCGACCTCTTCAGCCGTTGGATTCTGCATACAAACGCACCAGATCGCTCAATTATCCCGCAGTGCATGCATGGGCCTTTTTGTATCTCGCCAGCCCCGAGCGTCATGACTGGCCCACGTCTATGGGCTGCTGCTCCGGTGACTGACTTGGACGTCCTCACATTAATCGGGCAGAGGAACCGTCAACGGGCTGCAGTTTCTCTCTTTATGTACGAATTGGGTGTTAATCTGTGGGCTTCTTGTATGCGGTTGTCTCATGGATCGTGGCGCCCGAGATGACGGGTGGCGGCGGCAGGTTACTGGGGGCGGCGGCAGGCGATGTGGAGCAGGTGGAGGTGCGGCGCCACCAACAACTTGAGAGAACGAAGAAAGAAGAGGAGTGCTTCATCCATCTAACACAGCTGCTTAGGAAGAGATAAGGGGTTGAAGAAAACATGGGGTCCAATCCAGGTGTCCACCTCTGCACCATCTGGCTGCAACATCTATGATTTACCGGAGTCGGCGCCTTCCGTCATGGTAAGAGTTCGTTATGAATTGTTACTAGGATTCATGCATGGTACAATTATTTTGTTCTGCTCCAATTAGCACT
Organism: Triticum dicoccoides; assembly: GCF_002162155.2. Classification (NCBI taxonomy): domain Eukaryota; kingdom Viridiplantae; phylum Streptophyta; class Magnoliopsida; order Poales; family Poaceae; genus Triticum; species Triticum dicoccoides. The sequence goes on from NC_041388.1 coordinate 536,837,007, forward strand.
AAGATCTTAGATAGTCTGTGTTGCAAACGTTCCGCTGCCAACTCCCTCTGGATGTCCACTCAGCTCCAAATTAATGGTCTACCAAATTGTTTTGGGTGTGTGTAAGAAAAGCAAGCAAACGACATGAGCAAATTGTACCATGTAGCTTGGCAGTCACATCATGATTATAGATATATATGTTGCTTGCCATAAGAAAAATGCAGTCCACTATGATTACAAATACATATGTGTATACACTGCTTCCCCTGGAGACCCTGCTTCTATTGTTTTTTGTTTACGGGCTGTTTCTATTGTTGCTCCTTCAATCGTTTGGTTGCGAGCTCTCTTGAGCATTGGTGTGGCTGGCAGCAAGCACTCGTGGCGCTTTAGGCCTCAGTTCATTTGTTCGTGTGCTATGCCAGGTCTAGGTTAGCTAGGCATTCCTTTTTTTTTTGCCATTCGACGAGGACGGTTCGTTTTGTATTTTATTTTAGTAAATATTTGTACATTTGGCGATTCACACTATCTTAGCGATGTGTTCATAAATAATGACGCACTCACTGGCATGTTTAAGAAAAAAAACTTTTTGCCTGAATTTCTCCATTATTAATTCAATTGTTACAACAGTGGTTGTGCACTTAAATCTTTATGGCGGTAGGCTAAACATGGAGACGGAGGGTTATCGTTAATTTTAATTTGCTTCGATGAGAACATATAGCAAAACCTTTTATCTTATGAATCCTCCTTTGTATTGACGAGTGATGACATTATTTGTTATGGCCTTTCATCTAATGTACTCTAATTCAGACAGGGGCGGAGCCCAATGGGCCAACCCTGTAGCACAGGCTACAGGGTCCGATTTCGTTTTACGTACTAAATATCAGGTATTTAGCTCGGGGCATCAGGGTGGGCCGAATATTGTGCTACAGGGCCCATTATTCCAGGCGCACCAGGCCTCCTTTGGTCCGCTTCCAGCAGCCCATTGAACACAATGAACTATCCATCTGGTGCTCTGTAGCGAACAGAACAATCGATCTGACTAAAACAACCACGTCTCCTCGTCTCCTAATCTATCCCGACCCCCGATTCATCGACTTGTGCAGCGGCCGGTGGCGATCGATCGATTCACAGATTGAGAACTTGTGCAGCGGTGGCAACCATCGAGCCAAGAGGCAAAATCTAGCTAGCTAGTACTTCTAATCTTCTAATGTAGTACTCTAGTCGGTAGGCTGTAGCTAATCTTTCTACAGATTTAAAGATTGGAATTGATATGTTCCCCAGTCCTGACGAATTGACGATTTGTGGCAGCCGGCAGCATGGATCCGTTCCTGTCTTCTGGGTTGATCTGATCACCCGAATGTCCGCACAGCTACGGCAGCGGCGTAATTTTCTCTTCTTCTGTTACAATACGAGTTTGGCTAACCCTCAGGATTTTGATTTCAGGGATTTGAGGGATCTTGATAAGGATCTACGGCTCTATATTGCTGATGTGCGCACAGATGATAGCTTTTCCAACATAGCAACAATCACCGAGCTTTCAAAAAACATGGTGCAGACGAGGAGGCATATTATGTACCTTTTGTTTTATCGGTTGTTGGCCTATTGCTACTGCTACAGTTGAGAGGTGCTTCTCAGCAATGAAATTGGTCAAAACTTGCTTGCGCAATCGCCTCAACGATGACAGCTTGAGTGATGATGTTATTTGTTATGTGGAGAAGGAAGAAATGAAAAAGGTCACCAATGATCAAGTGGTTGAGTATTTCATGGCTCGAAGGAAGAGAATGTACTAAAGGTAATTTATAACATTTTAAGTACTTTCATAGCAAATTTAAGTACTTTGATTTAAGCATTTTATTAGATTCTACTCAAAATTTTAATTCTAGTTTTGTTATTGTAGGTTAATAAACCTTTGTGTCTGATGATGTGTTTTCAAATTTCAGAATGCAAGACATGTTTACAAGTAATTTTTTTTGTTTGATTTGGCATTATATTAAACAGTTTGACTGTAGCATTTTGTTTTTAATTTTTTACAATATGACTTCTCTTATGTTTGGTAATCCGTGTTACAAGCTATGAAACACGCCTTTATTTAATGCATCGGTTGCTTGCAAAATTTATGCCATGGTTAAGTAGTGCATCAGGGTAAGGTTAGCTCCAGATCCGCCCCTGAATGGAAATATAGCCAGAGTATACAGCTGCAAGAATTGAAAACTACAACTGGAAGAGATATGTGTGTGCATTTTAGTTATGCACAAAAAATCCGTGTGCCTTACTGGGCACGTACATGAATCATAGTGATCAATTGTGAATAGTACTGAAACATAGATAAAATAAACACCGCCCGTGCACTATTATATAATATATACCGTCATGCATCATTCAAGCTCTCTGCATGTAGGGGCTGATTATCCAAAAGACTTTTACAATTAGGCGAGGAGCCGCCCGTAAAACAATCCGTCCTTAGTACTAGCCGCCTAGCTAGAATAGAATCTATAGGAGGTGGCTCAATAGAAGGGCCATCCGGAATAACACCTATCCCTTGCGGCTATTACATATGGAAGTGACATGGGAGAGATTGCTAGAAATCCCACATAATCAATAGCTGACCATTTATTTCATAGACCCACATGATCAATGAACATCTAACACGTATTGGGATCTATTTCTATGATTCCCTGAAACTTGCACATCCATCATAATTGCCAGGTCATCCCCGAAACTATAGCATAATTTGTTATAAAGTGTAATAAATTGCAAATAATTCCTAGAAATTTTAGAAAAATAATAATATAAATTCTAATGTGTTTCATGCACACTAATAGTATAATAATAGATAATAAGTTCTATCGGTTTAATCATAAAAAACAGATTCAACGTTTTTTAGGCAAATACAACAGTATCAATTTTACTTTCCTAATCTAGATATTTTCCATAAGATTAGTGGCTAAAGTTTTAAAGTTGCGACAACAAACATACTTATCACCCTAAACATCAGAGGTAATTGAGAATTATGACAAAAATCATGTTTCAAACTATCATGGAGAGCCAGTTGCAACATCGCTGTAAATTAACATCTTTGTAGATTGGATGTGTGAGGATTATACATCTGGATTGGCCTAAAAAAATAATATGATACACATATCTTTGATTAAAATAATACATTAAGCCACTACCCAACAAAATAATATGTGTTGATCATTGTGTCCTGTTTGACTTCCACGTGACACTCAAGGGCGAGGACGATGGTACCTACATAGGTGCCAACATCCTTCACCATCGGATTTCTATAATTGGAAATGTGAATATGATACACATATGTTTGAGTCAAATAATACATTAAGTATATCAATTTATAGTCCCATTTTCGTAATAATTTAATGGTAAAATAATATGGTTTAGAGATAATTTATTTTTATATTAGAGAGGGTATCGAAACATGTAATATATTTTAGTGGGAACTCATAGAGAAAAAGCAACATATTGTGATATACTTGGCCTCTTCCACATAGTTCACTAATTCAATATTGATGACCACATTTTATGGATGTTCACCATTAAAAATTGATTCAAATGAATTGAACAAGATTATTACTTTGCACTGAAAAATGACATTTATTTTTTAATCAAAGAAATAGAGTATCAGAACGTCAAGTTATCGGTTACTAAAAGATTTTGCGAAATTTTAAATCACTGTTCCCATGACTAAGTAAATTGTAATTACTCCTATGTATTTCATGTACCAAACAAATGTAATATAGTATGTTAAAATTAAATAATCATTCATTCATTAACCATTGTTAATATAACATCATGTGTCTACATGATCACAGCTTCATGTAATATGTTCTAAAGGACACAATAATAAAATATTGGTATGCTCAAAATTCTCACGGAAAGTCAATCAATTTTTTTTCATTTGTACTAATGCAAAATTGCATAGAAAATTCTAACTTGAATTTGGTTCTTAATATTTAGTTTTTTTAAATGGTAAGCACGAGTCACACAATTTTATATAAAAAAGGTATCATTCAACAAGAAAAAGAAAGAGATAAGGTAAATTTTCTAAAAAAAACAAACTATTCAATTGTTAATCAAGTGAATCTTTTATTAACTAAGGGATCAAAACCCATACTTCTTTATATTCATATTTAATATGTTAGCAAGTCCCTGCATATGACCATCATAAATCTATCAAAGTGGATGGGAACATAAGTCACTACCAATATGTAATCATGGTTTGCACATGACCGGATAAAGATCTTAGCATCTCGTAACTGACACACGTTCAAAGTTATACATAAAATAATTATCATATGACTATCAGAACAAATAAATAAAAAATATTGAGCCGTTTCAAGCATTATCTTTTTTTCTAATTATACTACATTATTTTTAAGATTAGAATCACACTACCCACAATATGTATCAAACAGATTTATTTCCATGACAATATTTAAACTCATTTGAGATTTTTGGGTTTCAAATGAGATGTTTCCTGTTACAGATGATATAATCACAGTATAAACATTAAAAAATTCTAGCCCGCGCAACGAGCGGGCCACTTTGCTAGTTTATTCAACAGGAGAAGACAAAGTAAAATGTTCTCCTTATTAGATCAACAATTATTCATATGAGAGCCACTCAACATTTTCATCGTGGTCTTCTCCTCGGTGCAACTCGAATAAAAAGAAAAGAAATTTAGAGAAACGCACTGAAATATTTTTGGAGTTTTTGGTTTTCTAGAACAAGCAAATAAAAGGGAAAAGCAAAAACGAGAATATTTACACGGGAAAGCTCCTAACAAGCAAAAAAAGAACAAGGAAATCTTTTTGGGATTTTCTTTTTACTACTACGCATGCATAGAAAGTAAATTAGCTACAACTATTTTTTCAGGTTTTTCTAAAGTTTTTCAAATACACAAGAAGAAAGCAAGAAAATAAATCTAAACATGGATGGTACAATGAAAAAGAGTGTGAACACCGACTAATGGAATATGTGGACATGAATGTAAAGTCGGTGAGAAACACATGCTCCCCCAAGCTTAGGCTTTTGGCCTAACTTGGTAGTCGATCAGTAGCCTGGATAATAGTCGGGGTGCTAAGGAGCAGGCATCCACTCATCCCACTGTTGAGGCCCCTCCTGTGCTGCCTCCGCAGCAGCCTGAGCGTTCCGGTAGGCAAGGCATAATTCTATATCCGCCCCTGGCAATAGGATCAAATAAAGCAGGTGCAGGCAATGGAATAACATCACGAGTCCTCACACTAGAAACCAGGTTATATGGAATAGGGATGTTAGGGGATTCGATATCAGTAAAATGGTGCTGATTCATGGCTGCACGATCTAGGTAAACCTTGGTCAGAGGGTAATCATGAGGGTGTATCTCAACATTAAAGTGAGCCGCCAAATGAGTAGCATAAGTCCCACCATGTATTTTACCCTAGGATTTATTAAGGTGGAGCCGACGAGCTACAATAGCCCCCAAGCTATAAGTGTTGTCACCCTCCAGTGCACGACGTAAAACATCAAGGTCTGGTGAACTAAGTGCACCCACCTTCTCCCTAGCAAGCAAGCATTTTGCAATGAAAAGTGCAAAGTAATGAACAGCAGGAAAATGCAAGCCAGCGGCAGTGGTAGCTGACACCCCTCTCTCATCTCCCACTGTCAAAGTGTGATAAAAGGCCTCAAACCCAGCCGGCCTAGGCTCGGCTAAGCTCCCATCAGAAGGGATCAAGCATATGTCACAAAATTCAGTAAGTGGTATCTGATGGTTTTCAGCATATAAGTCAAAGCTCACTTCAGGAGGATTATTCCTAGGCAGGAAAGTAGAACTTTGAACAAAGATGTTCATGAGGATTTGATGCTGGTCACACTCATCTGCGATGAAGTCGGTGAGGTCGTCATTAGTAGCATATTGTGTGAACTCTTGAAGGATTCCAGCCTCCTCCAGGAACGGGGTGTGCGGCCATTTACATGGCCGTACTTCCGCCAACCTCTCAGGATGGAGATCACTATCAGATGACTCCCCAATAACACCCTTGGAGTTCTTATTGGAGCCAAACTTCCTAAAGATATTCATGGTTTTCCTATGAAAAAAATTCAAGCAACAATCCCTCGAAACTGTTTCGGAAACGGAGTTTCGAGCAACGAGATCGAAATCCGCGGGTTTGAGAGCAAGAACACGGGAGAGAGAGCAATGGGGATTTTTTTTCTGGAGGTAGGTGGGGATGTGGGATGAAGAGATAAGTGAGGGGGCCCATGTGGGGACCACAACCCACCAGGGCGTGCCTGGGGGTCCTGGCGTGCCCAGGTGGGTTGTGCCCACCTGGTGCACATCCCTCTGGTATTATTTTGCACCAGAAATTCAGAAATATTCAGAAAAAAATCATAATAAATTTTCAGGGTATTCTGAGAACTTTTATTTTTGGGTCATTTTTTATTGCACGGGAAATTCAGAAACTCACAAAACATGGCATTTTATTTTATTTAACTAATAAAAATAGAGAATAAAAATTAGTGACAGAAGGTAGTGCTTACTAAATTCATCAACTTCATACCGCTCAAAAATGATCCATTAATAAGGATGATCAAGTCTTATTAACAACCACTCTCGATTGGCATGAAGCCGAAGAACTTTCGTAAATCACTAAGTTACCTCAATGGTGATATGAATGTCCCCAATGATAAGCATTTCGTATTTCTTTTTGACAGTAGGTAGAGGTATTTGAAAACTTCCAATAGTGATTGTCGGAGATTTTTCAATAACATTTATACCATTCACTTGGAATTGTTTCTTCAGAAAGTGCACCGTATGCTCATTACCATTGATTTGAAAAGTGACCTTTCTTTTATTGCAATTAGTACCAGCCCCTGCAGTATTCAAGAAGGGTCTACCAAGGATAATCGACATATTGTCGTCCTTGGGAATCTCAAGTATAACAAAGTCAGTCAGGATAGTAACATTAGCAACAACAATGGGCACATCCTCACAGATACCGATAGGTATGGCAGTTAATTTATCAGCCATTTGCAAAGATCTTTCAGTAGGTGTGAGTTTATTCAAGTCAAGTGAGGGAGTCCAGGATTAGGGGGTATCCGGACAGCCGGACTATATCCTTTGGCCGGATTGTTGGACTATCAAGATACAAGATTGAAGACTTCGTCTCGTGTCCGGATGGAACTCTCCTTGGCATGGAAGGCAAGCTTGGTGATACGGATATAAAGATCTCCTCCCTTGTAACTGACTCTATGTAACCCTAGCCCCCTTCGGTGTCTATATAAACCGGAGGGTTTAGTCCGTAGGACAACAACAATCATACCATAGGCTAGCTTCTAGGGTTTAGCCTCTACGATCTCGTGGTAGATCAACTCTTGTACTACTCATATCATCAAGATCAGTCAAGCAGGAAGTAGGGTATTACCTCCATCGAGAGGGCCCGAACCTGGGTAGACATCGTGTCCCCTGCCTCCTGTTACCATCCGCCTTAGACGCATAGTTCGGGACCCCCTACCCGAGATCCGCCGGTTTTGACACCGACATTGGTGCTTTCATTGAGAGTTCCACTGCGCCGTCGCCGTAACGATACGGTCCAGGGTGAGGGCTTCCTTCCTGGTCAGATCTTCGTATTCGGCGGCTTCGCACTGCGGGCCAACTCGTTTGGCTATCTGGAGCAGATCGAGAGCTACGCCCCTGGCCACCAGGTCAGGTTCGGAAACTTGAATTACACTGCCAATATCCGTGGAGACTTGATCTTCGACGGATTCGGGCCCATGCCAGGTGTGCCGCACAATCACGACGAGCACGATATAGCTCTGCCGTCGGACAGTGCTCGGGAGATCACACCAGTAACTACTCTGGCCTTCAATCCGGAGCAGATTGCGCCATCCGAGGACGGGCGGATAGACTCCGCCTTGGAGGCCGAACTCTCAGCGGCGATAGATCCGAACACTGACCTTACCCTTCACAAGAGCCGTGACGGCGAATCACTGGACTCGTCTCCGGCCATGGACTCTGAACCGCCTGCGCCCATGCCTATCGAATCTGATTGGGCGTCGATCATGGAGTTCACCTCCGCGGATATCTTTCAGCACTCGCCCTTCGGCGATGTACTAAACTCATTAAGGTCGCTCTCCCTGTCAGGAGAACCTTGGTCGAACTATGTCCGGCTAATATGGGATGCGGATGACGGAGAAATTCACTTCCCACCCACCACCCACTTAGTAGCCACTGTCGATGATTTAACCGACATGCTCGACTTCAACTCCGAAGACATCGATGGTATGGACAACGATGAAGGAGACGAACAGGAACCACTGCCCACAGGGCACTGGACCGCCACCTCATCATATGACATATATATGGTGGATACACCTAAAGAAGGCAATGGCAACAAGACAGCGGAGGATGACCCCTCCAAGAAGCAACCCAAGCGCCAGCGTCAGCGGCACCGCTCTAAGTCTCGCCACAGCAAAAGCGGTGATACCGGCACTGGAGATAACAGTACTCCGAACAGTGTGGAGGATGATGACAATTCCCTCCAGCACGATCTAGAGCCAGAGGATGAACAAGCCAGCCCTCCTAAGCGAGCGGTAGAGAGAGAAGCGGAGTATGAAAATTACATGCCTCTCTCTGAAGACGAAGTGAGCCCCGACGACGAAGAATTTGTCGTGCCTGAGGATCCCATCGAGCAGGAGCGCTTTAAGCGCCAGCTTATAGCCACAGCAAACAGCCTGAAGAAAAAACAGCAACAGCTTCGAGCTGATCAGGATTTGCTAGCAGACAGATGGACTGAAGTCCTTGCGGCCGAGGAATACGAACTCGAACGACCCTCCAAGGGTCACCCAAAGTGCAGGTTGCTACCCCGACTTGAGGAGGAAGCATGGAAACCTACATCACCAGCGTATGACGCGGCTGATCAGCCACCTCGTGGCCGAGACAGAGAGGCATTTCAGCCAGAAGCTCCGCCCACACCCGCCGCCACTCAAACAAAAACACCAAGGCATTGGGAAACACGCGAGACCTGCGAGACGTATTGGAAGACAGGGAAAAACACGCAAGATCAATCTACGAATCATGAGGGCATGCCCCTACGCGGGGACGGTGACCGCCACGCTGGATACAGTAAAAGCAAATCCGGCCAGGCCGAATACAGCAGGCAAGACTCATACGAGCTGTGTCATGATATAGCCCAGCACAGAGGCGCGGCATACCCCCTATGCTTCACTGATGAAGTAATGGAGCATGAATTCCCAGAGGATTTTAAACTCATAACTATCGAATCATATGATGGTACAACAGATCCCGCGGTATGGATCGAGGACTACCTCCTCCACATCCACATGGCCCGCGGTGATGATCAACATGCCATCAAGTACCTCCCATTAAAACTTAAAGGACCAGCTCGGCATTGGCTGAATAGTTTGCCAGCAGACTCCATGGGGTGTTGGGAGGATCTGGAAGACGCATTCCTTGACAACTTCCAGGGCACTTATGTGCGACCACCAGATACCAATGACTTGAGCCACATAATTCAGCAGCCAGGGGAATCGGCCAGGCAATTGTGGACACGGTTCCTAATCAAGAGGCCTTAGCGGCATTTAAGCACAACATCCGTGACGAGTGGCTCGCCCGGCACCTCGTCCAGGAAAAGCCGAAGTCTATGGCAGCCCTCACGACACTCATAACCCGCTTTTGCGCGGGAGAGGATAGCTGGCTGGCTCGCAGCAACAATATATCAAGGAACCTTGGCACTTTGGATACCAAGGACAGTAACGGCAGGCCACGTCGCAGCAAACACAAGCGCCACAACAACGGCGATAACACCGAGGATACGGCAGCCAATGCCGGATTCAGAGGCTCTAAACCCGGTCAGCGGAAGAAGCCATTCAAAAGAAGCACTCCGGGCCCGTCCAATTTAGACTGCATACTCGATCACTTGTGTCAAATACACGGCACCCCCGATAGCCAGCCAGTCACACGAACAGAGAATGCTGGGTGTTCAAGCAGGCCGGCAAGTTAAACGCCGAAAATATAGACAAGGGGCTACACAGCGATGACGAAGATGAGCCACGGCCGCCGAACACGGGAGGACAGAAGAGGTTCCCCCCGCAAGTGAGGACGGTGAACATGATATACGCAACCCACATCCCCAAGAGGGAACGGAAGCGTGCACTAAGGGACGTATATGCGATGGAGCCCGTCGCCCCAAAGTTCAACCCATGGTCCTCTTGTCCGATCACCTTCGATCGCAGGGACCACCCCACTAGTATCCGTCATGGAAGATCTACCGCATTGGTCTTAGACCCCATCATCGATGGATTTCACCTCACTCGAGTCCTTATGGACGGCGGCAGCAGCCTGAACCTGCTCTACCAGGATACAGTGCACAAAATGGGTATAGATCCCTCAAGGATCAAACCCACAAAAACGACCTTTAAAGGCATCATCCCAGGTGTAGAGGCCCATTGTACGGGCTCAATCACACTGGAAGTGGTCTTCGGATCTCCGGACAACTTCCGAAGCAAGGAGTTAATCTTCGATATCGTCCCGTTCCGCAGCGGCTACCACGCACTGCTCGGGCGAACCGCATTTGCAAGATTCAATGCGGTACCGCATTACGCATACCTCAAGCTCAAGATGCTAGGACCTAGGGGGGTTACCACAGTCAATGGAAACACAGAGCGCTTGCTCCGTACGGAGGAGCACACTGCAGCCCTCGCAGCGGAGGCACAAAGCAGCCTCTTAAGGCAATCCGCCAGTTCGGTGATAAAGCCCCTGGACACCGTCAAGCGCGTCCGGAGTAACCTGCAGCAGGATCGCCTGGCACGTTTAGAGCTCGCCTAGCAATTCGGCCCCCGCCCTAGTCTCAGTCGAACGGCGAGATTCGCACAGCTCATACAGACTTATGCATTGAAAATGCCATAGGTGTAGGCGGGGGCACGATCATGGCAGGTCCCACAATGCGGCTCAACCGCACTAGGGGCTTACTACCTTTATCATTGTCTCTCTTTCAGGACTTTACTATCTGGAAGCCCTATCCGGCAGTACGATTGCCGGACAATATGATACAACATCCAAGGAGGCAGGAAGCTACGTCATACAATGGAATCCCCAGGTGGTCTCTGATAACGAGTTAAATACCTACTTTAAGATACCAGTCCGCAGCTTGCCCTTGGACGGTACATGTGAAAATAGTCCTATTTTTTCGCTTACCGCACTACTTGTATCAGTATGCTTCGATGCATTTCTTGAATAAACAATGCATAGCACTAGTCTATTATCGCATTCTATATTCTTTTTTATATATGTTCACTTATGACAATCAGCACCCGTACACTATGGTACGGCCAGTACGCCAGGGGCTTCTGTATACCCCATAATACGGCGTGAGAAGTCCGAACACTTTCGACAATGCGGCACCCCGAACTTATAGCATTATATGCATCAACTCCAAATCATGTCTTGGGTCAATCGTTGGGTTTGCCCGGCTCCCATGTTTTGGTGCCTTACGTTCCGCTATATCGGCTAAGGTAGCACTGGGAGAACTACTGCGATTGTGCCTCTGTTCTTCGGGACGAGCACCTCAGTAGAGAAAGCTAAAACTGACTGTCATGATAAGGCGAGAGCTGGTCGCTCTTCGAGAGGTCTCAAGTCCCTAAAGACTTTTTCTGCTTCGGGCGAGGAGTCGGCCTTGTCCGACTTAGGCGTGTATAGCGCCCCAAATTCGGCCTTCCGAATACTAGGGGTGAGGGAGTCCTGGATTAGGGGGTGTTCGGGTAGCCGGACTATACCTTCGCCGGACTCCTGGACTATGAAGATACAAGATTGAAGACTTCGTCCCGTGTTCGGATGGGACTTTCCTTGGCGTGGAAGGCAAGCTTGGCGACGCAGATATTCAAGATCTCCTACCCTTGTAACCGACTCTGTGTAACCCTAACCCTATCCGGTGTCTATATAAACCAGAGGGTTGTAGTCCGTAGGACATCAACTCCATACACAACAATCATACCATAGGCTTGCTTCTAGGGTTTAGCCTCCTTGATCTCGTGGTAGATCTACTCTTGTACTACCCATATTATCAATATTAATCAAGCAGGAGTAGGGTATTACCTCCATCGAGAGGGCCCGAACCTGGGTAAAAACATCGTGTCCCTTGTCTCCTGTTACCATCCGGCCTTGACGCACAGTTCGGGACCCCCTACCCGAGATACGCCGGTTTTGACACCGACATTGGTGCTTTCATTGAGAGTTCCTCTGTGTCGTCGCCTTTAGGCCCGATGGCTCCTTTGATCATCAGCAATGATGAGGTCAAGGGTGAGACTTTTCTTCCCGGACAAATCTTCGTCTTCGGCGGCTTCGCTCTGCGGGCCAATTCGCTTGGCCACCTGGAGCAGATCGAAAACTACGCCCCTGGCCATCAGGTCAGGTTTGGAAGCCTAAACTACACGACAGACATCCGTGGAGATTTGATCTTCGATGGATTCGAGCCACAGCCAAGCGCGCCGCACTATCTCGAGGGGCATGATCTTGCTCTACCTCCGAACAGTGTTCTGGAGGCCGCACAGGCACCGGTTCCGACCCTTAACTCGGAGCCTATTGCGACAATCGAGGATGAGCGGTTGGACGTCACCTCGGGGGCTACGATCTCAAAGGCGATCGAGCCGAACGCCAGCCCTGCACTCTGCATGACCCGTGACTCCGAGGATCCGGACTCCTCCCCGGACTCCGAACCCCCCGCGCCCCTGCCAATCGAATCCGATTGGGCGCCGATAATGGAGTTCACCGCTGCGGACATCTTTCAGCACTCGCCTTTTGGCGACATCCTGAATTCTCTCAAGTCTCTCTCTTTATCAGGAGAGCCCTGGCCGCTCTATGGTCAGCGAGGATGGGATATGGACGATGAAGAAATTCAAAACCCACCCACCACCCACTTGGTAGCCACTGTCGACGATCTAACCGACATGCTTGACTTTGGCTCCGAAGACATTGACGGTATGGACGACGATGTAGGAGACGAACAGGAACCAGCACCCGTAGGGCGCTGGAAGGCCACCTCGTCATATGACATATATATGGTGGATACTCCAAAAGACGGAGATGGCTATGGAACAGCGGGGGATGACACCTCCAAGAAACAGCCAAAGCGCCGGCGTCAGCGGCGCCGCTCTAAATACCGCCAAAGCAAAAATGGTGTTTCCAGCACGGGAGATAATACTACCCTGGATAGCGCCGAAGAACACCCACCCCAGCAAGATTCGGCGCAGGAAGATGGAGAAGCCAGCCCTCATGAGAGAGCGGCAGACCGAGAGGTTGAGGATGATAACTACATGCCTCCCTTCGAAGACGAGGCAAGCCTCGATGACGACGAATTCGTCGTACCATCAGACCCCGCCGAACAAGAGCGTTTCAAACGCAGGCTTTTAGCCACGGCAAACGGCCTCAAGAAAAAGCAGCAACAACTTAGAGCTGACCAAGATTTGCTAGCTGATAGATGGACCGAAGTCCTTGCGGCCGAAGAGTATGAACTCGAACGCCCCTCCAAGAGTTACCCAAAGCGCAGGCCGCTACCGCGATCAGAGGAGGAAGCGCCTACATCACCAGCGCACGACATGGCAGACCGGCCACCTCGCGGCCGCGATAGAGAGGCCTCTCGGCCCTCCACCCAAGCCATGCCCCGACGCCGCTCAACTAAGGCACAGGAAAACGCGCCAGACCTGCAAGACGTACTGGAGGATAAGGAAAGACAAACAAGATCGATCTACGGATCGCGCAGGCGCCCTACGGCACGTGATGATGATCTTCACTCCGGATATAACAAATCCGGCCGGGCCGAACACAACAGACATAGCTCTTCCGAGCTGCGTCGTGATATAGCCCATGTTGGGGAACGTAGCAGAAATTCAAAATTTTCCTACGTGTCACCAAGATCTATCTATGGAGAAACCAGCAACGAGGGGAAGGAGAGTGCATCTACATACCCTTGTAGATCGCTAAGCGGAAGCGTTCAAGAGAACGGGGTTGAAGGAGTCGTACTCGTCGTGATTCAAATCACCGGAGATCCTAGTGCCGAATGGACGGCACTTCCGCGTTCAACACACGTACAGCCCGGTGACGTCTCCCAAGCCTTGATCCAGCAAGGACAGAGGGAGAGGTTGAGGAAGACTCCATCCAACAGCAGCACAACGGCGTGGTGCTGATGGAGGAGCGTGGCAATCCAGCAGGGCTTCGCCAAGCACCACGGGAGAGGAGGAGGAGGAGAGGCAGGGCTGCACCAGTAGAGGGAGAAGTTCTCATGTGTTTAGCAGCCCCAAACCTCAACTATATATAGGGGGAAGGGGGGCTGCGCCCCCTTTAGGGTTTCCCACCCCAAGGGGTGCGGCCAAGGGGGGAGGAGTGCCTCCCAAGTCAAGTGGAGGCCTCCCCCTTTAGGGTTTCCCCCTTCCCATGCGCATGGGCCTTGGGGGGCTGGTTCCCTTGGCCCATAAAGGCTAGGGCGCCCCCTTACAGCCCATGCTACTGTATTGGACGTGGTGGAACAATTTCCGGACCTCCGGACCCCTCCGGAATCCTCCGGAACCTTCTGGAAGCTTCCCGGTACAATACCGAAAAAACCCGAACTTTTTCCGGAACCCGAACAACAACTTTCCATATATAAATCTTTACCTCCGGACTATTCCGGAACTCCTCGTGACGTCCGGGATCTCATCCGGGACTCCGAACAACATTCGGTAACCACATACAAACTTCCTTTATAACCCTAGTGTCATCGAACCTTAAGTGTGTAGACCCTACGGGTTCGGGAGACATGCAGACATGACCGAGACGTTCTTCGGTCAATAACCAACAACGGGATCTGGATACCCATGTTGGCTCCCACATGTTCCACGATGATCTCATTGGATGAACCACGATGTCAAGGACTCAATCGATCCCGTATACAATTCCCTTTGTCTAGCGGTATTGTACTTGCCCGAGATTCGATCGTCGGTATACCGATACCTTGTTCAATCTCGTTACTGGGAAGTCTCTTTACTCGTTCCGTAACACATCATCCTGTGATCAACCCCTTGGTCACATTGTGCACATTATGATGATGTCCTACCGAGTGGGCCCAGAGATACCTCTCCGTTTACACGGAGTGACAAATCCCAGTCTCGATTCGTGCCAACCCAACAGACACTTTCGGAGATACCTGTAATGCACCTTTATAGCCACCCAATTACGTTGTGACGTTTGGTACACCCAAAGCATTCCTACGGTATCCGGGAGTTGCACAATCTCATGGTCTAAGGAAAAGATACTTGACATTAGAAAAGCTTTAGCATACGAACTACACGATCTGTGCTAGGCTTAGGATTGGGTCTTGTCCATCACATCATTCTCCTAATGATGTGATCCCGTTATCAACGACATCCAATGTCCATAGCCAGGAAACCATGACTATCTGTTGATCACAACGAGCTAGTCAACTAGAGGCTCACTAGGGACATATTGTGGTCTATGTATTCACACGTGTATTACGATTTCCGGATAATACAGTTATAGCATGAATAAAAGACTATTATCATGAACAAAGAAATATAATAATAACATATTTATTATTGCCTCTAGGGCATATTTCCAACAGTCTCCCACTTGCCCTAGAGTCAATAATCCAGTTCACATCGATATGTGATTAACACTCAAGGTCACATCCCCATGTGACTAACACCCAAGAGTTCTGGGTTTGATCATGTTATGCTTGTGAGAGAGGTTATAGTCAACGGGTCTGAACCTTTCAGATCCGTGTGTGCTTTACAAATCTCTATGTCATCTCCTAGATGCAGCTACCACGCTCTATTTGGAGCTATTCCAAATGACTGTTCTACTTGGAGCTATTCTAAATTGTTGCTCCATTATACGTATCCGGTATCTCTACTCAGAGTTATCCGGATAGGTGTCAAGCTTGCATCGACGTAACCCTTTACGACGAACTCTTTTACCACCTCCATAATCGAGAAAATTCCTTAGTCCACTAGTTACTAAGGATAACTTTGACCGCCGTTCTGTGATCCATTCTTGGATCACTCTTGTACCCCTTGACTGACTCATGGCAAGGCACACTTCAGGTGCGGTACTCAGCATGGCATACTGTAGAGCCTATGTCTTAAGCATAGAGGACGACCTTCATCCTTTCTCTCTATTCTGCCGTGGTCGAGCTTTAAGTCTTAACTTCACACCTTACAACTCAGGCAAGAACTCCTTCTTTGACTGATCCATCTTGAACACCTTCAAGATCATGTCAAGGTATGTGCTCATTTGAAAAGTACCATTAAGCGTTTTGATCTATCCTTATAGATCTTGATGCTCAATGTTCAAGTAGCTTAATCCAGGCTTTCTATTGAAAAACACCTTTCAAATAACCCTATATGCTTTCTAGAAATTCTACATCATTTCTGATCATCAATATGTCAACAACATATAATCATCAGAAAATCTATAGTGCTCCCACTCACTTCTTTGGAAATACAAGTTTCTCATGAACTTTGTATAAACCCAAAATCTTTGATCATCTCATCGAAGCGCACATTCCAACTCCGAGATGCTTACTCCAGTCCTTAGAAGGATTGCTGGAGCTAGCATACCTTTTAGCATCCTTAGGATCGACAAAACCTTTCTGATTGTATCACATACAACCTTTCCTTATGAAAGTTGGTAAGGAAACTTGTTTTGACATCCATCTGCCAGATTTCATAAATGCAGCTTATGCTAACATGATTCCGACGGACTTTAGCATCGCTACGGATGAGAAAATCTCATCGTAGTCAACTCTTTGAACTTGTGAAAAACTCTTCGCCACAAGTCGAGCTTCATAGACGGTGACATTACCGTCCACGTCCGTCTTCTTCTTAAAGATCCATTTATCTCAATGGCTTGCCGATCATCGGGCAAGTCCACCAAAGTCCATGCTTTGTTCTGATACATGGATCCTATCTCGGATTTCATGTCTTCTAAACATTTGTTGGAATATGAGCCCACCGTCGCTTCTCCATAGCTCGTAGGTTCATTGTTATCTAGCAACATGACCTTCAAGACAGGATTACTGTACCACTCTGAAGTGGTACGCATCCTTGTCACCCTACGAGGTTCGGGAGTGACTTGACACGAAGCTTCATGATCACTATCATAAGCTTCTACTTCAATTGGTGTAGGTGCCATAGGAACAACTTCCTGTGCCCTGATACACACTGGTTGAAGTGATGGTTCAATAACCATATCAAGTCTCCACCATCCTCCCACTCAACTCTTTCGAGAGAAACCTTTCCTCGAGAAAGGACCCGATTCAAGAAACAATCCATATTGCTTTTGGATCTGAATTAGGAGGTATACCCAACTGTTTTGGGTGTCCTATGAAGATGCATTTCATCCGCTTTGGGTTCGAGCTTATCAACTTTTTCACATAAGCGTCGCAGCCCCAAACCTTTAAGAAACGACAACTTAGGTTTCTCTAAACCATAATTCATACGGTGTCATTTCAACGGAATTATGTGGTGCCCTATTAAAGTGAGTGCGGTTGTCTCTAATGCCTAACCCATGAACAATAGTGGTAATTCGATAAGAGACATCATGGTACGCACCATATCCAATAGGGTGCAACTATGATGTTCGGACACACCATCACACTATGGTGTTCCAGGCGGTATTAATTGCGAAACAATTTCCACAATGTCTTAATTGTGTGCCAAAACTCGTAACTCAGATATTCATCTCTATGATCATATCATAGACATTTAATCCTCTTGTCACAATGATCTTCTACTTCACTCTGAAATTACTTGAACCATTCAATAATTCAGACTTGTGTTTCATCAAGTAAATATTCTCAACATCTACTCGAATCATCTGTGAAGTAAGAACATAACGATATTCACTGCATGCCTCAGCACTCATTGGACTGCACACATCAAAATGTGTTGCTTCCAACAAGTTGCTATCTTGTTCCATTTTACTGAAAACGAGGCTTTTCAGTCATCTTGCCCATGTGGTATGATTTGCATATCTCAAGTGATTCAAAATCAAGTGAGTCCAAACGATCCATCTGCATGGAGTTTCTTCATGCGTATACACAAATAGACATGGTTCGCATGTCTCAAACTTTTCAAAAATGAGTGAGTCCAAAGATCCATCAACATGGAGCTTCTTCATGCGTTTTAAACCAATATGACTTACATGGCAGTGCCACCAGTAAGTGGTACTATCATTACTATCTTTTGGCATGAAAATGTGTATCACTACGATCGAGATTCAATAAACCATTTTTAGGTGCAAGACCACTGAAGGTATTATTCACATAAATAGAGTAACTATTATTCTCCTTAAATGAATAACCGTATTGCGATAGACATAATCCAATCATGTCTATGCTCAACGCAAACACACAATGAACGTTATTCAGGTTTAATACTAATCTTGATGGTAGAGGGAGCGTACGATGTTTGATCACATCAAACTTGGAAACACTTCCAACACATATCGTCAGCTCTCCTTTAGCTAGTCTCCGTTTATTCCGTAGCTTTTATTTCGAGTTACTAACACTTAGTAACTGAACCGGTATCTTATACCCTGGTGCTACTAGGAGTATTAGTAAAGTACACATTAACATAATGTATATCCAATATACTTCTATCGACCTTGCCAGCCTTCTCATCTACCAAGTATCTAGGGTAATTCCGCTCTAGTGACTATTCCCCTTATCACAGAAGCACTTAGTCTCGGGTTTGGGTTCAACCTTGGGTTTCTTCACTGGAGCAGCAGCTGATTTGCCGTTTCATGAAGTATCCCTTCTTGCCCTTGCCCTTCTTGAAACTAGTGGTTTCACCAACCATCAACAATTGATGCTCCTTCTTGATTTCTACTTTCGCGGTGTCAAACATCGTGAATACCTCAAGGATCATCATATCTATCCCTGATATGTTACAGTTCATCACGAAGCTCTAGCAGCTTGGTGGCAATGACTTTGGAGAAACATCACTATCTTATCTGGAAGATCAACTCCCACTCGATTTAAGTGATTGTCGCACTCAGACAATCTGAGCACAAGCTCAATGATTGAGCTTTTCTCCCTTAGTTTGCAGGATAAGAAAATTGTCGGAGGTCTTATACCTCTTGACGTGGGCACGAGCCTGAAATCCCAATTTCATCCCTCGAAACATCTCATATGTTCCGCGATGTTTCGAAAAACGTATTTGGTGCCTCTACTTAAACCATTTAAATGAACTATCACGTAGTTATCAAAACGTGTATGTCTGATGTTCGCAACATCGACAAACGACGTTTGGGGTTCAGCACCCTGAGCGGTGCATTAAGGACATAAGCTTTCTACTGTTCGCATAATCGCTATTATCAACTTTCAACTATAATTTTCTCTAGGAACATATCTAAACAGTAGAACTAAAGCGCGAGCTTACGACATAATTTGCAAAGGTCTTTTTACTATGTTCAGGATAATTAAGTTCATCTTATGAACTCCCACTCAGATAGACATCCCTCTGGTCATCTAAGTGATTAAATGATCCGAGTCAACTAGGCCGTGTCCGATCATCACGTGAGACGGACTAGTCATCATCGGTGAACATCTTCATGTTGATCGTATCTACTATACGACTCATGCTCGACCTTTCGGTCTCCGTGTTCCGAGGCCATGTCTGCACATGCTAGGCTCGTCAAGTTAACCCTAAGTGTTTTCGCTGTGTAAAACTGTCTTACACCCGTTGTATGTGAACGTAAGAATCCATCACACCCGATCATCACGTGGTGCTTAGAAGCGACGAACTGTAGCAACGGTGCACAGTTAGGGGAGAACACTTCTTGAAATTTTGTAAGGGATCATCTTATTTACTACCGTCGTCCTAAGTAAACAAGATGCATAATCATAATAAACATCACATGCAATTATATAGTTGTGACATGATATGGCCAATATCATATAGCTCCACTGATCTCCATCTTCGGGGCTCCACGATCATCTTGTCACCGGCTTGACACCATGATCTCCATCATCATGATCTCCATCATCATGATCTCCATCATCGTGTCTTCATGAAGTTGTCACGCCAACGACTACTTCTACATCTATGGCTCACGCATTTAGCAATAAAGTAAAGTAAGTTACATGGCGTTCTTCAATGACACGCAGGTCATGCAATAAATTTAAGACAACTCCTATGGCTCCTACCGGTTGTCATACTCATCGACATGCAAGTCGTGAATCCTATTACAAGAACATGATCAATCTCATACATCACATATCATTCATCACATTCTTCTTGGCCATATCACATCACATAGCATACCCTGCAAAAACAAGTTAGACGTCCTCTAATTGTTGTTTGCATGTTTTACGTGGCTGCTATGGGTTTCTAGCAAGAAAATTTCTTACCTACGCAAAACCACAACGTGATATGCCAATTGCTATTTACCCTTCATAAGGACCCTTTTCATCGAATCTGTTCCGACTAAAGTGGGAGAGACTGGCACCCGCTAGCCACCTTATGCACCAAGTGCATGTCAATCGGTGGAACCTGTCTCACGTATGAGTACGTGTAAGGTCGGTCCGGGCCGCTTCATCCCACAATACCGTCGAAACAAGATTGGACTAGTAACGGTAAGCATATTGAACAAAATCAACGCCCACAACTACTTTGTGTTCTACTCGTGCAAAGAATCTACGCAATAGACCTAGCTCATGATGCCACTGTTGGGGAACGTAGCAGAAATTCAAAATTTTCCTACGTGTCACCAAGATCTATCTATGGAGAAACCAGCAACGAGGGGAAGGAGAGTGCATCTACATACCCTTGTAGATCGCTAAGCAGAAGCGTTCAAGAGAACGGGGTTGAAGGAGTCGTACTCATCGTGATTCAAATCACCGGAGATCCTAGTGCCGAACGGACGGCACCTCCGCGTTCAACACACGTACAGCCCGGTGACGTCTCCCACGCCTTGATCCAGCAAGGAGAGAGGGAGAGGTTGAGGAAGACTCCATCCAACAGCATCACAACGGCGTGGTGGTGATGGAGGAGCGTGGCAATCCAGCAGGGCTTCGCCAAGCACCACGGGAGAGGAGGAGGAGGAGAGGCAGGGCTGCACCAGTAGAGGGAGAAGTTCTCATGTGTTTAGCAGCCCCAAACCTCAACTATATATAGGGGGAAGGGGGGCTGCGCCCCCTTTAGGGTTTCCCACCCCAAGGGGTGCGGCCAAGGGGGGAGGAGTGCCTCCCAAGTCAAGTGGAGGCCTCCCCCTTTAGGGTTTCCCCCTTCCCATGCGCATGGGCCTTGGGGGGCTGGTTCCCTTGGCCCATAAAGGCTAGGGCCCCCCTTACAGCCCATGCTACTGTATTGGACGTGGTGGAACAATTTCCGGACCTCCGGACCCCTCCGGAATCCTCCGGAACCTTCTGGAAGCTTCCCGGTACAATACCGAAAAAACCCGAACTTTTTCCGGAACCCGAACAACAACTTTCCATATATAAATCTTTACCTCCGGACTATTTCGGAACTCCTCGTGACGTCCGGGATCTCATCCGGGACTCCGAACAACATTCGGTAACCACATACAAACTTCCTTTATAACCCTAGTGTCATCGAACCTTAAGTGTGTAGACCCTACGGGTTCGGGAGACATGCAGACATGATCGAGACGTTCTCCGGTCAATAACCAACAGCGGGATCTGGATACCCATGTTGGCTCCCACATGTTCCACGATGATCTCATCGGATGAACCACGATGTCAAGGACTCAATCGATCCCGTATACAATTCCCTTTGTCTAGCGGTATTGTACTTGCCCGAGATTCGATCGTCGGTATACTGATACCTTGTTCAATCTCGTTACTGGCAAGTCTCTTTACTCGTTCCGTAACACATCATCCCGTGATCAACCCCTTGGTCACATTGTGCACATTATGATGATGTCCTACCGAGTGGGCCCAGAGATACCTCTCCGTTTACACGGAGTGACAAATCCCAGTCTCGATTCGTGCCAACCCAACAGACACTTTCGGAGATACCTGTAATGCACCTTTATAGCCACCCAGTTACGTTGTGACGTTTGGTACACCCAAAGCATTCCTACGGTATCCGGGAGTTGCACAATCTCATGGTCTAAGGAAAAGATACTTGACATTAGAAAAGCTTTAGCATACGAACTACACGATCTGTGCTAGGCTTAGGATTGGGTCTTGTCCATCACATCATTCTCCTAATGATGTGATCCCGTTATCAACGACATCCAATGTCCATAGCCAGGAAACCATGACTATCTGTTGATCACAACGAGCTAGTCAACTAGAGGCTCACTAGGGACATATTGTGGTCTATGTATTCACACGTGTATTACGATTTCCAGATAATACAGTTATAGCATGAATAAAAGACTATTATCATGAACAAAGAAATATAATAATAACATATTTATTATTGCCTCTAGGGCATATTTCCAATAGCCCAGTACAGGGGCACCGCACACCCACTATGCTTCACAGATGAAGTAATGGATCACAAAATCCCAGAGGGTTTCCAACCCGTAAACATCGAATCATATGATGGCACAACAGATCCGGCGGTATGGATCGAGGATTATCTCCTTCACATCCACATGGCACGCGGCGATGATTTACACGCCATCAAATACCTCCCGCTCAAACTTAAAGGACCGGCCCGGCATTGGCTTAACAGCTTGCCAGCAGACTCAATCGGTTCTTGGGAGGACCTGGAAGCCGCATTCCTTGACAACTTCCAGGGCACTTACGTGCGACCACCGGATGCCGACGACTTAAGCCACATAATTCAGCAGCCAGAGGAATCATCCAGGCAATTCTGGACACGGTTCCTAAATAAGAAAAACCAGATAGTCGACTGTCCGGACGCAGAGGCCCTAGCAGCCTTCAAGCATAACATCCGCGACGAGTGGCTTGCCCGGCACCTGGGACAGGAAAAGTCGAAATCTATGGCAGCCCTCACGACACTCATGATCCGCTTTTGCTAGCTAGCTCGCAATAACAACTTAGCAAAGAACCCTGGTAATTCGGATACCAAGGACAAAAGTGGTAGGACACGTCGAAATATGCAAAAACGCCGCGTCAGCAGCGACAGTAATGAAGATACGGCAGTTAATGCCGGATTCAGAGGCTATAAATCCGGTTAGCAGAAAAAGCCATTCAAAAAGAATACTCAGGGCCCGTCCAGTTTGGACCGAATACTCGACCGCTTGTGCCAGATACATGGCACCCCCGAAAGGCTAGCCAATCACACCAACAGGGATTGTTGGGTGTTCAAGCAGGCAGGCAAGTTAAGAGCCAAAAACAAAGACAAGGGGCTGCATAGCAATGACGAGGAGGAGCCCAGGCCGCCGAACAACAATGGACAGAAGGGTTTTCCCCCACAAGTGCGGACGGTGAACATGATATACGCAACCCACATTCCCAAGAGGGAGCGTGCGCTACGGGGCGTATACGCGATGGAGCCAGTCGCCCCAAAGTTCAACCCATGGTCCTCCTGCCCGATCACTTTTGATCGAAGGGACCATCCCACTAGCATTCGTCATGGAGGCTTCGCCGCATTGGTTCTCGACCCAATCATCAACGGATTTCATCTCACAAGAGTCCTCATGGACGGCGGCAGTAGCCTGAACCTGCTTTACCAGGATACAATGCGGAAAATGGGCATAGATCCCTCAAGGATTAAGCCCACAAAAATGACCTTTAAAGGCGTTATACCAGGTGTAGAAGCCAACTGTACAGGATCAGTAACACTTGACGTGGTCTTCGGATCCCCGGACAATTTCCGAAGCGAAGAGTTAATCTTCGATATAGTCCCGTTTCGCAGTGGCTATCACGCCCTGCTCGGACGAACCGCATTCGCAAAGTTCAATGCGGTGCCGCACTACACATATCTCAAGCTCAAAATGCCAGGTTGTGGGATCTAGAAGTAGATGTGTCTAAAGGGGGGGTGATTAGACACTTCGTGCTAAAGTTGCAATTTTTAATCTTTTTCGGTTCAAGTGGAGTTTAGGCACAATTTCAATACACACAATACATACCAAGCAAGCATGCAAAAAGAGTATATGAGCAGCGGAATGTAAAGCATGCAACTTGCAAGAATGTAAAGGGAAGGATTTGGAGAGATCAAACGCAATTGGAGACACGGATGTTTTTCCCATGGTTCGGATAGGTGGTGCTATCCTACATCCACGTTGATGGAGACTTCAACCCATGAAGGGTAACGGTTGCGCGAGTCCACACAGGGCTCCACCCAAGGGCAACGGTTGCGCGAGTCCACACAGGGCTCCACCCACGAAGGGTCCACGAAGAAGCAACCACCCACAAAGGGTCCACGAAGAAGCAACCTTGTCTATCCCACCATGGCCATCGCCCACGAAGGACTTGCCTCACTAGCGGTAGATCTTCACGAAGTAGGCGATCTCCTTGCCCTTACAAACTCCTTGGTTCAACTCCACAATCTTGTCGGAGGCTCCCAAGTGACACCTAGCCAATCTAGGAGACACCACTCTCCAAGAAGTAACAAATGGTGTGTAGGTAATGAACTCCTTGCTCTTGTGCTTCAAATGATAGTCTCCCCAACACTCAACTCTCTCTCATAGGATTTGGATTTGGTGGAAAGAAGATTTGAGTGGAAAGCAACTTGGGAAGGCTAGAGATCAAGATTCATATGGTAGGAATGGAATGTCTTGGTCTCAACACATGAATAGGTGGTTCTCCCTCAGAACAAATGAGTTGGAATGGTGTGTGTGTTCTGATGGCTCTCTCATCGAATGAGAAGGAGGTGGAGGGGTATATATAGCCTCCACACAAAATCCAACCATTACACAGTTTTCCAATCTCGGTGGGACCGAATCAGAAAACTCGGTCTGACCGAAAATGTAAACCTAGTGACCGTTAGTGATTTCGGTGGGACCGACTGGATCAACTCGGTGGGACCAATGTGCTAGCGTTAGGGCAAATCCAAAACTCGGTTTGACCGATTACTCAAACTCGATGGGACCGATTTGGGTAATAAGTGAAACTGAGATTTGGTCAAGCAAACTCGGTGGGACCGATTGCATATCTCGGTGGGACCGAGAATATTGCAATGGGTAACAGAGAGTTTGCAAGCCCATCTCGGTGAGACCGAGATCCCATCGGTGAGACCGAGCTGATTAGGGTTTGGCAGTGGCTTATGACAAGTGAAACTCGGTGGCGCCCGATAGGAAGAATCAGTAGGACCGAGTTTGGCTTAGGGTTTAGGTCATATGTGGATATGGGAAAGTAGTTGAGGATTTTGGAGCATATCATTAAGCACATGAAGCAAGAGGCTCATTAAGCAACACCTCATCCCTCCTTGATAGTATTGGCTTTTCCTATGGACTCAATGTGATCTTGGATCACTAAAATGTAAAAGTGAAGAGTCTTGAGCTTGAAGCTTTAGCCAATCCCTTGTCCTTAGCATCTTGAGGGAGTTCCCACAACCTTTAGTCCATGCCACTCCATTGTTGAACGTATCTGAAACATGCTAGATAGAAGTGTTAGTCCAACAAGAGATATGTTGTCATCAATTATCAAAACCACCTAGGGAGCACTTGTGCTTTCAATCTCCCCCTTTTTGGTAATTGATGGCAACATACATCAAAGCTTTAGATAAAGATATAAAGAACAGCAAGTAAAGCTTTGGAAGAACATGTAGCAAGCATAGGCTCCCCCTACATGTATGCACTCATGTAAATATGAAATACAGAGGCATGTGAGAGCATAATCATGACAGAGTAGGCAATGTGTTACATGTATCTTGGCCATATGCATCAGAGCAAAAGATTATGAAGGAAAATACCTTCATGCTCATGAGTCCTTCTTGCAAACAGTATGTACATAAGCAAGAACTCCTCATACTCATGATTTTGATGCATATACTTACCTTGTGGTCTCGAGTTGGCTTAGGATGGAATGAACCTGCAAACAAGGTTAGATAACACAGGTACGTTCACTAGCCAGAGCAAACAAAAGAAACCACAAGAATGCCAAGACTGGGATGACATGTAGAGAGTGATAACATTGGATTCAACATGTCCCCAAGAATAAAGATATGCAATGAATTTGGCTGATTTCTTTTCCCTTAGGTGTCTTGCTCCCCCTAAATCTTACATGGGATATTGGGAGAAGATAGGGAACAGAAAATCAGAGCAGAAAGATGTGAATAGAACTTAATTCAAATGAGTTTATATGAACATGTCTTTCCCCCAAAAAGACATGTGGCATCTCTCCTCTTGAACATCAAGCATCTGGGATCCTTGAGTATTTTCTCTCCCTGGAAATCTCTGTCTCCCCCTTAACAACATCTGGGATCCTTGAGACTTTCTCTCCCTTGATGTGATCTCTCTCTCCTACAAGCTTTGATGTGATCTCTCTCTCCCCCTTTGACATCAATTTCCAAGAAGGTTTTTCCTGGAATCCGCCGAATAGGTTTGATCCTTGAGATTCAGCACAAAGCAGAGGATAAAACTGTGATGCTTGTGGAGGACAAGATTCATTGAGTGGAGCTGGATCCGAAGAAATGTAGAACAAGTGGCAAACTGTTTTTCTGATTGCGAAGTTGGTGGCACCGAGTGGCATATTTCGGTGGTACCGAAAAGATTCGGTTGGACCGAAATTTGCAAGTCGGTGAAACCGAGTTTACACAGAGAAAAACACTTGTCACCTCAGCTCACTAGTCAAGTAAGATCTCACAAAGATTTGCAATGAATTGGCTGAAGGATTTGCAAGGAATTTGATGCAGAAATATGCAGAACAAAAACAAAAAGGAAAAGAGTGAAAGTTTCTAGATGAAGTTTTTTTTTTGTGTTTGAGAGAGAAGGAAACAAATATGCAAGGAACAAATGCAATAACTCAGAAAAGGACACAAGAGAACTTCATCTAGAATTGGCGGTGACATAGTCACCTCTGTTAGAGTATATTGACTTAGGAGTCAAGTGAGGACACTTGATCATAGGTCATACTCATCGTTTAAGCTCAAAATGGGTTACCATTTTTCGTTTAAGCATCTTGATGTATTCACATCTTGTTGAGTTGCCTTGACTCATGTCTTGGAGTAAAGCTTCTCTAAGATGGAATGACATACCTTGGGTGGTGATGTGGTTCTTCCTCATGTAGTTGAACTTGTGTGGGTGGTCAGGGTTGATGTAGTTCATCAAGAGTTGGGAGCACCACTTGGAGTTTGAGTTCATCTACCTACATGGGTTAGTTCTTGCAAGGAAGAGCACTTGTGTATCCAACAATGACAATCATGAAGCTTAACATAGAATTTGTCAAAGGATATGTTTGAATGGTTTTGTGCTTCCTTGTCTTCAACCACTATTGTGTAGAGTCTTGGTCTTGTAGAGATTGCTCAAGATGTGAGTGAGTCGCAATCTCATGGAATTAGATTCAACCAAGCACCTACATGGGTTAGACAACATGCAAGGTGCAAATATATCCAAGACATAAGATAGTTATCATAAGAGATACATCATGGATTAGTTATAAGCTCATGTCTTGCATGTAGCCAATGGAGTTTCTACTCCAAGTTCGAAGCATCAATGATGTTCAATTCTCCTCTCAACCTGCAAAACACTTTCTCATCAAGCGGTTTAGTGAGTATATCCGCTAATTGTTTATCGGTGCGAACATGCTTAAGATTAATGTCTCCCTTAGCAACATGATCTCGAATGAAATGATGACGAACTTCAATATGCTTAGTTCGAGAATGTTGTACAGGATTATGACCAATTTTTATAGCACTTTCATTGTCACAAAGCAGTGGAACATGTTTCACATAGATCCCATAATCTTTAAGAGTTTGGGTCATCCAAAGTAATTGAGCACAACATGAACCAGCGGCAATGTATTGTGCTTCGGCTGTGGATCAGGATACGGAGTTTTGTTTCTTGGAAGACCAAGACACAAGAGATCTACCAAGAAATTGACAAGTACCCGAAGTAGACTTTCTATCAACCTTGTCTCCGGCATAATCCCAGTCCGAATAGCCAACAAGATCAAAAGAAGATCTATTAGGATACCAAATGCCAAAATTTGGTGTATGAATTAAGTATCTAACTATCCTTTTCACGGCCTTAAGATGAAATTCTTTAGGAGCAGCTTGATATCGTGCACACATGCACACACTTAGCATAATATCGGGACGCGAAGCACACAGGTATAACAATGAACCAATCATAGAGCGATAAACCTTTTGATCAACCGGTTCACCATCTTTGGTCAAATCATTATGTCCACTAGTAGGCATGGGTGTAGACATACCTTTGCATTCTTGCATATTGAACTTCTTAAATAAGTCCTTGGTGTACTTTGTTTGAGAGACAAATGTACCTTCCTTAGTTTGCTTGATTTGCAACCCGAGAAAGAATTTGAGTTCACTCATCATAGACATCTCAAACTTCTCTGACATTAGCTTTCCAAACTTTTCACTAAAGAGAGGGTTAGTTGAACCAAATATGATGTCATCAACATAAATTTGGCATACAAATAGTTCTCCATTAACCCTTTTAGTAAAAAGAGTAGAATCAATTTTACCAATTTCAAAACCACTTGTAGTAAGGAACTTGGTCAAGCATTTATACCATGCTCTAGGAGCTTGTTTGAGACCATAAAGAGCTTTGTGAAGTTTGTAAACATGATTTGGTTTCTTAGGATTGACAAAGCCGGGAGGTTGTTTGACATAAACTTCCTCCTCTATTTCTCCATTTAGAAAAGCACTTTTAATGTCCATTTGGTACAAGGTGATATTATGGTGATTAGCATAGGCAAGTAAGATGCGAATGGACTCAAGTCTAGCAACGGGAGCATACGTCTCACCATAGTCCATACCTTCGACTTGTGTGTATCCTTGGGCGACGAGACGTCCTTTGTTGCGAACCACTTGTCCATCTTCATCTTGCTTATTGCGAAACACCCATTTGGTACCAATGATGTTGTGGTTGTTGTCGGGCTTCTCAACCAATGTCCAAACTTGGTTTCTCTCAAAATTATGTAGCTCTTCATGCATAGCGTTTATCCAATCCGGATCTTCCAATGCTTCTTCAACCTTCATTGGTTCAATGCTAGAGATGAATGAATAGTTTTCACAAAAGTTAGCTAAACGAGTTTTTGAGCGAGTGATTCTCCCGGTTTGTATATCATTGAGGATTTGCTCGACGGGATGATCTTTGGCAATTCTTGCTCGAACTCGTGAGAGCTTTTGCTTGGGTCTTTGTTGAGCATCTTCTTCATCTTGTTCTTCTTCTCGGCCTTCTTCATTGTTGACATCGTCGTTCTCTTGTCGTGGTGGAGAAGGAGGTTGTTGATGTTCATCTTGACGTACTTCCTCGTTTTCTTCATCTTGGTGTGGCCCACTTGTGGATGCTTCCATGTCGATTCTTGGTTCACCTTGTCGTGAAGTAGAAGCTTCCACTTGGACGGATGAAGTACTCTCCTTCACCTCTGTTGGACGAATTTTGCCAATAGACAAGTCTTGAATTGCTTCCGAGGGGTCTTTGTCTCCTACATCAATTGGCAATTGCTCTACTTGCGAGCCATTAGATTCATCAAACTTCACATCTACCGTCTCTTCAACCTTTCGGGTGAAATTGTTGTAGACACGGTAAGTGTGAGAGTTTGATCCATAACCAAGTAGAAAACCTTCATGAGATTTAGGAGCAAACTTTGAACGACGATGCTTATCAAGAATGTAGCACTTTGAGCCGAATACTCGAAAGTATCCAACTTGAGGCTTGTTACCGGTGAGGAGCTCGTATGCCGTCTTGCCGAGTAGCTTGTGAAGATATAAGCGATTTGTTGCGTGACAAGCTGTCTCAACCGCTTCTGCCCGAAAGTGCTTTGGCGTCTTGTATTCATCAAGCATTGTTCTTGCCATTTCGATGAGCGTCCGGTTCTTCCTCTCAACAACTCCATTTTGTTGAGGTGTGTATGTAGCCGAGAACTCGTGTGAAATCCCTTCTTCGTCAAGAAAGGTGTCCACATTTGCGTTCTTGAACTCCGTTCCGTTGTCACTCTGAACCTTCTTGATCTTCACATCAAACTGAATTTGGGCTTTCCTAGCGAAGTTTCTGAAGATCTTCTGGACCTGCGACTTGTCATTAAGAAAGAACACCCACGTAAATCTTGAAAAATCATCAACTATAACTAGACCAAAAGAATTTCCACCGAGACTCTTGTAGGCATTGGGACCAAAAAGATCCATGTGAAGCAGCTCGAGTGGCCTCCTTGTGGTCATGA
Source organism: Triticum dicoccoides (assembly GCF_002162155.2). NCBI lineage: Eukaryota > Viridiplantae > Streptophyta > Magnoliopsida > Poales > Poaceae > Triticum > Triticum dicoccoides. The sequence goes on from NC_041388.1 coordinate 536,867,279, forward strand.
TGTTCTTCACGGGATGTCTTCCTCCAACCTGTTTACCTGCTTGACAAGCACTGCAAAGTCTATCCTTATCAAATATGACATCGTTAACTCCAAGGATATGATTTCCTTTAATAAGCTTGTCAAGGTTTCTCATGCCAACGTGACCTAGTCGTCTATGCCACAACCAGCCTTTTGAGGATTTAGCAACAAAGCAAGTTTTAGGTTGTGCCCTTTTAGAGAAATCGACAATGTAAAGATCACCTCTACGCATACCCGTAAAGACCATTTTATGATTGTCTCGACGAAATACTTGGCAATGTACCTCAGTAAATAGGACGTTCAAACCGAAATCAGCAAGTCTAGATACTGAAAGTAAGTTATAGCCAAGAGATTCAACGAGCATGACATTTTGAATGGAACTATCATGTGAGATGGCCACCTTACCAAGGCCAACCACTTTACCCTTTGAATTATCACCAAAGGTGACATATTTTCGAGGGCCGTTGTTTTCAGCATGTTCACGGAACATCTCTTCATCTCCGGTCATATGATCAGTGCATCCACTATCAAGAACCCATTCCTTTCCTCCTGATTCATATCCCCGAAGATTTGCCATAAGACCAAAATGTCTCATTGCATTATCAAGATCGGAGTCACTATCATCATCATCATAATATTCATGTTCATCATGATCTTGTGACTCATCATTTCCTAGAGAGGGTAATTCATTAGATAAATGATCAAAGTGGTTACTTTTATGAATTCTTATAGCTTTGAGTACGATATCATTAATGATTCCAACATCTCCTTTAGCATGCTTAAGATTGGCAAGTTCAAGAAGACATTTACCAAAACTACGATCACCAGAGTTCATCTTACTCAAGGCAATAGATTTATGGAGAATTTCATCCAAAGTTTTCAAGGAGTGATTGGGAAACCGTTCCTCAAGAAATTTCCATATAGTATAGGCGCAATTTTGAGTAGGCAAACTAGCAATCAAATCTTTGGGCAATCCTCTAATGATGAGCTCAATAGTTCTAAGATTGCGAATCATGTCAATATCTTCGTCTAGGGTAGGATGCAAGGGATCAATATGGGGTGCAGAAGGGCTAGCAATATACTTGTTCAAATGATATTGATTGAAGATTACAAGCATCTCATTTTTCCACTCATGAAAATACTTTCCATCAAGAATGGGCACTCTATGTCTAAGACTCCCTAGAGTAGACACATCCATCTTCCTCCAATGGTGATTAAACCAAGGCAATGCAGACCAAAGCTCTAATACCACTTGTGGGATCTAGAAGTAGATGTGTCTAAAGGGGGGGGTGATTAGACACTTCGTGCTAAAGTTGCAATTTTTAATCTTTTTCGGTTCAAGTGGAGTTTAGGCACAATTTCAATACACACAATACATATCAAGCAAGCATGCAAACAGTATATGAGCAGCGGAATGTAAAGCATGCAACTTGCAAGAATGTAAAGGGAAGGATTTGGAGAGATCAAACGCAATTGGAGACACAGATGTTTTTCCCGTGGTTCGGATAGGTGGTGCTATCCTACATCCACGTTGATGGAGACTTCAACCCACGAAGGGTAACGGTTGCGCGAGTCCACACAGGGCTCCACCCAAGGGCAACGGTTGCGTGAGTCCACACAGGGCTCCACCCACGAAGGGTCCACAAAGAAGCAACCACCCACAGAGGGTCCACGAAGAAGCAACCTTGTCTATCCCACCATGGCCATCGCCCACGAAGGACTTGCCTCACTAGCGGTAGATCTTCATGAAGTAGGCGATCTCCTTGCCCTTACAAACTCCTTGGTTCAACTCCACAATCTTGTCGGAGGCTCCTAAGTGACACCTAGCCAATCTAGGAGACACCACTCTCCAAGAAGTAACAAATGGTGTGTAGGTAATGAACTCCTTGCTCTTGTGCTTCAAATGATAGTCTCCCCAACACTCAACTCTCTCTCATAGGATTTGGATTTGGTGGAAAGAAGATTTGAGTGGAAAGCAACTTGGGAAGGCTAGAGATCAAGATTCATATGGTAGGAATGGAATGTCTTGGTCTCAACACATGAATAGGTGGTTCTCCCTCAGAACAAATGAGTTGGAATGGTGTGTGTGTTCTGATGGCTCTCTCATCGAATGAGAAGGAGGTGGAGGGGTATATATAGCCTCCACACAAAATCCAACCGTTACACAGTTTTCCAATCTCGGTGGGACCGAATCAGAAAACTCGGTCTGACCGAAAATGTAAACCTAGTGACCATTAGTGATTTCGGTGGGACCGACTGGATCAACTCGGTGGGACCGATGTGCTAGGGTTAGGGCAAATCTAAAACTCGGTTTGACCGATTACTCAAACTCGGTGGGTTCGATTTGGGTAATAAGTGAAACTGAGATTTGGTCAAGCAAACTCGGTGGGACCGATTGCATATCTCGGTGGGACCGAGAATATTGCAATGGGTAACAGAGAGTTTGCAAGCCCATCTCGGTGAGACCGAGATCCCATCGGTGAGACCGAGCTGATTAGGGTTTGGCAGTGGCTTATGACAAGTGAAACTCGGTGGCGCCGGATAGGAAGAATCGGTAGGACCGAGTTTGGCTTAGGGTTTAGGTCATATGTGGATATGGGAAAGTAGTTGAGGATTTTGGAGCATATCATTAAGCACATGAAGCAAGAGGCTCGTTAAGCAACACCTCATCCCTCCTTGATAGTATTGGCTTTTCCTATGGACTCAATGTGATCTTGGATCACTAAAATGTAAAAGTGAAGAGTCTTGAGCTTGAAGCTTTAGCCAATCCCTTGTCCTTAGCATCTTGAGGGAGTTCCCACAACCTTTAGTCCATGCCACTCCATTGTTGAACGTATCTGAAACATGCTAGATAGAAGTGTTAGTCCAACAAGAGATATGTTGTCATCAATTATCAAAACCACCTAGGGAGCACTTGTGCTTTCACAGGCCCTCGAGGAGTAATCACGGTCAATGGAAACACCGAACGCTCCCTCCGTACGGAGGAGCACACGGCGGCTCTCGCAGCGGAAGTACAAAGCAGCCTTTTTAGGCAATTCTCCAGTCCGGCCGTTAAAAAGCCAGACACTGCCAAGCGCGCCCAAAGTAACCTACAACAAGACCGCCTGGCACGTTCTGAGCAGGCGTAGCAATGCGGCCCCAACCCCAGCCCTCGCGACATAGCGAAACCAGTGCCTCGCGTACATAACTACGCCCTTGAAATACCATGGGCACAGGGGAAGGGGCACAATAACGGCACACCCAAAATACGGCTTAAAACGTACTAGGGGCTGCCGGAGTATTTTTCTAATTTTTTCTTACTTTCAGGAATCCATACTTTGGACGACCTGTTCGGCAATTCGACCGCCGCACAAACGGTGCAAGATCCAGGGAGGCAGACAAGCCATGTTGCATTATGGAACTCCCAGGTGGTCTCTGTTACGAGCAGTATACCTGTTTTGAATACAATTCCGCGGCCTGCCCCTGATCAGGACATGTTAAATAGTCCAATATCTTTTTGCTTATCGCACTACTTGTATCGTTCGGCTTTGATAAATAGCCTCTCTATAAACAATGCATAGCTTTTTGTCTATTTTTTGCATTATCCTCTTTTCATACATATGTTTATTAAATGACATGATCGCACCAGTACACCATGGTACAACAAACATGCCAGGGGCTTCAGTACCCCTCATTATGGTGTGAGAAGTCCGTACACTTTCACAAGTGCGGCACCCCGAACTTATAGCACTATATGCATCAGCTCCGAATCATGATTTGGGTCAATAGTTGGGTTTGCCATGCTCCTATGTTTTGGTGCCTTATGTTCCCCTATATCAGCTAAGGTAGCACTAGGAGAACCACTGCGATTGTGCCCCGGTTCAGCTGGGTTAAGCACCTTAGTGGAGAAAGCTAAAACTGACTGTCATGATGAGGCGAGAGACCGGTCGCTGTTCGAGAGGTTTTTCGAGTCCCTAAAGACTTATGCCGCTTCGAGCGAGGAGCTAGCTTTGTCCGGCCAAGGCGTGGATAGCGCCCCGAACTCGGTCTTCCGAACTAGGGGCTTCGCCGAAATTTAAAATTATAAAGTTCTATGGCTAAGTGAGAGTGTTCAAGCATTATAGTCCGATTGCCTGGTTCGTTGTGCTGAGCGCCTCCCTCGAAGGACCCAACCATGGGAAAAAGAGCGCTCAGGTTTATCCCGAACACCCCAGCACTAGTGGCATGGGGGCGGAAGCCGACGACTGGCCATCTCTCAATTTTTGATAAACGGCCGCACAGAAAATAATATTTTAAATTCAATAAGCATTGCTTAGCGCATATGAACAAGTTTTCAGCGCACAGGATAAACACGAGCGAGTTCATTCAAAAATTACATCCTTGGTACATTCATCCGCCACAAGGCGGGCACCTGCAAGAACATCCTTGTAATAGTTCTCGGGCTTGCAATGCTCCTTCCCCGGCGGCGGCCCGTCCTTCACAAGCTTCTCACCGTCCAGCTTACCCCAGTGCACCTTTGCACGGGCAAGGCCCCGACGGGCAGACGGAGCGCTTGATGACCTCAAGCCTCGGACAGGCCTCCACCAGCCGCCGCACCAACCCGAAATAGCTCCCAGGCAGGGCCTCTCCGGGCCACAGCCGAACTATCAAGCCCTTCATGGCCTGTTCGGCCGCCTTGTGGAGCTCGACCAGCTGTTTCAGCTGGTCGCTCAAGGGCATAGGGTGTCCGGCCTCAGAATACTGAGACCAGAACACCTTCTCCGTCGAGTTGCCCTCTTCAGCTTGGTAGAATGTGGCGGCGTCGGATACGCTGTGGGGAAGATCTGCGAATGCCCCTGGAGAGCTCCGGATTCGGGTAAGTAACAAGTAGTTTACTTTTATATTTCTGCTTTGCATAAAGAATGCCTTACCTGCTGCTATCTTCCTCATCTCCTCCAACTCTTGGAGGGCCTTTTGGGCTTCATCCTTGGCAGACTTGGCAGTCTCAAGGGCCGCCGCGAGCTCGAATGCTTGCGCCTTTGACTCAAGCTCCAAACTCTCATGTTTTTTCATGAGAGCCTGAAGCTCTTGCTGCACCTCGCCGACCTGAGCCCCAAGTCTCTCTCGCTCAGTGCGCTCCACGGCCGTTTTCTTTTCGACCTCAGATAGCGCCTGCTTGAGGGTCGCCACCTCAGTCGTGGCCCCTACAATAAGCAGTACAATCCTGATATTTTTTGCAATCACGTCTTTTTATAGGCACTTTTTTCTGTTAGGTACTTCTTACCTTCTTTCTCCTCGAGATGCCGCTTGGCAAGGCCGAGCTCTTGCTCGGTCCGCCCGAGGTCCTGTTTCAGGACACCCACCTCCACAGTCAGTGCGGCGGTGGATAGCAGTGAAGCCTGCATACACATATTGACTCTTTATTGTTAGACTCCTGCGAAATTTAATAGATCCTCTATTCAGCTTTTCTTTCCGAATGCGAAACAGAGCATCAGGGGCTACTGTCTATGCGGTAATATTTTGACATATTTTTACTTACCTCGAAGCCTGTCAGAAGGCTAGCGCAAGCTTCAGTCAGTCCGCTCTTGGCGGATTGAACCCTCTGGATCACCGTACTCATAATAGTACGGCGCCCCTCATCGATGGAGGCGCCGTCAAGCACCTCCAGCAGATTGTCCGGCACCTCCGATTGGACGGAGGCCGCCGGCTTAGAAGGCTCGCTCCTCTTAGAAGGAGTTCGCCCACCGCGGTCCGGAACTATTGAAGATTCCGGCACGGTGTCCGGCTCAAAGCCGGACTTGGAGCCCTGGGGGGCCTTGTCCCCTTCATTCTTGGAGTCCGGGAGGGTGCCTTGCGGCTCCTCCAGGACCACCTCCTCCTGCCCCGGAGTTTGTCGCGACGCCACTTTGGCGTCGTCCGTAGTGCGGGGGGAGACAGTGGGCGAAACTGAGTTCACGTCCGATGAGTCCAGGGAGCCGCCCGACGATTCGTTGAATTTGGCCTGGGGTGGGCTGCATAATTACGTTCGACATTAGGGAAAGCTGCACAACGAAGGAACATCATGAGTTACTCTGATATACGAACTCACGATTTCGCCGGATGCTTGGCCCTGTTTGGCCACTCCTCTTCGCCCTCTTCGGTGTCGGGGGAGTAGTCCGGCGGAGGGGTCTTCCTTTTCCTAGATCCCTCGGCCTCCCCGGTTGGGGCGGCCTTCCTCTTCTCTCTTCCCTCCGCTGGGGGGGGAGAGTTTTCTTCTTCCTCCTCGTTTTCACGGGAAGAGGGCGTCTCAGACTCATAGGATGACGAGTCCGACACCACCATGTTATGGGCGCTCTTTCGAGTCCCCGTGGTCTTCTTCTTCTTGACTTCTTCTCCGGCACCACATAAGGTGCCGGAACCAGCAGCTTCACTAGGAGAGCAGGGGCTGGGTCTTCGGGCAAGGGAGCCGGACAGTTAATTGGTCCGGATATCGCCTGCCAAGCCTGTCAAAGTTAAGGGAGTTTAGATCCCGCATAGAATCAAACTGTGAAAGGAAAAAAGAGCTTAACATCCTGTAAAAGGTGAAGATAGCTTACCTCGCTAGCGCGACACTGCGAGCTGTATCCGTGGTCCTCGGAAGCGGATGTTGGAGCCTCGGCGCCTTTGATTAGCACCTTCCAGACGTCTTCATACGTCGTGTCGAAGAGCCTGTTAAGGGTTTGGTGCTGCGCCGGGTCGAACTCCCAAAGATTAAAGTCCCGTTGTTGACACGGGAGGATTAGACGAATGAGCATGACCTGGACTACATTGACAAGCCTGATTGGCTTGTTTACCAGGGACTGGATGCATGTTTTCAGTCCGGTCACCTCTTCTTCGTTACCCCACGACAGGCCCGTCTCTTTCCAAGACATAAGCCGCGTGGGGGATCCGGATTGAAACTCGGGGGCTGCAAGCCATTCCGGATCGCGTGGATCGGTGATGTAAAACCACCCGGCTTGCCACCCCTTTAGGGTCTCCACGAGGGAGCCCTCGAACCATAGGACGTTGGCCATCTTGCCCGCCATGGCGCCTCCGCACTCCGCCTGGCTGCCGCGCACCACCTTGGGCTTGATGTTGAAGTCTTGAGCCAGAGGCCGAAATGGGGGCGGACGCGGAGGAAGGCCTCACACACGACAATAAACGCCGAGATGTTGAGGATGAGGTTCGGGGCTAGATCATGGAAATCCAGGCCATAGTAGAACATGAGTCCCCGGACGAATGGGTGGAGTGGAAAACCTAGTCCGCGGAGGAAGTGGGGAAGGAACACTACCCTCTCATGGGGCCTTGGGGTGGGGAGAAGCTACCCCTTCTCGGGAAGCCGGTGCGGGATGTCCTTGGACAGGTATCCGGCCTTCCTTAACTTTTTCACTTAGACCTCCGTAACGGAGGAGACCATCCACTTGCCTCCCGCTCCGGACATTGCTGGAGAAGGTTGAGGTGGGAAGAGCGGGCTTGGGCGCTGGAGCTCGAGTGCGCAGGAGATGGATAGGCAAAGGAGGAAGAAGGCATAGGTAGAAAGGGTGGATCCTTATCCCCTTATATGGGCGGATGCGGTTATGCGTCCCCACCCGCCTAGTAAAACTCGCTTGCCTCCCAAACGCCATGGTAAATGGCGCGGTTGGGTTACCCACGTCTGTATTGATGAGAATCCCGTAAAAAGGGCACACGATCTCTGCTTTGACAAGACGTGCCAAGGAAACCGCCTCGCAAAACGCGCTGGGGTGGAAAAGTAAAAACGATTCGAGTAAAGGACTTGGCCATAGTGTGATGACGCACTGCGGAATACGTCAGCAGATTTGATTTGTGTTAATATTATTCTCTCTATGGCAATATGTGAAAATTTATTTTGCAGAGCCGGACACCATTCTTGGTGTTTACAATCTTCTATGAAGAACTTGGAGGAGGAACCCGCCTTGCAATGCCGAAGACAATCTGCGCGCCGGACTCGTCATCATTGAAGCCTAGTTCAAGGGCTACTGAGGGAGTCCTGGATTAGGGGGTGTTCGGGTAGCCGGACTATACCTTCGCCGGACTCCTGGACTATGAAGATACAAGATTGAAGACTTTGTCCCATGTCCGGATGGGACTTTCCTTGGCGTGGAAGGCAAGCTTGGCGATGCAGATATTCAAGATCTCCTACCCTTGTAACCGACTCTGTGTAACCCTAACCCTATCCGGTGTCTATATAAACCGGAGGGTTGTAGTCCGTAGGACATCAACTCCATACACAACAATCATACCATAGGCTAGCTTCTAGGGTTTAGCCTCCTTCATCTCGTGGTAGATCTACTCTTGTACTACCCATACCATCAATATTAATCAAGCAGGAGTAGGGTATTACCTCCATCGAGAGGGCCCGAACCTAGGTAAAAACATCGTGTCCCTTGTCTCCTATTACCATCCGGCCTTGATGCACAGTTCAGGACCCCCTACCCGAGATCCGCCAGTTTTGACACCGACAAGGGGCTTCGCCAAAATTTAAAATTCTAGACTTCTATGGCTAAGTGAGAGTGATAAAGAATTATAGTACGATTGCCTGGTTCGCTGCGCTGAGCACCTCCCTCGAAGGACCCAAAAATGGGAAAAGGAGTGCTCAGGTTTATCCTGAACACCCCAGCACTAGTTGCATGGGGGCAGAAGCCAACGACTAGCCAACTCTCAGATTTATAAACGGCCGCACAGAAGGTAATATTTTAAATAAAAAACCTTGCATAGCGCACATGAACTAGTTTTCATCATACAGGATCACATGAGCAAGTTCATTCAAAAATTACATCTTTGGTACACTCGTCCGCCACGAGACGGGCCCCCTTCAAGACACCCTCATAATACATTTCGGGGTGGCGATGCTCCTTGCCCTGCGGCGGCCCCTCCTTCACCAGCTTCTCGGCGTCCATCTTGGCCCAGTGCACCTTCGCACGGGCAAAGGCCCTGCGCTCACCTTCATTGCAGACGGACCGCTTTATGACTTCCAACCATGGGCAGGCATCCACAAGCCGCCTCACCAGGCCGAAGTAGCTGTTGGGAAGGGCATCGCCAGGCCACATCCGGACTATAAGGCCCTTCATGGCCTATTCGGCCGCCTTGTGGAGCCCGACCAGTTGCTTTAGCTGGTCGCTCATGGGCATCGGGTGTTCGGTCCTAGTATACTGAGACCAGAACACCTTCTCTATCGAGCTCCCCTCCTCGGCCTGGTAGAACTCCGTGGCGTCAGACACACTGCGGGGCAGATCTGCGAACGCCCCTGGAGAGCTCCAAACTCGGGTAAGTAAATAGAAATTTTCTTTCACGTGCTTGCTTTGCATAATGAATGCCTTACCCGCTGCTATATAGCTTCACCGCCTCAATCTCCTGTGGGGCCTTCTGGGCTCCGGCCTTGGCATGTTTTACGCTTTCGAGGGCCTTGGCAAGCTCGTACTCTCGTGTCTTCGAGTCAAGCTCCAAGGACTCGTGCTTCTTCACGAGCGCCTGGAGCTCTTGCTGCACCTCGCCTACTCGGGCTTCTTGCCTTTCTCGCTCGAGGCGCTCCTTGGCCGCTTTGTTTTCGGCCACGGAAAGCGCCTGCTTCAGGGTCGCCACTTCGGTCGTGGTCCCTGCCACGTTCATGATGATCCTATTATCTTACAACCCAAACTGGTTTTTATATATACAAGGTATTGCTTACCTTTGTTCTCCTCGAACTGCCTCTTGGCAACACCGAGTTCTTCCTTGGACCGCTCGAGGTCCTGCTTCAGGGCAGCGACCTCCGCAGTACGTGCGGCAGCAGCCAGCAGTGAAGCCTTCATACGCATATAGACATATTTGGATTAGACTCCTGCAGTTACTATTTGATCCTCCATTCGGCTTTTCTTTGCGAACACCGAACAGAGCATCAGGGGCTACTGTCTATGCGGTAATATTTTCCTATATTTCGATTACTCACCTCAAAGCCTATTAGGAGGCTGGCACAAGCTTCGGTCAGTCCGCTCTTGGCGAACTGAACCTTCTTGATCACCGCACTCATGACAGTGCGGTGCTCTTCGTTGATGGAAGCGCTGCGAAGCACTTCCAGCAAGTTGTCTGGCGCCTCTGGATGGACAGAGGTCACCGTCACAGGTGGCTTGTGTAGGATCGGAAGTATGTCTAGAGGGGGGGTGATTAGACTACTTGACCAAATAAAAACTTAACCTTTTCCCAATTTTAGTTCTTGGCAGATTTTAGCTATTTTAGGACAAGTCAAGCAATCATCACACAATTCAAGCAAGCATGCAAAGAGTATATTAGCAGCGGAAAGTAAAGCATGCAACTTGCAAGAATGTAAAGGGAAGGGTTTGGAGAATTCAAACACAATTGGAGACACGGATGTTTTTCCCGTGGTTCGGATAGGTGGTGCTATCCTACATCCACGTTGATGGAGACTTCAACCCACGAAGGGTAACGGTTGCGCGAGTCCACGGAGGGCTCCACCCACGAAGGGTCCACGAAGTAGCAACCTTGTCTATCCCACCATGGCCATCGCCCACGAAGGACTTGCCTCACTAGCGGTAGATCTTCATGAAGTAGGCGATCTCCTTGCCCTTACAAACTCCTTGGTTCAACTCCACAATCTTGTCGGAGGCTCCCAAGTGACACCTAGCCAATCTAGGAGACACCACTCTCCAAGAAGTAACAAATGGTGTGTTGATGATGAACTCCTTGCTCTTGTGATTCAAATGATAGTCTCCCCAACACTCAACTCTCTCTCATAGGATTTGGATCTGGTGGAAAGAAGGTTTGAGTGGAAAGCAACTTGGGGAAGGCTAGAGATCAAGATTCATATGGTAGGAATGGAATATCTTGGTCTCAACACATGAGTAGGTGGTTCTCTCTCAGAACATATGAGTTGGAAGTGTAGATGTGTTCTGATGGCTCTCTCCATGAATGAAGAGGAGGTGGAGGGGTATATATAGCCTCCACACAAAATCCAACCGTTACATACAATTTACCAATCTCGGTGGGACCGAATCAACAAACTCGGTCGGACCGAAAAGGTAAACCTAGTGACCGTTAGAGATTTTCGGTGGGACTGACATGCAACTCGGTAGGACCGATATGGTTAGGGTTTGGGCATAACGTAATTTCGGTGAGACTGATTACACAAACTCGGTGAGACCGATTTTGGTAATTAGCTAACCAAAGAGTTGGTCAGGCAAACTCGGTGGAACCGATTTGCTCTTTCGGTGAGACCAAAAAGTTACAAAAAGGAAATAGAGAGTTTACATTGCAATCTCGGTGGGACCGGTCCACTCTTTCGGTGAGACCGAGAAGTTACGAAAGGGAAACAGAGAGTTTGCAATCCAATCTCGGTGAGACCGAGATCCTTATCGTAGAACCGAATTGCTAGGGTTTGGCAGTGGCTTATGACATGTGAAACTCGGTGGCGCCGGATAGAGAGAATCGGTAGGACCGAGTTTGGCTTAGGGTTTAGGTCATTTGTGGATATGGGAAAGTAGTTGAGGGTTTTGGAGCATATCACTAAGCACATGAAGCAAGAGGCTCATTAAGCAACACCTCATCCCTCCTTGATAGTATTGGCTTTTCCTAAAGACTCAATGTGATCTTGGATCACTAAAATATAAAATGAAGAGTCTTGAGCTTTTGAGCTTGAGCCAATCCTTTGTCCTTAGCATTTTGAGGGTTCCACTTTCACATCCATGCCATGCCAATCATTGAGCTTTCCTGAAATAATCATCTTGGAATAGCATTAGCTCAATGAGCTATATGTTGTTATGAATTACCAAAACCACCTAGGGATAGTTGCACTTTCAATCTCCCCCTTTTTGGTAATTGATGACAACATATAGATCAAAGCTTCGACAAATGATAATAAGCATGAAATATATCGTCGCTTTGAGAATTATGTGATAAGTAAGAGCTCCCCCTAAATTTGTGCATATGTATTATTTGCTTTGGACTGCAAATGCACAAAGAGTTAGAGTCATGGGTTACTCTTCCATGTCACATACATCTTGGTGGAGCGCTTAAAATGATAAGAATGAAATACATGCACTCATCACCAAGAATAGTGAATGATCACATAAGATAGATAGGATAATAATATTAAGCAAGCATTAAGTGTAGCTTATGATCAAACACGTGATCATCAATGTCTCACAGATAATGACATAGTATCTCACACAAAAGCAAACAAAGTTCGAAAAACACCAAATAAAACAAGAGAGAAAAGAAACACTCTCTCTCAAAGCCTATGATCTATACATTTTCTCCCCCTTTGGCAACAAGTTACCAAAAAGTTCCTAGAAAATGCATAGTGCTAAATCGACAATCAGGCTTGATCTCCAGGTGGTGGTGGAGTCTGGATCACTCCAAGGACGAAGGCTTCCGTAGACACTGAAGTAGATGCTGGAGTTGGAGCTGAAGTAGACGCTGGAGCTGGTGGAACTGAGGCTGTAGCTGGTGCAGAAGTGGTGGCTCTGGTGTCAGCAACTGGCACTGCAGACGACCTCGGACCTCGTGGCACTCTGGAAAAGGCATCAGTTGTAGTCTTGCCTCTCCTCTCCTGCGTGTCATCTTGAAGCTGCTCCACTGCAGTCTGAATCTCTGTCACCTTGATATCTAAGTCATAGAACTTTTGTTGTACCATTCTCTCTAGGCTTGCCTGGTTCTGAGTTAGGGTGGCTAATCCTTTCTCAATACGCAGGGTGGATGCAATCAGGTAACCAAGCTGCTCTTGTTTGGTCTTCAAGAAGTACTCAGATGCCTCCTCTTGAGTTAGCATCTTGGCAGCTTTCTCCTTCCTTGCCTTCTCCTTCTTGGCTTGTGCTTGTGCAGACGATGGTTCATTCTCAGTCATAACAACTTGATTATCTTCAAAGTCTGGACGGATGGGCAGGTGTTCCTTGTCCAACAAGTATATGCCTGTGCCCATCTTGGAGTTAATAAGCTCCTGAATTTGTGGGGCATACCCACAGCTCCTCTTCTGGTCTGCTGCAGTCCTCTTGATGGTCTCTACCATGAGGCTCATCACCTTGAACTTCTGTGGCACATCAAAGATATGTAGCAAATTGATCGCGTGGCCTCTGATCATCTTGTGATCTCCAGACTTGGGCAATAAGGTGTGCCTAAGAATCCAGTTGATAGTTGGCAGCCCTGACAAAAGATAATGTACTGAGCCAAACTTGAACATATCAAGTGCTTCATTTGGAATCTCCTTGTACATGTTTGACATTGAGTTGTGGTCCATCTTCTTCTTGGCATAAATGTCCAAGTCATCCTCATGCTCTTCTGGGGCGTTGATCAGCTGAGCCCATTCAGCAACTGTAGATTGGTACCTCGTACCTTCTGACATCCAAATTATCCTACCATCTGGATAAAAATGTGTTGTGGAGTAGAACTGCATGATAAGCTCCTCGTTCCACTTTGTCAGCTTCTGCCCAACAAAGTCCTCTACTCCACATGCCTTGAAGCTATCCTGCACTCCAGGGTAGTACTCTTCGTTGTCCTTGATGTATTCCCAGTCGACCCATCTCATATCACAGACAATGGGCTTCTTATCAAGCAGCACTATCTCATAGAAGTCCTGATGTTCCTTAGTGTGGAACCTGTAGTCAACAGCAGTCCTTCTTCTTGAAGCATACGGGTCTACTTCTCTCCACTTCCTGAGCCCTGAATCTCTCCTAAGCTTCATGTCCTCAGCCACAGGATGAGCATCATTGTGGTCTGGAATCTTGGGCTTGAGCTTTCTAAGAACTTTCTCTTCATCATCTTCTGCAGTGTCAGGCACTGGGGCCTTGTTCTTCTCAGCAGCTGGGATGCTTCTTGTATTTATCTTTGGCTTTGGCTTTGGAGCTGGCTTGGCCTTGGAAGCAGCTGCTCCTGACCTTATAGCATCACCCATCAGCTTGGGTGCCTTAGGTGCTGGTGCAGCAACCTCTTCTTCTTCATCCTCATCTTCCATGATGGAAGCCTTTCCAAGCACTCTGGCTACGGTCTTCTTAACCCTTTCCTTTCTTTTCTTGCCTTCAGCAGCAACTGGCTCTATGGGAGTGGGCTTCTCAGTTGAAGCTCTGGCCTTTGACATAGGCTGCCTGCCTGCTGGCCTTTTGATCTTCATCCCTGGCTTTATGCTCTGTGCTGGCTCAACTCTCTTGGAAGTTGCTTCCTCTTCTGCCACATAATCCTCATCCTCTGATTCTGAGGTTCTCTTCTTTCTCTGTCTGGTGACAGCTTTAGGCAGATTGCTAGGAGTACTTCTGCTGCCGTCATCTGAAGAACTTGAGGGACTAGTGCCCTCACTCATCTTCACTTGTTGTTCTGACAAGTTCTGGCTATCTCTTTGATCAGACATGTTGCAAACTCTGACTGCTGACCCTGTGAATAGGTTATAGATGAGATAGAGTGGATGAGCATCACAAAATGCAGAGATTTTTGCAAAAGAATGATTCAAAAACTTAGTTTTAGTTTCCCACTGAAATCATCTCGGATCTACCGATTTTTAAACTCGGTGATACCGAAGCAGTTTTGGAACCTAAACTAGTGAACTCGGTCAGACCGAGTCACAGTTCGGTGGCACCGAGACTGCTAGGGTTTCACAGAGTTCCAAAATCGGTCACATCGATTAGTAATACTCGGTCAGACCAAGTCTCACTTGTGCAATGGCATCAGCCAAATCGGTGGGACCGAGTTTTTCAACTCGGTGGGTCCGAGATGGTTTCGGCGGAAACCTAACCCTAAAATTTTCGAATCAAACCTAATCTACGAGTTCATTGACTGGATAGAAGTGTTTCAAACGTGGCAAGAATCATTATGATCACAATGTGCTAAGAATCGGATTGGGGAATAGCACAAAGATCGAGTTCATACCCTAGTTCAGCGGAGACTCGCTACGGCAGCAACGGCGGGGTAGAATTCCCGTTGACGGCGACGGAGACCAGCGACTGGAGGCGGCTGGCGGCAAGGAGACGATTCGGAGACCACGTTGGCAGAGCAGGCTATCGTGCGGGCGAAGGGGTTCGTAGAAATTTCCAAATTTTTGCCCGTGACTATATATAGCCCGACCCTGTCGTTGTGACCGACTGGAACAACTCGGTGGCACCGAGATGCAAAACTGTATACAGTTGTTGCAACTCGGTGTGACCGAATGGTTCAAATCGGTTGCACCGAGATCGAAAACCTAGATCAACTTAATGATCTCGGTAGGACCGAAAGTAGGGTATCGGTCAGACCGAGAATCACAAAGAGGTTTTGGAAGTTTAAGTCTATGATGAATCGGGGACTCCGAGCGCTCCTCACACAGAGTGGTTCGAATCTGACTTGATCAAATTTTGTGATGTAGCATGAATAGAGTTTGAGACGAAAGCATAGATAGCTAGAGGAGGTTCTTAGGCATTCTTGTCCATCCACATGGCAAAAGGAAATAAAACCAAACAATCAAAACAATAAGTGGATGTCCTCGAATGAGTAAAATATGCAACCAACATGCTCACACCATAAGATGGCAAATGAAATATGTGACAAAGCATGCACAACCAATTCTAGCATCTATCACTCAATTTGCGATGACTAGGTCATCTATATATGAGTATATTGACTTTGGAGTCAAGTGAGAACACTTGATCATAGGTCATACTCATCGTTTAAGCTCAAGTGGGGTTACCACTTTTACATAAAGCATTGTTGTGTTCACATCTTTAGAGTTGCTTTAGCTCAAGTCTTAGAGTAAAGCTCCCCCTAGATGTGATATCCCCCCTAAGAGGGATGAATTAACCTTGGGTTTTGTCGATGATGACTTCATGTAGATGTTGAAGATGTGGATTCTCAATGTTGATGTAGATCACTTGGAGCTATCCATTTGAGTGAATTGCACTTTCAATACCTACATGGGTTAGTCCCACAAGGAACAAACAAGGATATCCATAGACATAGAGTGATGCACACACAAGATGATGTCCATGAAAACTTTTAGGTTACCTTGTCCCTTGTCTTACCAACAAGAGGGTTTGTGACTCCTTGAACTAGTGCGAGATGTGGAAGTTGATTGCACTTGTTCTTGCCAAAATGATAAGAGTGAAGTATGTTGGCGGAGTCACCCTCAAGAACTCTCTAGTTCTTCTTCTTTTGGATCCACACCATCTTGATGGGAATCCTTGGAGTTGTAGTCGTACTTGATGAAGTGGAACTTGAAGTGGTCTTGGGAATCCACTTGACTAAGGTCTTAGGAGCTTCTTCAAATGCATCAATTTCCTCTTGAAGCTTGTCCTTGCCTTTTTGCTTGTAGTCTTGTGGTGGAAGATCATCTTGAGCTTGTGTCCCCTTGAAGGAAGTATCATACTTCTCTTGTTGAGGAACAAACTTTGTCTTGGGGTATTGATCTTCTTCCCACTCAACTCCATTGGCATTGAACTTTCGTTCAAAACCAACACCTTGATTCTTCCGGTGCATTCCTTGCTTGCGCACAATTTCCTCGAATTGCTTACTCCCAGCAAGGCTTTTGTACACTCCTTTCTCTATAATTCCCTTCAATAAGCTATTTTCTTGCTCAAGTGTAACTTGGCTAAGAGAATCATTGGTGGAATCAAGAGAACTACTAGAAGCAACAATATTGGATTTAGCATGATCATAGTTACTACTAGAGGAAGAATCTTTCTTGTTCTTGTTACTAGGCTTGACTTGAGGCATGTAAGTTGATAAGAGTAAACTCTTGGCAATGTAATAAGAACTTTTCTTGCGGAGATCATCATTGATTGCTTTTAAAAACTCATGCTCTTGCTCAAGATTGAGCTTTTCAAAGCGTAACTTCTCATGAGCTCTTAAAAGTTCTCGATGATCTTCGAAGATAGTTTCATGAGCTAACTTAAGAGTGTTTATTTCTTTAGTTAGAGCCTCAATCTTCTCCTTATCATTGTCATTTGTTTTATCTTGATTAGCATGATTAATTAACGTTTCATCATAGTATTCATCACTAGAGTTGTCAACAAGCAAACCATCATCACCTAACAAGTCATCTTCATCACTATTAAAATCAACATACTCGGGGTGTGTTACCTTAGGACCTTTGGCCATGAAGCATCTTCCAATTCCTTCATTTGGTGAGTCAAATATGTCGTAGGAGTTGGTTGACACAAGTGCTAGACCGGCAACACCTTCATCTTGAGTATATTTGGAATCGGAGTGATAACTTCTCTCGGAGTGGCTGTCGGAGTCGGAGTCGGATACCCATTCACCAACATGAGCTTGATGTCTTCATTTTGTGTAGCTCCTTGATGATTTTTCCTTCCTTTCTGAATCCTTGCTTCTCCCTGAGTATCTTCGTTCATAACGATCATCTCTACTCCTTCTCTCTCTTGGTGGTGATTCTTTGCTTCTTCTTTTTGGAGAGTCTTCTCTTCTCTTGTGGGGAGCCGTACACTCATTGGAATAGTGTCCGAGTCTTCCACAATTGTAGCAGTTTCGCTCTCGACTAGAAGATCTTTTGTCATTGTAGGACCTTGACTTGAAGCTTCTATCTTTGCTTCTACTCTTGCAGAACTTGTTGAAGTTCTTCACCATTAAGCTCAATTCTTCATTGAAGTTTTGTTTCTCACTTGATGATGTAGGGGCTTCACATGAGGCTTTGTAGGCACCACTTGATTTGTTGTGAAGTTCCTCTTTATCCTTAAGTGACATCTCATGAGCAACAATTCTTCCAATTATCTTCGTTGGCTTGAGATCTTTGTAATTGGGCATCATTTGGATCAATGTGCACACGGTATCATATTTTCCATCCAAGGCTCTTAGAATCTTCTTGATGATGAATCTATCGGTCATCTCTTTACTTCCTAAGCCGGCAATCTCATTTGTGATGAGAGCTAGCGTAGAGTACATTTCAGCGACACCTTCACCATTCTTCATTTTGAACTTGTCAAGTTGACTTTGAAGCACATCCAACTTGGATTCCTTGACGGAGTCGGTACCTTCGTGCATATCAATCAAACTGTCCCAAATTCCCTTTGCATTCTCAAGACGGCTGATTTTGTTGAATTCTTCGGGGCACAATCCGTTGAAGAGAATATCACAAGCTTGAGCATTGTATTGCAACATCTTCAACTCATCCACGGTAGCTTCACGGTTTGGTTCTCTCCCATCAAAGAAGTCACCTTGCAAACCAACACACACAATAGCCCAAACGGCGGAGTTATGTCCAAGAATATGCATTTTCATTTTATGCTTCCAACTAGCAAAGTTAGTACCATCAAAGTAAGGACCTCTACGGTGATAATTTCCCTCGCTAGACGCCATACTCTCCTAGGTTGTGAAACCAAGGCTATGACCACCAAAAGCTATGGAGATCAAAGCAAATGGAGACCAAAGCTCTGATAACACTTGTAGGATCGGAAGTATGTCTAGAGGGGGGGTGATTAGACTACTTGACCAAATAAAAACTTAACCTTTTCCCAATTTTAGTTCTTGGCAGATTTTAGCTATTTTAGGACAAGTCAAGCAATCATCACACAATTCAAGCAAGCATGCAAAGAGTATATTAGCAGCGGAAAGTAAAGAATGCAACTTGCAAGAATGTAAAGGGAAGGGTTTGGAGAATTCAAACGCAATTGGAGACACGGATGTTTTTCCCGTGGTTCGGATAGGTGGTGCTATCCTACATCCACGTTGATGGAGACTTCAACCCACGAAGGGTAATGGTTGCGCGAGTCCACGGAGGGCTCCACCCACGAAGGGTCCACGAAGTAGCAACCATGTCTATCCCACCATGGCCATCGCCCACGAAGGACTTGCCTCACTAGCGGTAGATCTTCACGAAGTAGGCGATCTCCTTGCCCTTACAAACTCCTTGGTTCAACTCCACAATCTTGTCGGAGGCTCCCAAGTGACACCTAGCCAATCTAGGAGACACCACTCTCCAAGAAGTAACAAATGGTGTGTTGATGATGAACTCCTTGCTCTTGTGCTTCAAATGATAGTCTCCCCAACACTCAACTCTCTCTCATAGGATTTGGATCTGGTGGAAAGAAGGTTTGAGAGGAAAGCAACTTGGGGAAGGCTAGAGATCAAGATTCATATGGTAGGAATGGAATATCTTGGTCTCAACACATGAGTAGGTGGTTCTCTCTCAAAACATATGAGTTGGAAGTGTAGATGTGTTCTGATGGCTCTCTCCACGAATGAAGAGGAGGGGGAGGGGTATATATAGCCTCCACACAAAATCCAACCGTTACATACAATTTACCAATCTTGGTGGGACCGAATCAACAAACTCGGTCGGACCGAAAAGGTAAACCTAGTGAACATTAGAGATTTTCAGTGGGACTGACATGCAACTCGGTAGGACCGATATGGTTAGGGTTTGGGCATAACATAATCTCGGTGAGACCGATTACACAAACTCGGTGAGACCGATTTTGGTAATTAGCTAACCAGAGAGTTGGTCAGGCAAACTCGGTGGAACCGATTTGCTCTTTCGGTGAGACCGAAAATTTACAAAAAGGAAACAGAGAGTTTACATTGCAATCTCGGTGGGACCGATTCGCTCTTTCGGTGAGACCGAGAAGTTACAAAAGGGAAACAAAGAGTTTGCAATCCCATCTCGGTGAGACCGAGATCCTTATCGGTAGAACCGAATTGCTAGGGTTTGGCAGTGGCTTATGACATGTGAAACTCGGTGGCGCCGGATCGAGAGAATCGGTAGGACCGAGTTTGGCTTAGGGTTTAGGTCATTTGTGGATATGGGAAAGTAGTTGAGGGTTTTGGAGAATATCACTAAGAACATGAAGCAAGAGGCTCATTAAGCAACACCTCATCCCTCCTTGATAGTATTGGCTTTTCCTAAAGACTCAATGTGATCTTGGATCACTAAAATATAAAATGAAGAGTCTTGAGCTTTTGAGCTTGAGCCAATCCTTTGTCCTTAGCATTTTGAGGGTTCTACTTTCACATCCATGCCATGCAAATCATTGAGCTTTCCTGAAATAATCATCTTGGAATAGCATTAGCTCAATGAGCTATATGTTGTTATGAATTACCAAAACCACCTAGGGATAGTTGCACTTTCAATCTCCCCCTTTTTGGTAATTGATGACAACATATAGATCAAAGCTTCGACAAATGATAATAAGCATGAAATATATCGTCGCTTTGAGAATTATGTGATAAGTAAGAGCTCCCCCTAAATTTGTGCATATTTATTATTTGCTTTGGAATGCAAATGCACAAAGAGTTAGAGTCATGGGTTACTCTTCCATGTCACATACATCTTGGTGGAGCGCTTAAAATGATAAGAATGAAATACATGCACTCATCACCAAGAATAGTGAATGATCACATAAGATAGATAGGATAATAATATTAAGCAAGCATTAAGTGTAGCTTATGATCAAACACATGATCATCAATGTCTCACAGATAATGACATAGTATCTCACACAAAAGCAAACAAAGTTCGAAAAACACCAAATAAAACAAGAGAGAAAAGCAACACTCTCTCTCGAAGCCTATGATCTATACATTTTCTCCCCCTTTGGCAACAAGTTACCAAAAAGTTCCTAGAAAATCCATAGTGCAAAATGGACAATCAGGCTTGATCTTCAGGTGGTGGTGGAGTCCGGATCACTCCAAGGACGAAGGCTTCCGTAGACGCTGAAGTAGACGCTGGAGTTGGAGCTGAAGTAGACACTGGAGCTGGTGGAACTGAGGCTGTAGCTGGTGCAGAAGTGGTGGCTCTGGTGTCAGCAACTGGCACTGCAGACGACCTCGGACCTCGTGGCACTCTGGCAAAGGCATCAGTTGTAGTATTGCCTCTCCTCTCCTGCATGTCATCTTGGAGCTGCTCCACTGCAGTCTGAATCTCTGTCACCTTGATATCCAAGTCATAGAACTTTTGTTCTACGATTCTCTCTAGGCTTGCCTGGTTCTGAGTTAGGGTGGCTAATCCTTTCTCAATCCGCAGGGTGGATGCAATCAGGTAACCAAGCTGCTCTTGTTTGGTCTTCAAGAAGTACTCAGATGCCTCCTCTTGAGTTGGCATCTTGGCAGCTTTCTCCTCCCTTGCCTTCTCCTTCTTGGCTTGTGCTTGTGCAGACGATGGTTCATTCTCAGTCATAACAACTTGATTATCTTCAAAGTCTGGACGGATGGGCAGGTGTTCCTTGTCCAACAAGTATATGCCCGTGCCCATCTTGGAGTTAATGAGCTCCTGAATTTGTGGGGCATACCCACAGCTCCTCTTCTGGTCTGCTGCAGTCCTCTTGATGGTCCCTACCATGAGGCTCATCACCTTGAACTTCTGTGGCACATCAAAGATATGTAGCAAATTGATCGCGTGGTCTCTGATCATCTTGTGATCTCCAGACTTGGGCAATAAGGTGTGCCTAAGAATCCAGTTGATAGTTGGCAGCCCTGACAGAAGATAATGTACTGAGCCAAACTTGAACGTATCAAGTGCTTCATTTGGAATCTCCTTGTACATGTTTGACATTGAGTTGTGGTCCATCTTCTTCTTGGCATAAATGTCCAAGTCATCCTCATGCTCTTCTGGGGCGTTGATCAGCTGAGCCCATTCAACAACTGTAGATTGGTACCTCGTACCTTCTGACATCCAAATTATCCTACCATCTGGATAAAAATGTGATGTGGAGTAGAACTGCATGATAAGCTCCTCGTTCCACTTTGTCAGCTTCTGCCCAACAAAGTCCTCTACTCCACATGCCTTGAAGCTGTCCTGCACTCCAGGGTAGTACTCTTTGTTGTCCTTGATGTATTCCCAGTCGACCCATCTCATATCACAGACAATGGGCTTCTTATCAAGCAGCACTATCTCATAGAAGTCCTGCTGTTCCTTAGTGTGGAACCTGTAGTCAACAGCAGTCCTTCTTCTTGAAGCATACAGTCTGCTTCTCTCCACTTCCTGAGCCCTGAA
The DNA here is from genome assembly GCF_002162155.2 of Triticum dicoccoides. Lineage (NCBI taxonomy): Eukaryota > Viridiplantae > Streptophyta > Magnoliopsida > Poales > Poaceae > Triticum > Triticum dicoccoides. Next base: position 536,889,159 of record NC_041388.1, read on the forward strand.
TCTCTCATGAGCTTCATGTCCTCAGCCACAGGATGAGCATCATTGTGGTCTGGGATCTTGGGCTTGAGCTTTCTAAGAACTTGCTCTTCATCATCTTCTGCAGTGTCAGGCACTGGGGCCTTGTTCTTCTCAGCAGCTGGGATGCTTATTGTATTTCTCTTTGGCTTTGGCTTTGGAGCTGGCTTGGCCTTGGAAGCAGTGCTCCTAACCTTATGGCATCACCCATCAGCTTGGGTGCCTTAGGTGCTGGTGCAGCAACCTCTTCTTCTTCATCCTCATCTTCCATGATGGAAGCCTTTCCAAGCACTCTGGCTACGGTCTTCTTGACCCTTTCCTTTCTTTTCTTGCCTTCAGCAGCAACTGGCTCTATGGGAGTGGGCTTCTCAGTTGAAGCTCTGGCGTTTGACATAGACTGCCTGCGTGCTGGTCTTTTGATCTTCATCCCTGGCTTTATGCTCTGTGCTGGCTCAACTCTCTTGGAAGTTGCTTCCTCTTCTGCCACATAATCCTCATCCTCTGATTCTGAGGTTCTCTTCTTTCTCTGTCTGGTGGCAGCTTTAGGCAGATTGCTAGGAGTACTTCTGCTGCCATCATTTGAAGAACTTGAGGGACTAGTGCCCTCACTCATCTGCACTTGCTGTTCTGACATGTTCTGGCTATCACTTTGATCAGACATGTTGCAAACTCTGACTGCTGACCCTGTGAATAGGTTATAGATGAGATAGAGTGGATGAGCATCACAAAATGCAGAGATTTTTGCAAAAGAATGATTCCAAAACTTAGTTTTAGTTTCCCACTGAAATCATCTCGGATCTACCGATTTTTAAACTCGGTGATACCGAAGCAGTTTTGGAACCTAAACTAGTGAACTCGGTCAGACCGAGTCACAGTTCGGTGGCACCGAGACTGCTAGGATTTCACAGAGTTCCAAAATCGGTCACACTGATTAGTAATACTCGGTCAGACCGAGTCTCACTTGTGCAATGGCATCAGCCAAATCGGTGGGACCGAGTTTTTCAACTCGGTGGGTCCGAGATGGTTTCGGCGGAAACCTAACCCTAAAATTTTCGAATCAAACCTAATCTATGAGTTCATTGACTGGATAGAAGTGTTTCAAACGTGGCAAGAATCATTATGATCACAATGTGCTAAGAATCGGATTGGGGAATAGCACAAAGATCGAGTCCATACCCTAGTTCGACGGAGACTCGCTACGGCGGCAACGGCGGGGTAGAATTCCCGTTGACGGCGACAGAGACCAGTGACTAGAGGCGGCTGGCAGCGAGGAGACGATTCGGAGACCACGTTGGCAGAGCAGGCTATCGCGCGGGCGAAGGGGTTCGGAGAAATTTCCAAATTTTTGCCCGTGACTATATATAGCCCGACCCTGTCGGTGTGAACGAGTGGAACAACTTGGTGGCACCGAGATGCAAAATAGTATATAGTTGTTGCAACTCGGTGTGACCGAATGGTTCAAATCGGTTGCACCGAGATCGAAAACCTAGATCAACTTAATGATCTCGGTAGGACCGAAAGTAGGGTATCGGTCAGACCGAGAATCACATAGAGGTTTTGGAAGTTTAAGTCTATGACAAATCGGGGACTCCGAGCGCTCCTCACACAGAGTGGTTCGAATCTGACTTGATCAAATTTTGTGATGTAGCATGAATAGAGTTTGAGACGAGAAAAGCATAGATAGCTAGAGGAGGTTCTTAGGCATTCTTGTCCATCCACTTGGCAAAAGGAAATAAAACCAAACAATCAAAACAACAAGTGGATGTCCTCGAATGAGTAAAATATGCAACCAACATGCTCACACCATAAGATGGCAAATGAAATATGTGACAAAGCATGCACAACCAATTCTAGCATCTATCAAGCAATTTGCGATGACTAGGTCATCTATATATTAGTATATTGACTTAGGAGTCAAGTGAGAACACTTGATCATAGGTCATACTCATCGTTTAAGCTCAAGTGGGGTTACCACTTTTACATAAAGCATTGTTGTGTTCACATCTTTAGAGTTGCTTTAGCTCAAGTCTTAGAGTAAAGCTCCCCTTAGATGTGATATCCCCCTTAAGAGGGATGAACTAACCTTGGGTTTTGTCGATGATGACTTCATATAGATGTTGAAGATGTGGATGCTCAATGTTGATGTAGATCACTTGGAGCTATCCGTTTGAGTGAATTGCACTTTCAATACCTACATGGGTTAGTCCCACAAGGAACAAACAAGGATATCCATAGACATAGAGTGATGCACACACAAGATGATGTCCATGAAAACTTTTAGGTTACCTTGTCCCTTGTCTTACCAACAAGAGGGTTTGTGACTCCTTGAACTAGTGCGAGATGTGGAAGTTGATTGCACTTGTTCTTGCCAAAATGATAAGAGTGAAGTATGTTGGCGGAGTCACCCTCAAGAACTCTCTAGTTCTTCTTCTTTTGGATCCACATCATTTTGATGGGAATCCTTGGAGTTGTAGTCGTACTTGATGAAGTGGAACTTGAAGTGGTCTTGGGAATCCACTTGACTAAGGTCTTAGCAGCTTCTTCAAATGCATCAATTTCCTCTTGAAGCTTGTCCTTGCCTTTTTGCTTGTAGTCTTGTGGTGGAAGATCATCTTGAGCTTGTGTCCCCTTGAAGGAAGTATCATACTTCTCTTGTTGAGGAACAAACTTTGTCTTGGGGTATTGATCTTCTTCCCACTCAACTCCATTGGCATTGAACTTTCGTTCAAAACCAACACCTTGATTCTTCCGGTGCATTCCTTGCTTGCGCACAATTTCCTCGAATTGCTTACTCCCGGCAAGGCTTTCGTACACTCCTTTCTCTATAATTCCCTTCAATAAGCTATTTTCTTGCTCAAGTGTAACTTGGCTAAGAGAATCATTAGTGGAATCAAGAGAACTACTAGAAGCAACAATATTGGATTTAGCATGATCATAGTTACTACTAGAGGAAGAATCTTTCTTGTTCTTGTTACTAGGCTTGACTTGAGGCATGTAAGTTGATAAGAGTAAACGCTTGGCAATGTAATAAGAACTTTTCTTGCCGAGATCATCATTGATTGCTTTTAAAAACTCATGCTCTTGCTCAAGATTGAGCTTTTCAAAGCGTAACTTCTCATGATCTCTTAAAAGTTCTCGATGATCTTCGAAGATAGTTTCATGAGCTAATTTAAGAGTGTTTAGTTCTTTAGTTAGAGCCTCAATCTTCTCCTTATCATTGTCATTCGTTTTATCTTGATTAGCATGATTAATTAACGTTTCATCATAGTATTCATCACTAGAGTTGTCAACAAGCAAATCATCATCACCTAACAAGTCATCTTCATCACTATTAAAATCAACATACTCGGGGTGTGTTACCTTAGGACCTTTGGCCATGAAGCATCTTCCAATTCCTTCATTTGGTGAGTCAAATATGTCGTAGGAGTTGGTTGACACAAGTGCTAGACCGGCAACACCTTCATCTTGAGTATATTCGGAATCGGAGTGATAACTTCTCTCGGAGTGGCTGTCGGAGTCGGGGCCGGATACCCATTCACCAACATGAGCTTGATGTCTTCGTTTTGTGTAGCTCCTTGATGATTTTTCCTTCCTTTCCGAATCCTTGCCTCTCCGTGAGTATCTTTGTTCATAACGATCATCTCTACTCCTTCTCTCTCTTGGTGGTGATTCTTTGCTTCTTCTTTTTGGTGAGTCTTCTCTTCTCTTGTGGGGAGCCGTACACTCATTGGAATAGTGTCCGGGTCTTCCACAATTGTAGCAGTTTCGCTCTCGACTAGAAGATCTTTTGTCATTGTAGGACCTTGACTTGAAGCTTCTATCTTTGCTTCTACTCTTGCAGAACTTGTTGAAGTTCTTCACCATTAAGCTCAATTCTTCATTGAAGTTTTGTTTCTCACTTGATGATGTAGGGGCTTCACATGAGGTTTGTAGGCACCACTTGATTTGTTGTGAAGTTCCTCTTTATCCTTAAGTGACATCTCATGAGCAACAATTCTTCCAATTATCTCCGTTGGCTTGAGATCTTTGTAATTGGGCATCATTTGGATCAATGTGCACACGGTATCATATTTTCCATACAAGGCTCTTAGAATCTTCTTGATGATGAATCTATCGGTCATCTCTTCACTTCCTAAGCCGGCAATCTCATTTGTGATGAGAGCAAGCCTAGAGTACATTTCAGCGACACCTTCACCATCCTTCATTTTGAACTTGTCAAGTTGACTTTGAAGCACATCCAACTTGGATTCCTTGACGGAGTCGGTACCTTCGTGCATATCAATCAAAGTGTCCCAAATTTCCTTTGCATTCTCAAGACGGCTGATTTTGGTGAATTCTTCGGGGCACAATCCGTTGAAGAGAATATCACAAGCTTGAGCATTGTATTGCAACATCTTCAACTCATCCGCGGTAGCTTCACGGTTTGGTTCTCTCACATCAAAGAAGTCACCTTGAAAACCAACACACACAATAGCCCAAACGGCGGGGTTATGTCCAAGAATATGCATTTTCATTTTATGCTTCCAACTAGCAAAGTTAGTACCATCAAAGTAAGGACCTCTACGGTGATAATTTCCCTCGCTAGACGCCATACTCTCCTAGGTTGTGAAACCAAGGCTATGACCACCAAAAGCTATGGAGATCAAAGCAAATGGAGACCAAAGCTCTGATAACACTTGTAGGATCGGAAGTATGTCTAGAGGGGGGGGTGATTAGACTACTTGACCAAATAAAAACTTAACCTTTTCCCAATTTTAGTTCTTGGCAGATTTTAGCTATTTTAGGACAAGTCAAGCAATCATCACACAATTCAAGCAAGCATGCAAAGAGTATATTAGCAGCGGAAAGTAAAGCATGTAACTTGCAAGAATGTAAAGGGAAGGGTTTGGAGAATTCAAACGCAATTGGAGACACAGATGTTTTTCCCGTGGTTCGATAGGTGGTGCTATCCTACATCCACGTTGATGGAGACTTCAACCCATGAAGGGTAACGGTTGCGCGAGTCCACGGAGGGCTCCACCCACGAAGGGTCCACGAAGTAGCAACCTTGTCTATCCCACCATGGCCATCACCCACGAAGGACTTGCCTCAGTAGCGGTAGGTCTTCACGAAGTAGGCGATCTCCTTGCCCTTACAAACTCCTTGGTTCAACTCCACAATCTTGTCGGAGGCTCCCAAGTGACACCTAGCCAATCTAGGAGACACCACTCTCCAAGAAGTAACAAATGGTGTGTTGATGATGAACTCCTTGCTCTTGTGCTTCAAATGATAGTCTCCCCAACACTCAACTCTCTCTCATAGGATTTGGATCTGGTGGAAAGAAGGTTTGAGTGGAAAGCAACTTGGGGAAGGCTAGAGATCAAGATTCATATGGTAGGAATGGAATATCTTGGTCTCAACACATGAGTAGGTGGTTCTCTCTCAGAACATATGAGTTGGAAGTGTAGATGTGTTCTGATGGCTCTATCCACGAATGAAGAGGAGGTGGAGGGGTATTTATAGCCTCCACACAAAATCCAACCATTACATACAATTTACCAATCTCGGTGGGACCGAATCAACAAACTCGGTCGGACCGAAAAGGTAAACCTAGTGACCGTTAGAGATTTTTGGTGGGACTGACATGCAACTCGGTAGGACCGATATGGTTAGGGTTTGGGCATAAGTAATCTCGATGAGACCGATTACACAAACTCGGTGAGACCGATTTTGTAATTAGCTAACCAGAGAGTTGGTCAGGCAAACTCGGTGGAACCGATTTGCTCTTTCGGTGAGACCGAAAAGTTACAAAAAGGAAACAGAGAGTTTACATTGCAATCTCGGTGGGACTGATGCGCTCTTTCGGTGAGACCGAGAAGTTACGAAAGGGAAACAGAGAGTTTGCAATCCCATCTCGGTGAGACCGAGATCCTTATCGGTAGAACCGAATTGTTAGGTTTGGCAGTGGCTTATGACATGTGAAACTCGGTGGCGCCAGATAGAGATAATCGGTAGGACCTAGTTTGGCTTAGGGTTTAGGACATTTGTGGATATGGGAAAGTATATGAGGGTTTTGGAGCATATCACTAAGCACATGAAGCAAGAGGCTCATTAAGCAACACCTCATCCCTCCTTGATAGTATTGGCTTTTCCTAAAGACTCAATGTGATCTTGGATCACTAAAATATAAAATGAAGAGTCTTGAGCTTTTGAGCTTGAGCCAATCCTTTGTCCTTAGCATTTTGAGGGTTCCACTTTCACATCCATGCCATGCCAATCATTGAGCTTTCCTGAAATAATCATCTTGGAATAGCATTAGCTCAATGAGCTATATGTTGTTATGAATTACCAAAACCACCTAGGGATAGTTGCACTTTCAGCTTGCCCCTCTTAATAGGGGGCCGCCTGCCAGAGCCCAGGACCACTGGTGGTTCCGGTGCGGTGTTCGGCTGAGGGCCGAACTTGGAGCCCGTGGGAGTCTTTCTCCCTCTGCGCCCAGGGTCCGGAAGGTCGCCTTGAGGCGCCTCCAGGACTACCTCCCCTCGGCTTGGTGCCCTTTGAGACAATACCTCGACGTTGTCCGTAGGGCGAGGGGAGGAGGCGGTCGGAAGTGAATCGCTATTCATATCTGACGGGTCCAAAGAACCGTCCGATGAAGATACGTCGATATGGGCTCGGGACGGACTGCATAATCATGTTCGATGTAAGGAGAAGCAGTGCGATAAAAGCATACCATGAATTACTCTGGTATCCGAATACTTATGACTTCGCCAGGGGCTTGTCCCTGGGCAACCACTCGTCTTCGCTATGAGCGGCAGTCGTGGAACAGTCCGGAAGAAGAGTCCTTCCCTTCTTGGACCCTTCGGTCTCCCCGGTTGGGGCGGTCCTCCTTTTCCTGTCTCCCCCGGGTGGAGGGGGAGAACCTTCATCTTCCTCCTCCTCGTCTTCACAGGAGGAGTGCGTCTCGGAGTTATCGGACGATGAGTCCGATATCACCTAATGCCGGGAACTCTTTCAGGTCCTCGTGGCCTTCTTCTTGGTATTCTTCTCCGGCACCTCATAAGGTGCTAGAGTCAGCATCTTCGTCAGGAGAGCACTGGCTGGATCTTCAGGCAGGGGGGCCCGGGCAGTCGATCTGCTCCAATGTCTCCACCCAGTCCTGTTAAGGGCATGAGAGATCAGATCCCACACTTGATTAAACCGGGGAAGGTAAATACCCTACAAGGTGTATAGAACTTACCGGATTCCCAGGGCGCTTCATGCTAAGTCCGCGGTCCTCGATAAGGGAGGGGGGACCTCGGCGCCCTTGAACAGCACCCTCCAGACGTCTTTGTGCGTCGCGTCAAAGAGCTCGCGTAGAGTCTGGTGCTGGGCTGGGTCGAACTCCCATAAATTAAACGCCCGTTGTTGACACGGGAGGATCCGGCGGAAGATCATGTTCCGGATACACTTCTGGAGTCCGGCCAGCTCCATTGATGAACCCCAGGACAAGCCCTTCTCTTTCTAGGAGGTAAGCCGCATGGGGATTCCGGATCGAAACTCGGGGGCCGCCACCCAGTCGGTGTCGCGCGGCTCGGTTATGTAGAACCACCCCAATTGCCACCCCTTTATGGTCTCCACGTAGCAGCCCTCGAGCCATGTGACATTGGGCATTTTTCCCACCATGGCGCCTCCGCATTCCGCTTGCTGGCCACCTACAACCTTCGGCTTGACATTGAAGGTCTTCAGCCACAGGCCGAAGTGGGGCTGGACGCGGAGGAAGGCCTCGCACACGATGATAAATGCTGAGATGTTGAGGATAAAGTTCGGGGCTAGATCATGGAAGTCCAGACCGTAGTAGAACATGAGGCTGCGGACGAACAGGTGAAGGGGAAACCCCATTCCGCGGACGAAGTGGGTGAGGAAAACTACCCTCTCGTAAGGTTTCGGGGTAGGGACGATCTGCCCCTCGTCGGGCAGCTAGTGCGCGATCACCGCGACCAACTATCCGGCTCCCCACAGCTTTTTGATGTCCTCCTCTGTGACGGAGGATTTCATCCACTTGCCTCCCGCTCCGAACATGGTTGGGGCGGTGTGAGGAGAAAGGTGCGAACTTGGGTGTTGGAGCTCGAGTGCGCGGGAATGGATGAGCAAGGAGGAAGAAGGCGTGGGTGAAAAAAGGTGAACCCTTATCCCTTTATAAAGGTGGACGAAACTATACGCCCCAGTAGCCTGGTAAACTCGCTTATTCCCCAAGTGTCGTAATTGATGGCGCAGTTGGGTTACCCACGTCCGTATTGATGAGAATCCCGTGATAAGGGGCACGATCTCTGCTTCGACAAGACGTGCCAAGGAAACCGCCTCGCGATATGCGCCAAGGCTGGTTGAGAATAACGGTTCGAATAAGGACCGGACCATGGTATGTGTCATGATATCGAGTGTGTCAGCAGATTAGATTTATGAAAATATTATTCTCTCTACGGTGGTATGTGGAACTTGTTTTGCAGAGCCGGACACTATCCTTGTGTTCAAGATCTTCTATGGAGTACTCGGAGGAGGAACCCACCTTGCAATGCCGAAGACAATCTGCGCGCCGGACTCATCGTCATTGAAGCCTGGTTCAGGGGCTACTGAGGGAGTCCAGGATTAGGGGGTATCCGGACAGCCGGACTATATCCTTTGGCCAAACTGTTGGACTATGAAGATACAATATTGAAGACTTCATCTCGTGTCCGGATGGGACTCTCCTTGGCGTGGAAGGCAAGCTTGGCGATACGGATATAAAGATCTCCTCCCTTGTAACTGACTCTGTGTAACTCTAGCCCCCTAGGACAACAACAATCATACCCTAGGCTAGCTTCTAGGGTTTAGCCTCTACGATCTCGTGGTAGATCAACTCTTGTACTACTCATATCATCAAGATCAATCAAGCAGGAAGTAAGGTATTACCTCCATCGAGAGGGCCTGAACCTGGGTAAACATCGTGTCCCCTGCCTCCTGTTACCATCCTCCTTTGACGCACAGTTCGGGATCCCCTACCCGAGATCCGCCAGTTTTGACACCGACATCAAGTCTTTTATATAAAGAGAAAGGCATAACACTAACACCAGCTCCTAAATCACACAAAGCAGTTTTCACATAATTCTTTTTGATAGAGCAAGGTATAGTTGGTATTCCCGGATCTCCACGTTTTTTAGGTACTCCATCTTTAAAAGTATAATTAGCAAGCATAGTGGAGATTTCAGCTTCTGGTATTTTTCTTTTATTAGTGATGATGTCTTTCATATACTTTGCATAAGGAGGCATTTTCAAGATATCAGTCAAGCGAGTACGTAAAAAAGACTAGCCTTAGCATTTCAGCAAAGCGTTCAAATTCTTCATCATCTTTATTTTTAGTTGACTTGGGTGGAAAAGGCATAGGTTTTTGAACCCATGGTTCTCTTTCTTTACCGTGTCTTCTAGCAATGAAGTCTCTTTTGTCATACCTTTTATTCTTAGGTTGTGGGTTATCAAGATCAACTAGTGGTTCTATCTCAACATCATTATCTGGTTCTTTTTCATTTGGTTGAGAGTCTTCATGGACCTCAGCATTATCTTTTCATTATCACTTACCAGATTGAGTTTCAACATCAGAGATAGAAGTTTAATTATCATTATCAGGAGTTTTTTCTATTTCAGGTTCACTAGAAGTATGCAAAGTCCTATCATTTTTCTTCTTCTTTTTCTTTCTAGAAGGACTAGGTGCATCTGTGTTAACTCTTTGTGAATCTTGTTCAATTATTTTTGGGCGTCCCTCAGGATAAAGTGGTCCTGAGTCATTTTACCTCCTCTAGTTGCAAATCTAATAGCAAAGTCATGCATATTATTATTCAATTCATCAAGCAATTCTCTTTGAGATTTAGTAACTTGTTTTAACTGAGTTTGAACCATAGAAGCATGCTTTCCAACACCTCTAACATCATTTGAGATTCTAAATAACAAGTCACTCATGCGAGTAATCATATCAGAATTATATTTCAATTGTTTCATAACATTTGCATTGAAGTGATCTTTTTTTCTAATATAGTTTTCAAACTCATAAAGGCATTGACTAGGATGCATATTGTGAGGATTGTCATTATCATTGAACTTCATTAGAGAATTTACCTCTACCACCTTAGCCAGTGGTGGTGTATTAAGCCCATGTATTTCTTCAATAGGAGGTAAATTTTTAACATCCTCAGCTTTAATACCTTTTTCCTTCATAGATTTCTTCGCCTCTTGCATATCTTTAGGACTGAGATATAATATACCCCTCTTCTTCGGAGTGGGTTTAGGCGGTGGTTCAGGAATAGTCCAATCATCATAATTTTTCAATATGTTATTCAATAATTCTTCAGCTTGTCCAATAGTTCGTTCCGTGAAAACACAACCAGCACAACTATCTAGGAAGTCCCTAGAGGCATCGGTTAGTCCACTATAGAAGATATCAAGTATTTCATTTTTCTTAAGAGGATGATCAGGCAAAGCATTAAGTAATTGGCAAATGCCCCCCCAAGCTTGTGGGAGACTCTCTTCCTTAGTTTGAACAAAGTTAAATATTTCCTATAAGGCAGCTTGTTTCTTATGAGCAGGAAAATATTATTAAGAGAAGTAATAAATCATATCCTGGGGACTACGCACACAACTAGGAGCAAGAGTATTGTACCAAGCTTTAGCATCACCCTTTAATGAGAATGGAAATAATACGAGAATAAAGTAATAGCGGGTTTTCTCATCATGAGTAAAAAGGGTGGCTATGTTATTCACTTAGTAAGAAGTGCCACAACAGTTTTAGTTTCATAACCAAGGAAAGGATCAGATTCAACCAAAGTAATTAACTCTGGGTCGACAGAGAATTCATAATCCTTATCATCAATAAAGATAGGTCAAGCAGCAAACTTAGGATCACATTTCATTCTAGCATTTAGAGTTTTTTCTTTATACTTGCATAATAATTTCTCTAGATCATCCCTATGCTTACAAGAAAGAATCTCTAGTTGCTTCTTCACTCATAACATAACCTTCCGGTACCTTAGGCAATTCATATCTAGGAAGGCTAGTTCTAGCAGGTGTTTCAGGAGTTTCAGTTTCAAGCTCATCATGAGATTCAGCAACATCATGTTGTATTACTCTAGCAATTTGTTCATCAAGAAATTCACCAAGTGGCACATCATCATTATCAAGCAAGGTACTAGCATCATCATAAACATTATCCATAGCAGAAGTAGCACCATCAATAACTTGCGACATATCAGAATTGATAGCATGTGGTGGTGTTGCAAGTTTACTCATAACAGAAGGTGACTCTAAAGTAGAACTGGATGGCAGTTCCTTACCTACCCTCGTCCTTGAGGGAAATATCTTAGTCTTAGGATCCTTCAGATTCTTCATAGTGATAATTTGATAATAATCCCAAGTGACTCAACAAATATAGCTATGCTCCCTGGCAACGGCGCCAGAAAAAGGTCTTGATAACCCACAAGTATAGGGGATCGCAACGGTTTTCGAGGGTAGAGTATTCAACCCAAATTTATAGATTCGACACAAGGGGAGCCAAAGAATATTTAAGGTATTAGCAGCTGAGTTGTAAATTCAACCACACATGGAGATTAATTATCTGCAGCAAAGTGATCAGTAGCATAGTAATATGATAGTTTTGATAGTAGTAACAGTAGAAACAGTAACAGTAACAGTAACAGTGATAGCTGTATTTTTGTAGCAAGTGTAACAGCGATGATAGCAGTAGTAACTTAGTAGAAACAATATAGGATAAATTCATAGGCATTGGATCGGTAAATTGTTAGATGATATTCATCATGAGACCGTTATAACCTAGGGTGATACATAACTAGCTCCAGTTCGTCAATATAATGTAGGCATGTATTCTGTATATAGTCATACGTGCTTATGAAAGAACTTGCATGACATCTTTTGTCCTACCCTCCCGTGGCAGCGGGGTCCATATTGGAAACTAAGGGATATTAAGAACTCCTCAAGCTACGGTAATCACCGGAAGAAGTCCCGGTTACTGTCACTCCAGGGTTACCGGATCATAACACGTAGTAGGTGACTACAACTTGGAAGATCGGATCTAGAACATGGATATAATGATGATAACATAAACGGTTCAGATCGAGTTCATGGCACCCATGAAAAAAGTGACAAGAATTAAGCATGGCAAGTCATAGCAACATCAATCTTAGAACATAGTGGATACTAGGGATCAATCCCTAACAAAACTAACTCGATTACATGATGAATCTCATCCAGCTCCTCATCGACCAGCGAGCCTATGAAGGAATTACTCACTCCTGGGGGGTAGCATCATGGAGTTGGCGACGGACAAGGGTTGGTGATGATGAAGAACGAAGATCCCCCTCTCCGGATCCCCAAACGGACTCCCGATCTGCCCTCCCGAGGAAGAACAGGGCTTGGCGGCGGTTCCGCCTTGTGGATCACGGTAATTCTTTCTCCCTCATTTTTTTCTAGAAAAATAGGATTTTATAGCATTGGTTTCAGGGTCTGCGGGGCCACCAGGTGGGGACAAGCCACCTGGGCACGCCAGGTGAGGGGGCGCGCCCTGGTGGGTTGTGCCCACCCAGGTGCCCCCCTTTGGTAGGTCTTGGCTCCAGAAATTCTCTTATTTGATATAGAAAAATCCTCTCAATGTTTCGTTCCATTCTGAGAACTTTTATTTCTGCACAAAAACAACACCATGGTAGTTCTGCTGAAAATAGCGTCAGTCCGTGGTTAGTTTCATTCAAATCATACAAATTAGAGTCCAAAACAAGAGGAAAAGCGTTAGGAAAAGTAGATACGTTGGAGACGTATCAATTTTTCCCACCTGGGTGGCCTCCCGCACCGCCTCTTTGCTCTATAAATACCAAAATATTCCAAAAACCCCAAGCGCGCCCAGGTGGGTTGTGCCCACCTCGGTGGCCTCCCGCACCGCCTCTTTGCTTTATAAGTACCCAGATATTCTAAAAACCCTAGGGAAGTCGACAAAAAATAATTCCAGCCGCCGCAAGTTCCAGAACCACCAGATCCAATCTAGACACCATCATGGAGGGGTTCATCATCCTCATTGGTGCCTCTCCGATGGTGCGTGAGTAGTTCATTGTACACCTTCGGGTCCGTAGTTAGTAGCTAGATGGCTTCCTCTCTCTCATATGATTCTCAATACAATGGTCTCTTGGAGATCTATTTGATGTAACTCTTTTTGTGTTGTGTTTGTTGGGATCTGATGAACTTTGAGTTTATGCTCAGATCTCTCGGCGTTCTGGGAACGGGGGTCCCCAGACTTGCCTGCCTGCGGCCTGCGGCGTGGCTCAAGTGGGGGCCCAACATGGCCCATCTTCATCAGCACAAGACTCAAGACCCTCGCGAGGGGCCAAGCCTCGCGAGGCGGACGACATGGCACACCCTCAGGCGAAGCCTCATCAGGTAGGCTCGCGAGGAGGCAGAGACATCAAGGCGGGGTACCTCGCGAGGTGCCCATGACGTAAGCCATGACGACTCAGGGTGCCAGGCGGGTGCCAGCGCGTGCAGCGTCCTTCTTTCCTCTTTGGTGCAAAGGGGACAAGCGCAGCCGTGGGGTATCGAGGCATCGGGCAAAGGTTGCCACTTCGGTGCAACGAGACCAAGGCCAGCGGACTACGAGATGGAGGTCACCATGGAGCCCAGCGCGGCGTCATCACCCGAACCTTTGGCAGGCGAAGACTGCTTTTGTCAGGATAGACGTACTAGCTGCCCCCCTTCAAATTAGCCCGCCATTGTTGGATCCCTTCCCGCTCAATATTTGGGAAGAGGACCAGGGCCACTATAAATAGGACTAGCCACCCACAAGGCAAGGGGTTCGGCTCTTGGCCATCAACAAGAGAGAGAGAAAGAGAGAGCAAGGTGGTGGAACTCCCCCCGGCAGTTCACCACCCAGCCAAGAACTGACCCTCGCGAGGCTGTTCTTCCTTGTATTGTTCATCCTCACCAACCCCAAGAGGCAATCCACCAACCACACACTGGAGTATGGTATTACACCACAACGGTGGCCCGAACTAGTATAAATCTTGTGTTTCTTGTGCATTTCTTTCAGTAGCTTAGATCCTTGTGAGACGGAGAGGTTGGAGGCGTAATCTTCGTGCGCACCCCAGTGTTCGAACCTTAAGGGTCTGCCGGAACACGAAATCCGACATTTGGCGCGCCAGGTAGGGGTGCGCCGGAATTTGTCTTCCACCACTCCGCTCTTCTCAGACCGTCGCTGTCACATCCCTAGTCTGGTATGACCTAGACTAGCTAGTCATTTGTGCATCATGTTTAAATTCCATTTAATTTTGAAATGAGGATTTGTGAAACCCTCAGAATCATCTCTGAAAATGACCCAAAAAAAATTGTTCCAAAAAGGTCCAAGGAAATGTTCATGTTGCTCTCTGAAAATATTGGTCAGAGGTAAAATTCAAACAAATATTTTAGGAGCTCATGGATATTTAATTTTGGCCATTTGGATTAATCCGATAATTATTTGCCTTGGATATATATTGTTATATATATAAAATATGGTCCAAAAACTATGCCATTTATTAAGGAGCTCTGGAATAATATAGTTAGCTGCTGCAAAAATTGGCATAAGGTAATAAAATGATTTAGTATTTTAATTAAATGAAAACATGTGTCAGAAAAATAGAAAAAGAAATAAAAAGGGATACTTACCTGGCGCTTAGCTCCTGTGCTGGCCCAGGACTGTGCGGCCTGGCCGGCCCAGCTGGCCAGCCCAGCCCACCTGGCCCCCTCCTCTGTCGTCTTCCTCCCCGACAGGAGGACGGGCGTGTGCCCGACGCGCGAGCGCTCCGCCGCGCCACGCCACCTCCCTCTCTGCCTGCCTGCCCTCTCCCCTCCTCGTCTGGATGCCCCGGAGACGCTACGCAGCTACCCCGACCTCTCTCGCACTCTCCCTCGCCCTTGTCCTCTCCTCTGTCACCCTCTCTCGCACGCACCGAACGCTGCCATCGCCGCCGTTCGCCGTTGCCGCGGCCACCGCCTCCCCCTCGTCCCTCCGTCGTGTCCACGCGCTCCGCCACTGTGGGCTACGCCTCCTCGACGAGACGCACGGCGCCGAACGCCCTGGAACGCCGCCATCGCCATCGTCTTCACCTCCGGCCGCCGCAGATCGCCATCGCCGCCTCGTCGTCTCCAGCGCGTCCCCGGCCACAACGAGCAGCCTGCAAGTCCTCTGTGAGCCCTGCTTCTTCTCCCCTCTCTTCCCTGGTCGCGCTCGCCCTCTGGCTGTCGTTCCCACCATGGCCGAACCTTCGCCGCCGCCGAGCTCGCCGTCGACGCAGCTCCGGTGACCATTTGGTCACCCCGGCGAGTCCAACAAGCTCGTAGGGCCACGTAGAGCATCCCTAGTGCTTTGCTTCTCCCGTTTTCGTGCTCCAAACGCGCTCTCGTGCACGACCGAACTCCGGCAGCCGCAGCCGAGCTCGCCGCCGTCGACTCCGGCCACCCCAGGCCCAGTCACGGCCACCGCCCGACGCGCCATCGAGCTGGCTCTCCAATGCGCCTAGCCGCGCGCCATTTGGAGCACCACAGAGGAAACCCGGGGCACAAGTACGCCGCGGATCTCGCCGGCGACTAATCGCCGGCGGGTTTGACTTGTTTGACCTGGGGTTTGACCCCCCAGGATCGCTGACTAGTGGGGCCAGGCCCTGCTAATTTTAGTTAAATATTAACTAAACCTAATTAGCCACTAACACTGACCAGTGGGCCCCGACCCCCCCTAATCCTTTAATTAAGCAAATAACCCCCTGATAACTAACTATGACACTGACGTGTGGACCCCACACGTCAGGTTTGACCCAATCAGCCGCAGTTGACTTGCTGACATCATGCTTACTCAATGCTGACGCAATTATTTATTTTCTGGAATTATTTTAATTCAGGAAATTCCAGAAAATAATTTAAACTTCAAAAATTCATAGAAATTCAACCATAGCTCAGATTGAAATAATTTATATATGAAAAATTATCAGAAAAATGCAACCTTTCCATCTGTACTAGTTTCATGCATGACAAACCAACTTATACATGCTGAATATGAGTAAACACATTATGGCATTTTAAGAGACTTAATTTAGAATTGCATTTGAGCTTATGGTTCAAATGGACTTCAAACCAAATGAGTACTAGTTGCATTAGCTCAAACAGCATCACATCTTCATGCCATATTCATGCATCATATTGTTGCATATGTTTGTGTATTGATTGCCGACACCGTTCCTTCTCGATAGGTCCTGCTCCGGAGTCCGTTCCAGAGTACCTGTCTATGAAGCAGTGCCTCCCTTGTTGATCTACCAGGCAAGCAAACCCCCTTGTTCATTCCGATAAAATCCTACTCTCTCGCCCCTGCTCTCAGTTATTGCATTAGGACAAGAACGTTTCATCTGCTACTTTGTGCTGCGGTAGTTGAACCCATTCCTCTGCATGACCTGTCATTGCCACGGTAAATAGTTGAAACCCACTAGCATGTGTAGGAGTTGATTGAGCCATGTTGTGTTCCTACCATGCTATGCCTGCTATTGCTTAGAGTTGTGTCAGGTCTGATTCATTGGGAATGAATTGGAGTGTTATGATATGTTCCGATGTTGAGAGTGAAGTGTGTGAACACGATTTGGTAAAGGTAGCGGTGAGAGGCCATGTAGGAGTACATGGTGGGTTGTCTCACTGGAACCGTCCTTAAGAACTGAGTTCTATGTATGTTGTCCAATGACTCGATACTACCACACATTGGGTTCCGGTAACTCGACCCTTCTCGACTTATTAACCAACTTGGTCTCTGTCCAGGAGTCGCAACTAGTTTCTGGTGTTTGTAGGTAGTGCTATTTTTCTACCAAGTGGCACCCGGCAGGGTGGGCTTGGGACAGACTAGGCACATGTGGCCTGGTGTACCGAGTGGCACCCGGATGGTGGGCTCGGGAACCCTGTACACATCGTTTGGGGCCGTGAGCGAAACCCCGGCCGGATCTCCTTGCGGATGGAACCCGAATAGGCGATAAACCTGGACTAGAGTCTTGTGTGGTTAGTCAGGTCATGGCCGACACCCTCGCCAGGCTTCCGCTTGAAGGTTGCCGAGATACATGACGTGTACATGGCGGTAAGTGGCGAGAGCGTGTGTGAAGAAGTACACCCCTGCAGGGTTAACATGATCTATTCGAATAGCCGGGTCCGCGGTTATGGACTTCTTGGATGCTTACATGGTATATAGACAACTTGAAGTGGATACTATAAAATGCTCAAGACAAGTGTGAGTGCTATGGATGGCCTTCTCGTAGGGAGATGGGGATGAATCCATAGTAGTGTATTGTGTGGTGATTAGTGGACTCGTGTGCGCCATATCACCTCAAAGAAGTTCTGGTAGTCGTAGAACAGGATAGCCATAGAGTCAAAGCTGGCTTGCTGCAACTAAACTCCACATTACTCTCTTGATACAAGTGCATCTATGATAGGATCTGATGTAAGTCTTGCTGAGTACCTTTGTACTCATGTTGCTTTATTTATGTTTTTGCAGCGGAGACTTCGGTCTTAATAGTGTTCTCGTGGACTTCGACGAGTAGTTTGTACCTCAGCTACGATCTTGATCGGACGTTGTAGATAGTCAGGCTCTTCAGCCTTTTTCATTTGTAGATGTTTGTACTCAGACATGTAATGCTTCCGCTTGTTGCTTGATTGCTCTGAATGTTGGGTCATGTGACCCCTGTTTGTAATAAATGCTATGATGGCTCTTTGAGCTTTATCTATGTGAGTTATTGAGTTATGCTGTGATGCCATGTTGTACAACACATACTTGCATGTTATGCGTACGTGTAACATGTATCGCTATGTGTGGGATCTGACTATCTAGTTGTTTATCCTTAGTAGCCTCTCTTACCGGGAAATGTCTCCTAGTGCTTCCACTGAGCCATGGTAGCGTGCTACTGCTCCGGAACACTTAGGCTGGCCGGCATGTGTCCTTCTTCGTTCATGTGTCTGTCCCTTCGGGGAAATGTCACGCGATGAATACCGGAGTCCTGTTAGCCCGCTACAGCCCAGTTCACCGGAGTCCTGTTAGCCCAGTGCTACAGCCTGGATTCACTCGCTGATGACCGACACGTTCGATGCTGGGTCATGGATGCCTGTCCCTGTAAGTTAGTGCCACTTTGGGTTTACGACTAGCCATGTCAGCCCGGGCTCCTTATCATATGGATGCTAGCGACACTGTCATATACGTGTGCCAAAAGGCGCAAACGGTCCCGGGCAAAGGTAAGGCGACACCCGTGGGGATACCGTGCGTGAGGCCGCAAAGTGATATGAGGTGCTACATGCTAGATCGATGTGGCATTGAGTCGGGGTCCTGACAGCTTTGGTATCAGAGCCTGATTGCCTGTAGGATTACCAAGCCAAACTGGTCGAAGTTGAGTCTAGAAATTCTTTAGTTATGTAAGGGAATTGATTGTGGGAAGGAACGTAAGGCTTCTTTTACTCCTTTTACCTCATGGCCTTCTGATCTAAGTCGTCCTATCTTTCCTACGGGGTTAAGGAACTAGGCTTTCTCTTCCGTCTATCAGGATCACGTGTTACTACTCCGTAGTCCCATAGGATTGGTTGATCAGAGTCATACCCCAGTTTTGAGTATTTCCGGTGTAGTCTGTTTAGTATGATCTCAGAACCTTGAGTAATGCTGATGAGTATGTTACCACCCCATTTTTAGTAGGATGTCTCATTCTGAGCATTTTACTGCCGTTATGCTGCCAGAATTTCCCTAGGAGTTCGAGAGATACTAATTCCTTGTCCTACATTCTACAGTCTATAGTTGATGCTGACTTCGTCCCTGGTTTCGTTTCTCAGGATGTCATCAAGTTCTATTATTCGTAGCCAGAACCATGGAGATGGTAGGGATGAGGATCCTCTCGACCCACCTTCGTTGACACAGTTCATGTTAGAAATGGAGAGGAACAAGCGTGAGTCTAACCGTTTGTTGGCACGTATCGAGGAGAACACCGCACATCAGTCTAATGAGTCTGCGACCATTCATGACTTCATTCGCTTGCACCCACCTACCTTTCATCATTCCATCGAGCCACTCGATGCAGATGACTGGCTCCGTAGCATCACTCATAAGCTGCGTTCCGCGAGCGTAGCTGAAGATGACAAGGTCACTTATGCCACATACCACCTGGAAGGTCCTGCTAGTCTTTGGTGGCATAACTATGAGGCTATGCTTCCAGCTGGCCAGAATCCTACCTGGAGAGATTTCACTGAGGCTTTTCGCGAGCATCACATTCCTGAAGCCCTCATCGATCGCAAGAGAGAAGAGTTCTGTAGTTTCACCCAGAGTAAGATGGCTGTTGATGCTTATAGTAGAGAGTTTGAGAACCTCGCTCGCTATGCCACAGAAGAAGTGTCCACGGACGCCAAGAAGCAGGCTAGGTTCCGGAAGGGTCTCAACCCCAAGTTGCGTCGTGATCTCCACCTGCATCATTGTGATACATTCCAAGCCCTTGTGAACAAGGCCATCAATGCAGAGACAACTCAGTTCACTTACGAGGAGTCTTGTAAGCACGCCCGTGATTTGGGATCTTCTTCCGGTTCTAGTTCTCAAAAGCGCTGGATTTGGGTTCCAAACTCCGCTCTTCCTTTCGGATATGCACCGAGGCCATCCCATGTGGTGCCTCCCCCAGCTCAGCCATATGTTCCACCCAGGCCTACTGGTAGACCGCTTGTTAGTGCGGGTCCCCGTCCAACCGCAGGGACTTGCTTCACATGCGGGAAGCCAGGACACTATGCACGTGACTGCTCTTAGACTAGTTATGCTCCACCCCAGCCCGAGAAGACTGTTGGCTGTGTTAAGCCATCACGCAAGATGATCAGTGTCAAGTCAGCCCCCACTGAACGTGGACGTGCGCATCACGTCTCAGCTAAAGACGCTCATGATGATCCGGATGTCGTCCTTGGTACACTCCTTGTCAATTGTCACCCAGCATCAGTTCTATTCGATACTGGAGCATCTCATTCCTTCATTTCTGAAGGCTATGCTCGTTTGCACGACATGTCATTTTGTGATATGCCAAGTCCGCTTGAAATCCAAACCCCAGGGTCTAGATGGCAGACCACTAGAATCAGCCATGGTAATGAAATCCTTGTTGATAGACTTGTATTCCTTGCATCACTTGTAGCTGTCAAGTCCTCAGATATTAACATCATCTTGGGTATGGACTGGATGACAGCTCATCATGCCAAGATTGATTGTTACACAAGATCTGTTCAGCTTACACACCCATCTGGCAAGATAGTCACTGTCTCCACTAGAGTTGCAAAGCGTCAGCTCTATTCTCTTAATGCCAGCCCTCTTCCAGACCTTGAAGATATCCCGGTAGTCCGTGACTTTCCGGATGTCTTTCCAGAGGAACTGCCAGGTGTTCCACCTGACAGAGATGTAGAGTTCGTCATAGATCTTATCCCAGGAACAACTCCAATCTCCAGGAGACCTTACAAGATGGCACCCTTAGAACTAGCCGAGCTTAAGAAACAACTTGATGAGTCCTTGCAAAAGGGTTTCATCCATCCCAGTTCTTCTCCTTGGGCTTGCCCCGTCCTCTTCGTCAAGAAGAAGGATGGTACGGACCGGATGGTTGTAGATTATCGTCCCGTTAATTTGGTCACGATAAAGAACAAGTATCCGCTCCCCAGGATCAACGACCTGTATGATCAGCTCGCTGGATCCTCAGTCTTCTCCAAGATGGATTTGAGGTTAGGTTACCACCAAATTCAGATCAGAAACGGGGACATTCCCAAGACAGCTTTTGTCACTCGTTATGGCCAGTACGAGTACACCATCATGTCCTTTGGTCTAACCAATGCTCCAGCCACATTCTCCCGCTTGATGAACTCGATCTTCTTGGAGTACGTAGATAAGTTCGTCGTGGTTTACCTCGATGATATTCTTATTTACTCAAAGAACGAAGAAGAGCATGCCGAACATCTTAGACTTGTGTTAGAAAAACTCAGAGAGCACCGCCTTTATGCCAAGTTCTCCAAGTGTGAATTTTGATTGCCAGAAGTGACCTACCTAGGCCACGTAATTTCTGGTAAGGGCATTGCTGTCAATCCCGAGAGAGTCAAGGCCGTTCTTGATTGGACTCCACCTGAGACCATTAAACAAGTTAGGAGTTTCCTTGGTCTAGCCAGCTATTGTCGCCGCTTTGTTGAAAATTTCTCCAAAGTAGCCAAACCCCTCACGGAACTTCTCAAGAAAGATAAAAAGTTTGAGTGGTCCCCACAGTGTGAGTACAGTTTTCAGGAACTGAAAAGACGCCTGACTTCTGCTCCCGTACTTGTGCCACCGGATTTCACAAAGGACTTTGTTATATATTGTGACGCCTCACGACAGGGACTAGGTTGCATTCTTATGCAGGATCGTCATGTGATTGCCTATGCATCTCGACAGTTGCATCCACATGAGGATAATTATCCTACACATGATCTAGAGCTTGCAGCCGTAGTCTATGCACTCAAGACCTGGCGACATTACCTTCTTGGTAAACGTTGCGAGATCTACACCGATCACCAGAGTCTCAAGTATATCTTCACCCAACCGGATCTGAACCTTAGGCAAAGACGTTGGTTGGAGTTAATCACAGATTATGATCTAGGGATTACCTACACCCCAGGCAAAGCCAATGTCATGGCTGATGCTCTAAGCCGTAAATCCTATTGCAACAATCTCATGTTGCAGCAAGGCCAACCACTTCTCCATGAGGAATTCTGTAAGCTTGATCTTCACATTGCTCCTCACGGATTCCTTTCTACCTTGGTGGCGAAACCTACCCTTGTGGATCTTATCACAGAAGCCCAGAAGCATGATACGGGGATTACCCGGATCAAGAGAAACATTGCCAAGGGTATTGCTGGTAGTTTCTCTATAGATGATCGAGGTGTTGTTTTCTTTGGGAACCGCCTGGTGGTCCCCAAGAAGCAACATCTTCGGCAGTTGATTCTTAAGGAGGCGCATGAATCTCCTCTCACGATTCATCCCGGTAGCACTAAGATGTATCAGGACCTACGCCAGAGGTTCTGGTGGACTAGGATGAAGAGAGAAATCACTAAGTTCATTGCTAAATGTGACGTTTGTCGTCGCGTTAAGGCAGAGCATCAAAGACCTGCTGGCACCCTTCAGCCTTTAGCTATTCCTGAATGGAAATGGGATAAAGTTGGTATGGACTTCATCACCGGCTTTCCCAGGACCAAGAGAGGGAATAATGCTATCTTCGTAGTCATTGATCGTCTTTCCAAAGTGGCTCACTTCCTTCCTGTTCGAGAGAGTATCACTGCTAGTCAGCTTGCTGACTTATACATTTCTCGAATAGTGTCACTTCAAGGTGTTCCACTAGAGATCAATTCAGACCGTGGAAGTCTTTTCACTTCTCATTTCTGGAATAGTTTCCAAACTGCCATGGGAACCCATCTTTCTTTCAGTACTGCTTTCCACCCTCAGTCGAGTGGTCAGGTGGAACGGGTCAACCAAATTCTCGAAGACATGCTTAGAGCTTGCGTTATCTCATTCGGTATGGATTGGGAGAAATGTCTTCCTTTTGCCGAGTTTGCTTATAACAATAGCTATCAATCCAGTCTCAAGAAAGCTCCTTTTGAAGTTCTCTATGGGCGAAGATGTCGAACACCTTTGAACTGGTCAGAAACTGGTGAAAGACAATTCTTTGGACCGGACATGATCCAGGAGGCAGAAGAGCAAGTTCGCATCATTCGTGAGAATTTGAAAACAGCCCAGTCTCGTCAGAAAAGCCAGTATGATCGTCATCATAAGGATATGACTTATGAAATTGGCGACAAAGCTTACCTTCGGGTTACTCCCTTGAAGGGTACCCATCGTTTCGGTATCAAGGGCAAGTTGGCTCCTCGTTACATTGGTCCTTTTCGCATTCTCGCTAAACGAGGAGAGGTTGCCTACCAGTTGGAACTACCCCCACATCTTTCTCGAGTTCATGATGTCTTCCACGTCTCTCAACTCAGGCGTTGCTTCTCGGATCCCATCCGCGGAGTGGACCACGAAACACTTGATCTTCAAGATAACCTCACATACCGAGAGTACCCGGTTCACATTCTTGATCAAGCAGAGCGTGTCACTCGACGTCAGAACATCAAGTTTCTCAAGGTTCAGTGGTCTCATCATTCCGAGAGAGAAGCTACTTGGGAGCGAGAAGATCGTCTTCGATTGGAGTACCCCGCTTTCTTTCCGTCGACCCCTGAATCTCGGAACGAGATTCTTTCAAGTGGGGGCGAGTTGTCACATCCCTAGTCTGGTATGACCTAGACTAGCTAGTCATTTGTGCATCATGTTTAAATTCCATTTAATTTTTAAATGAGGATTTGTGAAACCCTCAGAATCATCTCTGAAAATGGCCCAAATAAAAATTGTTCCAAAAAGGTCCAAGGAAATGTTCATGTTGCTCTCTGAAAATATTGGTCAGAGGTAAAATTCAAACAAATATTTTAGGAGCTCATGGATATTTAATTTTGGTGATTTGGATTAATCCGATAATTATTTGCCTTGGATATATATTGTTATATATATAAAATATGGTCCAAAAACTATGCCATTTATTAAGGAGCTCTGGAATAATATAGTTAGCTGCTGCAAAAATTGGCATAAGGTAATAAAATGATTTAGTATTTTAATTAAATCAAAACATATGTCAGAAAAATAGAAAAAGAAATAAAAAGGGATACTTACCTGGCGCTTAGCTCCTGTGCTGGCCCAGCACTGTGCGGCCTGGCCGGCCCAGCTGGCCAGCCCAGCCCACCTGGCCCCCTCCTCTGTCGTCTTCCTCCCCGACAGGAGGACGGGCGCATGCCCGACGCGCGCGCGCTCCGCCGCGCCACGCCACCTCCCTCTCTGCCTGCCTGCCCTCTCCCCTCCTCGTCTGGATGTCCCGGAGACGCCACGCAGCTACCCCGACCTCTCTCGCACTCTCCCTCGCCCTCGTCCTCTCCTCTATCACCCTCTCTCGCACGCACCGAACGCTGTCATCGCCGCCGTTCGCCGTTGCCGCGGCCACCGCCTCCCCCTCGTCCCTCCGTCGTGTCCACGCGCTCCGCCACTGTGGGCTACGCCTCCTCGATGAGACGCACGGCGCCGGACACCCTGGAAGCCGCCATCGCCATCGTCTTCACCTCCGGCCGCTGCAGATCGCCATCGCCGCCTCGTCGTCTCCGGCGCGTCCCCGGCCACAACGAGCAGCCTGCAAGTCCTCTGTGAGCCCTGCTTCTTCTCCCCTCTCTTCCCTGGTCGCGCTCGCCCTCTGGCTGTCGTTCCCACCATGGCCGAACCTTCGCCGCCGCCGAGCTCGCCATCGACGTAGCTCCGGTGACCATTTGGTCACCCCGGCGAGTCCAACAAGCTCGTAGGGCCACGTAGAGCATCCCTAGTGCTTTGCTTCTCCCGTTTTCGCGCTCCAAACGCGCTCTCGTGCACGACCGAACTCCGGCAGCTGCAGCCGAGCTCGCCGCCGTCGACTCCGGCCACCCCAGGCCCAGCCACGGCCACCGCCCGACGCGCCATCGAGCTGGCTCTCCAACGCGCCTAGCCGCGCGCCATTTGGAGCACCACAGAGGAAACACGGGGCACAAGTACGCCGCGGATCTCGCCGGCGACTAACCGCCGGCGGGTTTGACTTGTTTGACCTGGGGTTTGACCCCCCAGGGTCGCTGACTAGTGGGGCCAGGCCCTACTAATTTTAGTTAAATATTAACTAAACCTAATTAGCCACTAACACTGACTAGTGGGCCCCGACCCCCCCTAATCCTTTAATTAAGCAATAACCCCCTGTTAACTAACTATGACACTGACGTGTGGACCCCACACGTCAGGTTTGACCTAGTCAGCCGCAGTTGACTTGCTGACGTCATGCTTACTCAATGCTGACGCAATTATTTATTTTCTGGAATTATTTTAATTCAGGAAATTCCAGAAAATAATTTAAACTTCAAAAATTCATAGAAATTCAACCGTAGCTCAGATTGAAATAATTTATATATGAAAAATTATCAGAAAAATGCAACCTTTCCATCTGTACTAGTTTCATGCATGACAAACCAACTTATACATGCTGAATATGAGTAAACAAATTATGGCATTTTAAGAGACTTAATTTAGAATTGCATTTGAGCTTATGGTTCAAATGGACTTCAAACCAAATGAGTACTAGTTGCATTAGCTCAAACAGCATCACATCTTCATGCCATGTTCATGCATCATATTGTTGCATATGTTTGTGTATTGATTGCCGACACTGTTCCTTCTCGATAGGTCCTGCTACGGAGTCCGTTCCAGAGTGCCTGTCTATGAAGCAGTGCCTCCCTTGTTGATCTACCAGGCAAGCAAACCCCCTTGTTCATTCCGATAAAATCCTACTCTCTCGCCCCTGCTCTCAGTTATTGCATTAGGACAAGAACGTTTCATCTGCTACTTTGTGCTGTGGTAGTTGAACCCATTCCTCTGCATGACCTGTCATTGCCACGGTAAATAGTTGAAACCCACTAGCATGTGTAGGATTTGATTGAGCCATGTTGTGTTCGTACCATGCTATGCCTGCTATTGCTTAGAGTTGTGTCAGGTCAGATTCATTGGGAATGAATTGGAGTGTTATGATATGTTCCGATGTTGAGAGTGAAGTGTGTGAACACGATTTGGTAAAGGTAGCGGTGAGAGGCCATGTAGGAGTACATGGTGGGTTGTCTCACTGGAACTGTCCTTAAGCACTGAGTTCTATGTATGTTGTCCAATGACTAGATACTACCACACATTGGGTTCCGGTAACTCGACCCTTCTCGACTTATTAACCAACTTGGTCTCTGTCCAGGAGTCGCAACTAGTTTCTGGTGTTTGTAGGTAGTGCTATTTTTCTACCAAGTGGCACCCGGCAGGGTGGGCTTGGGACAGACTAGGCACACGTGGCCTGGTGTACCAAGTGGCACCCGGATGGTGGGCTCGGGAACCCTGTACACATCGTTTGGGGCCCTGAGCGAAACCCCGGCCGGATCTCCTTGCGGATGGAACCCAAATAGGCGATAAACCTGGACTAGAGTCTTGTGTGGTTAGTCAGGTCGTGGCTGACACCCTCGCCAGGCTTCCGCTTGAAGGTTTCCGAGATACATGACGTGTACATGGCGGTAAGTGGCGAGAGCGTGTGTGAAGAAGTACACCCCTGCAGGGTTAACATGATCTATTCGAATAGCCGGGTCCGCGGTTATGGACTTCTTGGATGCTCACATGGTACATAGACAACTTGAAGTGGATACTATAAAATGCTCAAGACAAGTGTGAGTGCTATGGATGGCCTTCTCGTAGGGAGACGGGGATGAATCCATAGTAGTGTATTGTGTGGTGATTAGTGGACTCGTGTGCGCCATATCACCTCAAAGAAGTTCTGGTAGTCGTAGAACAGGTTAGCCACAGAGTCAAAGCTGGCTTGCTGCAACTAAACTCCACATTACTCTCTTGATACAAGTGCATGTATGATAGGATCTGATGTAAGTCTTGCTGAGTACCTTTGTACTCATGTTGCTTTATTTATGTTTTTGCAGCGGAGACTTTGGTCTTAATAGTGTTCTCGTGGACTTCGACGAGTAGTTTGTACCTCAGCTACGATCTTGATCGGACGTTGTAGATAGTCAGGCTCTTCAGCCTTTTTCATTTGTAGATGTCTGTACTCAGACATGTAATGCTTCCGCTTGTTGCTTGATTGCTCTGAATGTTGGGTCATGTGACCCCTGTTTGTAATAAATGCTATGATGGCTCTTTGAGCTTTATCTATGTGAGTTATTGAGTTATGCTGTGATGCCATGTTGTACAACACATACTTGCATGTTATGCGTACGTGTAATGTGTATCGCTATGTGTGGGATCTGACTATCTAGTTGTTTATCCTTGGTAGCCTCTCTTACCGGGAAATGTCTCCTAGTGCTTCCACTGAGCCATGGTAGCGTGCTACTGCTCCGGAACACTTAGGCTGGCCGGCATGTGTCCTTCTTCGTTCCTGTGTCTGTCCCTTCGGGAAATGTCACGCGATGAATACCGGAGTCCTGTTAGCCCGCTACAGCCCGGTTCACCGGAGTCCTGTTAGCCCAGTGCTACAGCCTGGATTCACTCGCTGATGATCGACACGTTCGATGCTGGGTCATGGATGCATGTCCCTGTAAGTTAGTGCCACTTTAGGTTTACGACTAGCCATGTCAGCCCGGGCTCCTTATCATATGGATGCTAGCAACACTGTCATATACGTGTGCCAAAAGGCGCAAACGGTCCCGGGCAAAGGTAAGGCGACACCCGTGGGGATACCGTGCGTGAGGCCGCAAAGTGATATGAGGTGCTACATGCTAGATCGATGTGGCATTGAGTCGGGGTCCTGACAGTCGCGACCATGTATGACGCTCGACGGGCCCGCGCCGAGCGCCGGGCCGCCATCGCTTCTCGCGTCGCCCAGACGGCCCCCGTCGGTGGGCGTCCTCGTCGTTCCCCGTCGCCCGCCGTCAACACCGCCACCGGCCCGGCGGGGGGCGAACAGCAAGCATCATGTCAGCACCCGTCCGTGTGGCAAGACGGCCGCACCGCTTCTCCGTCGCTCGCGTCGGCCGGCTCTTCGTCCCGCGCGCTCTGCGCACCCTTGGAGGCTCGAGTTGCGCTCATCACGGCAAATGAGCTCCTGCGCTACCAACCCGTCGATGACGTCTACGAGGAGTGGCTCGACCGCGTTGCCGAGCTCGTCCGCGCCGCAGGGGGCTCTCCAGCGCTGTCCGCTCTGCTGCGCCGCACTCCGCCCCGCGTGGGCAACGAAGCTCCGGGGGCGAGCCAGCAGCCTCCTCTCCAAGAAGACCGCATGGCTCCAAGGCGCATGGCCCCTGGGCAGAACCCGCTCCGCCAGGTGCCAGCGCAGCAAGAACGAAGCTGCCAAGAAATCCCTCGCCCGCAAGGGGCTGCCCGGGCGCTCCCAGCTCCCGCTCCAGCACGCCAAGACCCCGCCCTGCTCCAAGCTGCAACGCGTGGAGACCCTCAAGACCGAGCTCTTCACCAACCAAGGCCTTTCGTGGCCACCGCGGGCTGCCTCGCCTACACCCCTGAGCTGCGCAGCATCGCGTGGCCCGGCAAGTTCAAGCCTGACCTGCCTCCGCGCTACGACGGCACAACTGATCCTGCAGAGTTCCTCCAGCTCTATGAGCTGGGCATCGAGGCTGCCGGAGGGGACGAGAAGGTCATGGCGAACTGGTTCCCCATGGCGCTGAAGGAAGGAGCTCGCACCTGGCTCCTGAATCTGGCTCCAGGAACGATCTCCTCCTGGGACCAGATGCGCACCCGCTTCGTCGCCAACTTCCAAGGTACTCGTGACCGGCCACCCGCCGTGAGCAATATGCGCCGCATCAAGCAACAACCTGGAGAGACCCTGCAGAAGTACATCCAGCGCTTCAACAGCGCGCACCTCAAGATCCCCAAGGTGTTCGAGGAGGCCATCATCTCAGCCTTCTCCGATGGCGTGCGCGACGTCAAGATGAAGGAGGAGCCGGCGATGCATGAGGACCTCTGCACCTCCCTGGAGTTGTTCAACTTGGCGAACAGATGCGCCAGGGCTGAGGAGGGGCGCCTCTCCCTCCTCGAGCTGCCTACTGCGGACCCAGAAGAGAAGAAGCCCAAGGCCAAGGACGTGAAGCGCAAGGGGGCCACAGTGCTCGTAGCCGAACCGGACACCAAGCATGGCAGAGATCCATCTGACTCCTCTAGAGGCAGCCGGTACTGCGTATACCACGACCTCCACACCCACAACACCAACGAATGTCAAGAGCTCCGCGCCGTGCGAGAAGGAAGGATCGGCCGTCGCCCTGACCGCGCCGGCTGGGGCTACGACCGAGGAGGAGGAAGAAACCCGGGGTGCTGGGAAGACCGCGGCCCGCGCCAGGGGTGGCGCAACCAACCTCGCGAGGACCGCTGGCGAGACCTGCCTCGCGAGGGGGACTGGAGGGATCAGCCTCGTGAGGATCGCCCTCACGGCAACGCAGGCATGCCTCCTCTGCCACCTCCACCGAGAAGGAACGAAGACCGCCATCAGGACGAGGGGGCTGGGGGCTTCCAGGAGCCACGCGCAATCGCTTGCATCCTGGGCGGAGCTCAAGCCCCAGCCTCCCAACGCATCTTCAAGCAGTTCGCCCGCGAGGTGAATGCAGTTCTCCCCAAGCTCGAAGCAACGCGCCCCCTCAGGTGGTCGGCGTGTGCCATCATGTTCAGCTCAGCGGATCAGCTCAAGTGCTCGGCCACAGCCGGAGTCCTCCCGATGCTTTGCTCCCCAGTCATCAGCAATGTGCTTGTCACCAAGACTCTCATCGACGGAGGGGCAGGGCTCAACGTCCTGTCCGTGGAAACCTTCAACAACCTCCAAGTGCCCTACGACCAGCTCCAGCCAACCAGGCCTTTCTCCGGAATCACCGACGGTTCCACGATCCTGATCGGGCAGGTCCGCCTCCCTGTCACCTTCAGGGCCCGCGGCAACTACCGCACCGAGCTCATCGACTTCGACGTCGCCGACATCCACCTGCCGTACAACGCCATCCTCGGGTACCCAGCACTGGCCAAGTTCATGGCCATGACCCACCATGGCTACGACGTCCTCAAGATGCCCGGGAGTGGCGGCGTCATCACCGTGCCCTGTGAAGAGAGAGATGCAGTGTGTTCCCTGGAGCGAGCCTTTCAGGCCGCGTCACTTGAAGACCCAGATCGCGAAAGCAGGAGGCTTTTGGAGACCACCCCCAAGAAGAAGAAGATGTCGCCAGGCTCAGCCCCTCAGGCGGCAGGCACCTCAGGGCCCGTGTCTGCAAGGGAGGACCCTCCCTCCATCGCATAGGAAAGCGCGCCCGGCGCCCTCCTCAGGCAGGGCTCGGGGGCTCTCACCTGGAGGGCTACCGACCTAGCCAGGGTCATGAGGGAGGCGCTTGGGCACCATGTGGAGGCGTGCTTCAAAGCACGTCTCCCTCAAGGAGGAGCCAGGCGAGGAAGACCAGACCAGCAAGAGTTCGTCAGCGAGGCCGTTCAAGAGCTACAGGAGGCAAGGATCATGAGAGGTTGCCGTCGCCCACCAGCTGTGGCCCACATCCAGGCGAGGATGGTGGGCTGCGCGTCTGCGTCGACATACCAGGGCTTAATCAGATTGCCACAACAGAGCGCCTCTGGCCCTCACGAGTGGGGCGCTGCGGAGGACCACCCCACAGCCGTGTTCGCATGCCTCACGGCCTGCCGAGCGTGGCTGCGGCGTGCCAGCGCCTCACGAGGGGCATCAGGGAGGCTCAGGAAGACAGGCGCTCCGCAGCACTGATGGAGATAAAGGCAGCACGCAAGGAGCCACTAGTGCCTCCGGAGCCTCCCGAGGCCCCGGGGCCTGGGGGCTCGTGAGGATCAGCTTCCGCAGCCCACTGAGCCTACTGCACCAACACCACTTCGCCAACGACATCCTCAGGTGACATCTTCCAAGTTCCATTCCCAGCTGGGAGCGCCCTCCTAGGGTTGCATCACTCCCAGGCCGCGTGGGTCCGTCCCTGCGGCGTGTATCTGTTTTTACCTTCCGATCGATTAGTTTGCTTTGATTGGGGGCG
Source organism: Triticum dicoccoides (assembly GCF_002162155.2). Lineage (NCBI taxonomy): Eukaryota > Viridiplantae > Streptophyta > Magnoliopsida > Poales > Poaceae > Triticum > Triticum dicoccoides. Next base: position 536,919,825 of record NC_041388.1, read on the forward strand.
CCCCTCGGGCTGCATCATCCCCAAGCCGCTGGGGCTAGGCCCAGCGACGTGTATCTCCATAGCGTTTATTTCCAGCTATGCATTCGCCTATCATGCATGATTACTTGATGCCCGTTCGCGGCATCCCATCTTCTCCATGTCGACTACTTGCACGTTAAAGGGGGGGTGCCTGAGCATCGCGACTCAGGGCTCTTACTGGCTCTCCAGCCCTCACCCTATGGCCTTGCCCATGGCATCGCGACCTGGCATACCAGCGACGGCTAAGATAAGCTCGAGGGCCGGGACCCGAGGACGTAGAGTACCGGCATCTAACCAAATTTTGCAGGGACACATTTCAAGATACGGCCCAGTGCCGGGCGCAACCCGCCCAGGGGTAGGGCCTCGTGAGTCCCACGCTGGCTCACGGGTGCCCAGATACACCTCACCTACTTCAACCAGCAAGCTCTTGAGTGACTAACGATCGACTAATGGCCTTCATGGCAGCACCACCTCCTTTCTGTGATGACTCCACAGGATCCTTGGAGGGAACTGCGCCGGCCAAGGCCCTCGCGAGGTTCCCTTCACCCTCGCCCGCGCGAACCGCTTGCACGTTAAAGGGGGGGCGCCTGAGCATCGCGACTCAGGCTCTTACTGGCTCTCCAGCCCTCACCCTCTGGCCTTGTCCACGGCATCGCGACCTATCATACCAGCGACGGCTGAGACAAGCTCGAGGGCCGGGACCCGAGGACATAGAGCAGAAAGGGGAGCAGAGGCGAGGGAGAAGGGGGGCTCGCGAGGACCTTGCCGAGCGGTTCCACACCTCCTACACACGGACCAGAAGGCGCACCAGGAACGATCCCTGATTCCTAAGATAAGTCACTGCTCAAAGCACTGGTTGTCGTGGCACTACCCCGCACTTAAAGCAATTCCGTACTGGCAACGTTGCATCCCTTTCTCACCGAGCGATGGCTGCTTGGGCGCCAAAGGGGACCTCCTGAGCATCGCGACTCAGGGGCTCTTACCGGACCCCAGGTCGCTCACCTCCTGGCCTTGACCACGGCATCGCGACCTGGCATACCAGCGATGGCTGACGCCGCCTTGGGACTAGGTCCTGTCGACGCAGAGCACCAAAGCCCTCGCGAGGTGCGAAAGGGAGGACCGAACTATGACGGAGTTAGCGACTCGCACAGATCCATGGCAAAGAGTCATGTATATTAGCAAAAGGGATTACAGACACCTTACAAGCCCCCGCGGGGCACATTCTGATTCCTCGCAGGGAACGGATCCTAGGGGACGCTAACTGCACGAGCTACAGTAGGAGACGCCATCATCAACAGTGGGCCGTCAGGCACCGGCGCCAACTCCATCCAGATCAGGGTCGGCGGCGGCCTGACGGGCCCGCCCTGCTCCGGGAGAGACGCCGACTAGGGGGCTCGTAGCTGTCGTCACTCGTCTCCGGCGTCACGAAGCCTTCGCTGGAGTCGCTGGACCCTCCGGCACCTCCGCCAAGGGGGCGGTCGACGGGCCTGGCTCTCGCAAGGGTAAGGCCCTGGCTACCTCTCCCGCGGCAGCACTCCAGCCGGCGCCCGAGCGCGTCGAAGGCCTTGAAGGACATCACCCCCGCGCCGTCGTGCTCCAGGTGGACCGCGAAGACGCCCCTCTCCCTGCAGACCCGAGCGATCACCCTCCAGCCGCGGGACATGAAGACCTCGCCCGGGGCGGCGACCATGATCTCCGCCTCGGTCGCGAGCGCGCTGCAGTCGGCGTGCTGCAGCCAGAGCTCCAGGGGCCCTCCTGGAGGAACGATGGAGGCGAAGAAGGAAGGAAGTCGGATCCAGGACTGAAGAGGAAGGGCAATGTGGAGCACGCCCTCCTGGGAGGAGCCCTCGATGTGGACTCCGGGAGGAACCACCCACGCCTTCGTGACCCGACGGCGCCGGCGACGGCGCTGGCCGCGGGTATCAGCATCAACACCACCGGGGTCCTTGACGTAGGCGTACAAGGGGAGCGGGAACCCTGGCGGAGCCCGCTCGCCCCAGGGCCTCGCCGCCGCCTGATGATCCTCTTCGTCACGGCTGCACAGGGCGAGTCGCTTCTTCGGCGGGAGGGGGTCTGGATCCTCTCGAGGAGCCTTTCCCTTCTCCGCCGCAGAGAACCAGCGAATGGGAGCCATCACGCCAAGACGGAGCAAGAACTGAGGCAAAGGAGAGAGCAAGGAGTGACGGACTGGAAGGGCACGCGCGGTGCCGTACTTGTAGCCGGCGGAGGCCAACCGCCGGCCACCACGATCATAGGTAATCATGACACGATCTACGTGCAGGGACTTGTCCAACTCGCACGATAACCAAGGCGTCATGGGAAGTGGAGACGCCTCGTCCAATCAACCGCCACGCGGCGCCCAAGGCCGCAGGCTGTTAGGGCCCGCGGCGCTTCGCCCTTGCCCTTTCGCCTCTTGGCACGACCAACTCCAGGCGCGCCTTGGGCCGGGGGCTACTGTCGGTGTTCTGGGAACGGGGGTCCCCAGACTTGCCTACCTGCGGCCTGCGGCGTGGCTCAAGTGGGGGCCCAACATGGCCCATCTTCATCAGCACAAGACTCAAGACCCTCGCGAGGGGCCAAGCCTCGCGAGGCGGACGACATGGCACACCCTCAGGCGAAGCCTCATCAGGTAGGCTCGCGAGGAGGCGGAGACATCAAGGCGGGGTACCTCGCGAGGTGCCCATGACGTAAGCCATGACGACTCAAGGCGCCAAGCGGGTGCCAGCGCGCGCAGCGTCCTTCTTTCCTCTTTGGTGCAAAGGGGACAAGCGCAGCCGCGGGGTACCGAGGCATCGAGCAAAGGTTGCCACTTCGGTGCAACGAGACCAAGGCCAGCGGACTACGAGACGGAGGTCACCATGGAGCCCAGCGCGGCGTCATCACCCGAACCTTTGGCAGGCGAAGACTGCTTTTGTCAGGATAGATGTACTAGCTGTCCCCCTTCAAATTAGCCCGCCATTGTTGGATCCCTTCCCGCTCAATATTTGGGAAGAGGACCAGGGCCACTATAAATAGGACTAGCCACCCACAAGGCAAGGGGTTCGGCTCTTGGCCATCAACAAGAGAGAGAGAGCAAGGTGGTGGAACCCCCCCCCCCGGTAGTTCACCACCCAGCCAAGAACTGACCCTCCCGAGGCTGTTCTTCCTTGTATTGTTCATCCTCACCAGCCCCAAGAGGCAATCCACCAACCACACACTGGAGTAGGGTATTACACCACAACGGTGGCCCGAACCAGTATAAATCTTGTGTCTCTTGTGCATTTCTTTTAGTAGCTTAGATCCTTGTGAGAAGGAGAGGTTGGAGGCGTAATCTCCGTGCGCACCCCAGTGTTCGAACCTTAAGGGTCTGCCGGAACCCGAAATCCGACAAGATCTATGTTTTTATCCATGAAATTTATTTGAGTTTTTTTATCTCTTATATGCAAGATTACTTATACCCTCGTATTTCTTCTTCGAATCTTTGGTTTAGTTAGGCCGACTAGATCGATTTTTCTTGCCATGGGAAGAGGTGCTTTGTGATGGGTTCGATCTTGCGGTGCTCAATCCCAGTGACAGAAAGGGACATGACACGTATGTATTGTTGCTATTAAGGATAACAAGATGGGGTCTATTCCTACATGAATAGATCTTGTCTACATCATGTCATCGCTCTTATTGCATTACTTTGTTTCTCCATGAACTTAATACACTAGATGCATGCTGGACAACGGTCGATGTGTGGAGTAATTGTAGTAGATGCAGGCAGGAGTCGGTCTACTAATCTTGGGCGTGATGTCTATGTAATGATCATTGCCCGGATATCGTCATAATTATTTGAAGTTCTATCAATTTTCCAACAGTAATTTGTTACCCACCGTATTTTATTTTTCTCGTGAGAAGCCACTGGTGAAATCTACGGCCCCCGGGTCTCTTCTTTATCATATTTGCCTTCGAGATCTATTTTTATTTGCATTTATTTTCATATCTATTAATCCAAAAACCCAAAAATACCTTCCTGCACTATTTTATTATTTATTTCGCATTTCCACGAGATCTATTTATCCAATCTACTACATTTTACCTATCTTTTTACCCGGGAGGGATTGACAACCCCTCTTGCACGTCGGGTTGCAAGTATTTGTTCTTTCTGTGCAGGTACCATTTACATAGTGGTGCGTGATTCTCCTACTGGTTCAATAACCTTGTTCTCATCACTGAGTGAAATACCTACCATAGCTGTGCTGCATCATCCCTTCCTCTTTGGGGAAATACCGACGTAGTTCGAGCCGCATCAAATGGAATTTCTGGCGCCGTTGCCCGGGAAGATTAGTCTCCCATCAACTTGGCATGTACATACATGGTCTCAGAACAGTAGAGACCGAAAGGTCGAATGTGAGTCATATAGTAGATATGATCAACATAGGTACGTTCACCATTGATGACTACCCCATCTCGCGTGATGATCGGATATGGATTAGTTGATTTGGATAATGTATCACTTAGATAACTTGAGGGATGTTTATTTAAGTGGGAGTTCATTAGTAATTTGATTAATTTAACTTAATTTACCATGAACTTAGTCCTGATAGTATTTGCATATCTATGTTGTAGATCAATGGCCCGTGCTACCGTTCCCCTAAATTTTAATGCATTCCTAGAGAAAGCTAAGTTCAAAGATGATGGTAGAAACTATACAGACTGGGTCCATAACTTGAGGATTATCCTCATTTCTACACAGAAGAATTATGTTCTTGATATACCGCTAGGTGATAGGCATGCTACAGGAGCAGATGCACATGTTATGAACGTCTAGCAACCTCGATCTGATGACTACTCTATAGTTCAATGTGCCATGCTTTACGGCTTAGAACCCATATTTCAAAGAAGTTTTGAACGTCATGGAGCATATGAGATGTTCCAGGAATTTAAGTTAATATTTCAAGCAAATACCCAGGTTGATATGAAGTCTCCAACAAGTTCTATAGCTGCAAAATGGAGGAAAATAGTTTTGTCAGTGAACACATACTCAAAATGTGTTATTATCATCACTTAACTCAGCTGGGAGTTGTCTTCCAGTTGATTGTGTTATTGACAGAGTTCTTCAATCACTGCCACCAAGCTATAAAGGCTTCATGATGAACTATAATATACATGGGATGAACAAAACAATTCTTGAGCTCTTCGCAATGCTTAAGGCCGCGGAGGTAGAAATCAAGAAGGAGCATCAAGTGTTGATGGTGAACAAGACCACTAGTTTCAAGAAAAAGGGCAAGGGAAAGAAAGGGAACTTCAGGAAGAATGGCAAGCAAGTTGCCACTCCCGGGAAGAAGCCCAAAGCTAGACCCAAGCCTGAAACTAACTGCTTCTACTACAAAGGGAGTGGTCACTGGAAGCGGAACTGCCCCAAGTATTTGGCAAATAAGAAGGATGACAAAGTGAACAAAGGTATATTTGATATACCTTTGTAGGTCGACCAGAGCACGATCCGCACCAGAGTGGTGCGGTAATGTTGTCCTAGAAGTCATGTTACTAGACCAAGACGAACCTACGAACTATGAAGAAGCTATGATGAGCCCAGATTCCTAGATGGATTAAGTCCATGCAATCTGAGATAGGATCCATGTATGAGAACAAAGTGTGGACCTTGGTGGACTTACCCGATGATCGGCGAGTGAGGGAGTCCTGGATTAGGGGGTGTCCGAATGGATGGACTATAACCTTTGGCCGGACTCCTGGACTATGAAGATACAAGATTGAAGACTTCGTCCCGTGTCCGGATGGGACTTTCCTTGGCGTGGAAGGCAAGCTTGGCGATACGGATATGTAGATCTCCTCCCATTGTAACCGACTCTGTGTAACCCTAACCCTCTCTGGTGTCTATATAAACCGGAGGGTTTTAGTCCGTAGGACGAACAACAATCATACCATAGGCTAGTTTCTAGGGATTAGCCTCTCTGATCTCGTGGTATATCTACTCTTGTAGTACCCATATCATCAATATTAATCAAGCAGGAGTAGGGTTTTACCTCCATCGAGAGGGCCCGAACCTGGGTAAAAACATCGTGTCCCTTGTCTCCTGTTACCATCCGCCTAGACGCACAGTTCGAGACCCCCTACCCGAGATCCGCCGGTTTTGACACCGACATTGGTGCTTTCATTGAGAGTTCCTCTGTGTCGTCACTTTTAGGCCCGATGGCTCCTCCGATCATCAACAGCGATGCGGTCCAGGGTGAGACTTTTCTCCCCGGACAGATCTTCGTATTCGGCGGCCTTGCACTGCGGGCCAATTCGCTTGGCCATCTGGAGCAGATTGAAATCTACGCCCCTGGCCATCAGGTCAGATTCGGAAGTTTAAACTACACGGCTGATATCCGTGGGGACTTGATCTTTAACGGATTCGAGCCACAGCCGAGCACGCCGCACTGTCACGATGAGCATGATCTAGCTCTGCCGCCGAATAGTGCCCTGGAGGCCGCACCCGTATCAGCTCCGACCCTTAGCTCGGAGCCGACTGCACCAATCGAGGATGGGTGGTTAGACACCGCCTCGGGGGCTGCAATCTCCACGGCGATCGAGCCGAACACCATCCCTATTCTCTAAGAAGCCCGTGGCTCCAAGGTGCCGGACTCCTCTCCGGACTCCAAACCCTCCGCACCCCTGCCAATGGAATCCGATTGGGCGCCGATTATGGAGTTCACCACCGCGGACATCTTTCAGCACTCGCCCTTTGGCGACATTCTGAACTCACTAAAGTCTCTCTCTTTATCAGGAGAGTCCTGGCCGGACTATGGTCAACAAGGTCGGGATGCGGATGACGAAGAAATTCAAAGCCCACCCACCACCCACTTCGTAGCCACTGTCGATGATTTAACCGACATGCTCGACTTCGACTTTGAAGACATCGACGGTATGGACGACGATGTAGGAGACGAACAGGAACCAGCGCCTATAGGGCACTGGAAGACCACCTCGTCGTATGACATATACATGGTGGACACCCCAAAAGAAGGCAATGGTGATGGAATAGCGGAGGATGACCCCTCCAAGAAGTAGCCTAAGCGCCGGCGTCAGTGGCGCCGCTCTAAATCCCGCCAAAGAAAAAACGGTGATTCCGGCACGGGAGATAATAACACCCCGGACAGTGCCGAAGACAACCCCCTCCAGCAGGATTCAGCACAGGAGGATGGAGAAGCCAACCCTCATGAGAGAGCGGCAGACAGACAGGTAGAGGATGCAGGCTACTACCCTGATTAGAGGAGGAAGCACCTAAACCTACATCACCAGCGCATGACGTGGCCGATCGGCCACCTCGTGGCCGCGACAGAGAGGCCTCTCGGCCCTCCACTCAAGCCGCACCCCGGCGTCGCTCAAAAAATACCAAGGCACGGGGAAATGCGCCAGACCTGCGAGATATATTGGATGACAAGGCAAGGCAAACAAGATCGATCTACGGATCGCGTGGGCGCCCCACGACACGAGACGATAACCGTCACGCCGGATACAGTAAATCCGGCCGGGCCGAACACAGTAGACAAAGCTCATTTGAGCTACGTCGTGATATAGCCCAGTACAGAGGCGCCGCACACCCACTATGCTTCACAGATGAAGTGATGGATCATCAAATCCCTGCGGGTTTCAAACCCGTAAACATCGAATCATACGATGGCACAACAGATCCTGCGGTATGGATCGAGGATTATCTCCTTCATATCCACATGGCCCGTGGCGATGATCTACACGCCATCAAATACCTCCCACTCAAGCTTAAAGGACCAGCTCTGCATTGGCTTAACATCTTGCCAGCAGAATCAATTGGTTGTTGGGAGGACCTGGAAGCCGCATTCCTCGACAATTTCCAGGGCACCTATGTGCGACCACCAGACGCCAATGACCTAAGGCACATAATTCAGCAGCCAGAGGAATCGGCCAGACAATTCTGGACACGGTTCCTAACCAAGAAAAATCAAATCATCGACTGTCCGAACGCAGAGGCCCTCGCAGCCTTCAAACATAACATTTGTGATGAGTGGCTTGCCCGGCACCTAGGACGGGAAAAGCCAAAATCCATGGCAGCCCTCACGACACTCATGACCCGCTTTTGCGCGGGAGAAGACAGCTGGCTAGCTCGTAGCAATAACATGACCAAGAGCCCTGGTAATTCGGATACCAAGGACAGCAATGACAGGTCACATCGCAACAAGCACAAACCCCGCATTAACGGCGACAATGATGAGGATACGGCAGTTAATGCCGGATTCAAAGGCTCTAAACACGGTCAGCGGAAGAAGCCATTCAAAAGAAATACTCCGGGCCCGTCCAGTTTGGACCGAATACTCGATCGCTCGTGCCAGATACACGGCACCCCCGAAAAACCAGCCAACCACACCAATAAGGATTGTTGGGTGTTCAAGCAGGCAGGCAAGTTAAACAGAGACAAGGGGCTGCATAGCGATGACAAGGAGGAGCCCCGGCCACCGAACAATAGTGGACAGAAGGGCTTCCCCCCACAAGTGCGGATGGCGAACATGATATACGCAACCCACATCCCCAAAAGGGAGCGGAAGCGTGCACTCAGGGATGTATATGCGTTGGAGCCAGTCGCCCCTAAGTTCAACCCATGGTCCTCCTGCCCGATCACTTTTGATCGACGGGACCATCCCACTAGCATCCACCATGCCGGATTTGCCGCATTGGTACTAGACCGGAGGCACCGGATAATTTGCTGGAGGTGCTTAACGGCGCCTCCATCGACGAGGAGCACCACACTATTATGAGTGCGGTGATCCAGAAGGTTCAGTCCGCTAAAAGCGGGCTGACTGAAGCTTGTGCCAGCCTGCTAACAGGCTTTGAGGTATGTAAAAAATATGTGAAAATATTACTGCATAGACAGTAGCCCCTGATGCTTTGTTTGGCGTTCGGAAAGAAAAGCCGAATAGAGGATCTAATAACATTCGCAGGAGTCTAACAAAAGTAAGTCAATATGCATATGCAGGCTTCGCTGCTGGCATCCGCTGCACTGACTGCGGAGGTGGACACGCTGAAGCAAAACCTCGAGTGGTCCGAGCAAGAGCTCGGCCTTGCCAAGAAGCAGCTCAAGGACAACGAAGGTAAGAGATACCTTATTTAAATATATAAAAGGTGCAATTGCAAAAAATGACAGTATCAACGTGGCTATTGTAGGGGCCACAACTGAGGTGGCGACCCTTAAGCAAGCGCTGTCCGAGGCCGAAAAGAGGGTGGCCACGGAGCGCCACGAGAGGGAGAAGCATGAGGCGCAGGTTGGCGAGGTGCGGCAAGAGCTCGAGGCTCTCATGAAAAAACATGAGAGTTTGGAGCTTGACTCGAAGACGCGAGAGTCCGAGCTCGCAGCGGCCATTGAAAATGCCAAGTCTGCCAAGGCCGAAGCCCAGAAGGCCCTCCAGGAAGTGGAGGCGATGAAGAAGATAGCGGCGGGTAAGGCATTTTTTATGCAAAGCAAGCACGTGAAGGTGAATTACTTGTTACTTACCCGAGTCCGAAGCTCTCCAGGAGCATTCGCAGATTTGCCCCATAGCGTGTCAGATGCCGCCGCCTTCTACCGGGCCGAGGAGGGCAGCTCGACAGAGAAGGTGTTCTGGTCTCAGTATGCTGAGGCCGGACACCCGGTGCCCTTGAGTGACCAGCTGAAGCAACTGGTCGAGCTCCACAAGGTGGCCGAACAGGCCATGAAGGGCCTCATAGTTCGGCTGTGGCCTGGCGAGGCTCTGCCTGGGAGCTACTTCAGGCTGGTGAGGCGGCTGGTGGATGCCTGTCCATGGCTTGAAGTCGTCAAGCGCTCCGTTTGCATCGAAGGTGCCCGTAGGGCGCTTGCCCGTGCTAAGGTGAACTGGGGCAAAATGGATGCGGAGAAGCTTGTGAAGGACGGGCCACCACCGGGCAAGGAGCATCGCCACCCCGAGATGTATTATGAGGGCATCCTGAAGGGCGCCCGCCTTGTGGCGGACGAATGTACTAAAGATTTAATATTTGAGTAAACTCGCTCGTGTTATCCTGTGCGCTAAAAACTTGTTCATATGCGCTACGCAATGCTTGTTTTTAATTTAAAATATTACCTTCTATGTGGTCGTTTATAAAATCTGAGAGATGGCGAGTCATCGGCTTCTGCGCCCATGCCACGAGTGCTGGGGTGTTCGGGATAAACCTGAGCACTCTTTTTCCCATTTTTGGGTCCTTCGAGGGAGGTGCTCAGCACAATGAACAAGGCAATCGGACTATAATGCGTTATCACTCTCACTTAGCCATAGAATTCTATAATTTTAAATTTCGGCGAAGCCCCTAGTGTTTGGAAGGCCGAATTCGGGGCGCTATACACGCCTAGGCCGGACAAAGCCGACTCCTCGCTCTAAGCGGCATAAGTCTTTAGGGACTCGAAACCTTCTCGAACAGCGACCAACTCTCGCCCTATCATGACAGTTAGTATTAGCTTTCTCTACTGAGGTGCTTAGCCCAGCTCAACTGGGGCACAATCGTAGTAGTTCTCCCAGCGCTACCTTAGCCGATATAGCGGAACGTAAGGTACCAAAACATGGGAGCCGGGCAAACCCAACTATTGACCAAAGACATGATTCGAAGCTGATGCATATAATGCTATAAGTTCGGAGGGCCGCACTTGGGAAAGTGTTCGGACTTCTCACGCCGTATTATTGGGTGCTTGAGCCCCTGGCGTATTGGCCGTACCAGAGTGTACGGGTGCAGAATGTCATGACTGAACATATATATTGACAAAGGAATAAATAGAGAATGCAATAATAAGCTGAAGCTAATAGCATTGCTTATTTTAAACGGCTGCTGCAAAAGCAGAACGATACAAATAGTGCGGTAAGCATAAGAGGGACTATTTAACATGTCCCCTCCAGGGGCAGGCTGCGGAATGGTATGTGAAACAGCTATACTGCTTGTTATAGAGACCACCTAGGAGTTCCATATTGCGGCGTAGCTTTCTGCCTCCCTGGCTGTTGCATCGTGTGTTCGGCTGTTGTACTGCCGGACAGGCCTACCGGAGAGTGAAGTCCTGAAAGTAAGAAAAGAAAAATGACAAAATCGGAAGCCCCTAGTGCAGTTGAGCCGCTTTATGGGCATGTCGTGGTCGTGCCCCTCCCCTACGCCCATGGTATTTTCAGAACGTAATTATGTACGCGTAGTACTAGTTTCGCGATTCCGCGAGGGCTGGGGTTGGGGCCGCATTGCTACGCTTGCTTGGAACGTGCAAGACAGTCTTGCTGTAGGTTACTCCGGGCGCGCTTGACGGTGTCCGGACCTTTGTTAGCCGGACTGGAGAATTGCCTTAAGAGGCTACTTTGTACCTCCGCCACGAGGGCCGCTGTGTGCTCCTCCGTTCGGAGAGAGCGTTTGGTGTTTCCATTGACCGTAATTACTCCTCGAGGGCCTAGCATCTTGAGCTTGAGGTATGCGTAGTGCGGCACCACATTAAACTCTGCAAATGCAGTTCGTCCGAGCAGTGCGTGATAGCCACTACAGAACGGGACTATGTCGAAGATTAACTCCTCGCTTCGGAAGTTATCCGGGGATCCGAAGACCACCTCAAGTGTAACTGAGCCTGTACAGTTGGCCTCTACACCTGGTATGACACCTTTAAAGGTCGTCTTTGTGGGTTTAATCCTTGAGGGATCTATGCCCATTTTTCGCATTGTATCTTGATAAAGCAGGTTCAGGCTACTGCCGCCGTCCATAAGGACTCTAGTGAGGTGAAATCCGTCGATAATTGGGTCTAGTACCAATGCGGCAAATCCGCCATGGCGGATGCTAGTGGGGTGGTCCCGTCGATCAAAAGTGATCGGGCAGGAGGACCATGGGTTGAACTTAGGGGCGACTGGCTCCAACGCATATACGTCCCCGAGTGCATGCTTCCGCTCCCTTTTTGGGATGTGGGTTGCGTATATCATGTTCACCGTCCGCACTTGTGGGGGGAAGCCCTTCTGTCCACTATTGTTCGGCGGCCGGGGCTCCTCCTTGTCATCGCTATGCAGCCCCTTGTCTCTGTTTAACTTGCCTGCCTGCTTGAACACCCAACAATCCCTGTTGGTGTGATTGGCTGGTTTTTCGGGGGTGCCGTGTATCTGGCATGAGCGATCGAGTATTCGGTCCAAACTAGACGGGCCTGGAGTATTTCTTTTGAATTGCTTTTTCCGCTGACCGGGTTTAGAGCCTCTGAATCCGGCATTAACTACCGTATCCTCAGCATTGTCGCTGTTAATGCGGCGTTTGTGCTTGTTGCGACGCGACCTGCCATTGTTGTCCTTGGTATCCGAATTACCAGGGCTCTTGGTCATGTTATTGCTACGAGCTAGCCAGTTGTCTTCTCCCGCGCAAAAGCGGGTCATGAGTGTCGTGAGGGCTGTCATGGATTTCGGCTTTTCCTGTCCTAGGTGCCGGGCAAGCCACTCGTCAGGGATGTTATGTTTGAAGGCTGGGAGGGTCTCTGCGTCCGGACAGTCGACGATTTGATTTTTCTTGGTTAGGAACCGTGTCCAGAATTGTCTGGCTGATTCCTCTGGCTGCTGAATTATGTGGCTTAGGTCATCGGCGTCTGGTGGTCGCACATAGGTGCCCTGGAAATTGTCGAGGAATGTGGCTTCCAGGTCCTCCCAACAACCAATTGATTCTGCTGGCAAGCTGTTAAGCCAATGCCGAGCTGGTCCTTTAAGCTTGAGTGGGAGGTATTTGATGGCGTGTAGATCATCGCCATGGGCCATGTGGATATGAAGGAGATAATCCTCGATCCATACCGCAGGATCTGTTGTGTCATCGTATGATTCGATGTTTACGGGTTTGAAACCCTCGGGGATTTGATGATCCATCACTTCATCTGTGAAGCATAGTGGGTGTGCGGCGCCTCTGTACTGGGCTATATCACGACGTAGCTCAAATGAGCTTTGTCTGCTGTGTTCGGCTCGACCGGATTTACTGTATCCGGCGTGACGGTTATCTTCTCGTGTCGTGGGGCGCCCACGCGATCCATAGATCGATCTTGTTTGCCTTGCCTTGTCCTCCAATATATCTCGCAGGTCTGGCGCATTTCCCCGTGCCTTGGTATTTTTTGAGCGACGCCGGGGTGCGGCTTGAGTGGAGGGCCGAGAGGCCTCTCTGTCGCGGCCACGAGGTGGCCGATCGGCCGCGTCATGCGCTGGTGATGTAGGTTTAGGTGCTTCCTCCTCAAATCGGGGTAGCAGCCTACGTTTTGGGTAGCTCCTGGAGGGGCGTTCGAGTTCATACTCTTCGGCCGCAAGGACTTCAGTCCATCTGTCGGCTAGCAAGTCTTGGTTAGCTCTAAGCTGTTGCTATTTTTTCTTGAGGTTGCTCGCCGTGGCCATAAGCCTGCATTTGAAACGCTCTTGTTCGATGGGATCCTCTGGCACGACAAATTCATTGTCGTTGAGGCTTGCCTCATCTTCGGAGGGAGGCATGTAATTATCATCCTCTACCTCTCTGTCTGCCGCTCTCTCATGAGGGCTGGCTTCTCCATCCTCCTGTGTTGAATCCTGCTGGAGGGGGTTGTCTTCGGCACTGTCCGGGGTATTATTATCTCCCGTGCCGAAATCACCGTTTTTGCTTTGGCGGGATTTAGAGCGGCGCCGCTGACGCCGGCGCTTAGGCTGCTTTTTGGAGGGGTCATCCTTCGTTGTTCCATCGTCATTGCCTTCTTTTGGGGTGTCCACCATGTATATGTCATACGACGAGGTGGTCTTCCAGTGCCCTATAGGCGCTGGTTCATGTTCGTCTCCTACATCGTCGTCCATACCGTCGATGTCTTCGGAGTCGAAGTCGAGCATGTCGGTTAAATCATCGACAGTGACTACGAAGTGGGTGGTGGGTGGGCTTTGAATTTCTTCGTCATCCGCATCCCAACCTTGCTGACCATAGTCCGGCCAGGACTCTCCTGATAAAGAGAGAGACTTTAGTGAGTTCAGAATGTCGCCAAAGGGCGAGTGCTGAAAGATGTCCGCGGCGGTGAACTCCATAATCGGCGCCCAATCGGATTCGATTGGCAGGGGTGCGGAGGGTTCGGAGTCCGGAGAGGAGTCCGGCACCTTGGAGCGACGGGCTTCGCAGAGAATAGGGATGGTGTTCGGTTCGATCGCCGTGGAGATTGCAGCCCCCGAGGCGGTGTCCAGCCACCCGTCCTCGATTGGCACAGTCCGCTCCGAGCTAAGGGTCGGAGCTGATACGGGTGCAGCCTCCAGGGCACTGTTCGGCGGTAGAGCTAGATCATGCCCATCGTGATAGTGCGGCGTGCTCGGCTGTGGCTCGAATCCGTCGAAGATCAAGTCCCCACGGATATCAGCCGTGTAGTTCAAACTTCCGAATCTAACCTGATGGCCAGGCGCGTAGCATTCGATCTGCTCCAGAAGGCCAAGCGAATTGGCCCGCAGTGCAAAGCCGCCGAATATGAAGATCTATCCGGGGAGAAAAGTCTCACCCTGGACCGCATCGCTGTTGATGATCGGAGGAGCCATCGGGCCTAAAAGTGACGACACATAGGAACTCTCAATGAAAGCACCAATGTCAGTGTCAAAACCGGTGGATCTCGGGTAGGGGGTCCCGAACTGTGCGTCTAGGCGGATGGTAACAGGAGAAAAGGGACACGATGTTTTTACCCAGGTTCGGGCCCTCTCGATGGAGGTAAAACCCTACTCCTGCTTGATTAATATTGATGATATGGGTAGTACAAGAGTAGATCTACCACGAGATCAGAGAGGCTAAACCCTAGAAGCTAGCCTATGGTATGATTGTTGTTCGTCCTGCGGACTAAAACCCTCCGGTTTATATAGACACCGGAGAGGGTTAGGGTTACACAGAGTCGGTTACAATGGGAGGGATCTACATATCCGTATCACCAAGCTTTCCTTCCACGCCAAGGAAATTCCCATTCGGACACGGGACGAAGTCTTCAATCTTGTATCTTCATAGTCCAGGAGTCCGGCCAAAGGTTATAGTCCGGCCATCCGGACACCCCCTAATCCAGGCTCCCTCAAAGTTCAAAATGGATCAGTCAAAGAAAGGGTTCTTACCTGTGTTACAAGGTGTGAAGTTGAGTCAGACTCAATGCCCGACCACTGCAGAAGATAGAGAGAAAATGAAAGTCATTCCCTATGCCTCAGCCATAGGTTCTATCATGTATGCAATGTTGTGTACAAGACCTGATGTGTGCCTTGCTATAAGTTTAGCAGGGAGGTACCAAGGTAATCCAGGAGTGGATCACTGGACAGCGGTCAAGAACATCTTGAAATACCTAAAAAAGGACTAAGGATATGTTTCTCATTTATGGAGGTGATGAAGAGCCCGTCGTACATGGTTACATCGATGCTAGCTTTGACACTGATCCAGATGACTCTAAGTCACAAACCGTATACATATTTATATTGAATGGTGGAGCTGTCAGTTGGTGCAGTTCCAAGAAAAGCATCATGGCGGGATCTACGTCTGAAGCGGAGTACATAGCCGCTTCAGAAGAAATAA
The DNA here is from genome assembly GCF_002162155.2 of Triticum dicoccoides. NCBI lineage: Eukaryota > Viridiplantae > Streptophyta > Magnoliopsida > Poales > Poaceae > Triticum > Triticum dicoccoides. The sequence continues at coordinate 536,935,338 of NC_041388.1, forward strand.
ATGAAGAAGTCTGGATGAAGGAGTTCATATCCGATCTGGGTATAATACCTAGTGCATCGGGTTCAATGAAAATCTTGTGTGACAACACTAGAGCAATTACCTTGGCGAAGGAATCCTGGTTTCGCAAGAGAACCAAACACATCAAGAGACGCTTCAACTCCATTCGTGAACAAGTCAAGGATGGAGACATAGAAATTTGCAAGATACATACGTATGTGAATGTAGCAGACCCGTTGACTAAGCCTCTTCCGCGAGCAAAACATGATCAGCACCAAGACTCCATGGGTGTTAGATTCATTACTATGTAATCTAGGTTATTGATTGTAGTGCAAGTGGGATACTAAAGGAAATATGCCCTAGAGGCAATAATAAAGTTGTTATTTTATATTTCCTTATTCATGATAAAGGTTTATTATTAATGTTATAATTGTATTGATCGGAAACCTAAATACATGTGTGAATACATAAATAAATACCGAGTCCCTAGTAAGCCTCTACTAGACTAGCTCGTTGATCAAAGAGTTAAGGTTTCCTAACCATAGACATGTGTTGTCATTTGATAACGAGATCACATCATTAGGAGAATGATGTGATGGAAAAGACCCATCCATTAGCTTAACATAATGATCGTTAAGTTTTATTGCTATTGCTTTCTTCATGTCAAATACATATTCCTTCGACTATGAGATTATGCAACTCCCAAATACCGGAGGAATATCTTGTGTGCTATCAAACATCAGAACATAACAGGGTGATGATAAAGATGCTCTACAGGTATCTCCAAAGGTGTTTGTTGAGTTGGCATAGATCGAGACTAGGATTTGTCACTCCAAGTATGGGAGAGGTATCTCTGGGCCCTCTCGGGAATACAAATCATAAGCTTGCAAGCAAACGACTAAGGAGTTAGTCGCGAGGTGATGTATTATGGAACGAGTACAGAGACTTGCCGATAACGAGATTGAACTAGGTATGAAGATACCGACGATCGAATATCGGGCAAGTAACATACCGGTTCGAACGATAACAACGGGAATTACGTATATTGTCATAACGGTTCGAACGATAAAGATCTTCGTAGAATATGTAGGAGCCAATATAGGCGTCCAGGTTCCGCTATTAGTTATTGACCGGAGAGGTGTCTCTGTTCATGTCTACACAGTTCTCGAACCCGTAGGGTCCGCACGCTTAACGTTCGATGACGATATAGTATTATATGAGTTCTGTGGTTTGGTGACCGAATGTTGTTCAGATTCCCGGGTGAGATCACGGACATGATGAGGAGTCTCTAAACGGTCAAGAGGTAAATATTGATATATAGGACGATGGTATTCACACACCGGAAGTGTTTCGAAGGGTATCAGATACTTCTCGGGTAACCGGAAGGAGTTTCGGGCATCCCGGCGAAGATATGGGCCAAGTGAGGGAACACATCAGCCCACAATGGTCTGGTGCGCCCCCTATAGGGCCATCCGAAGGGGAGGGAAAGGAAAAGGGGAGGAGGAAAGGAAAGAGTGGAGTTGGATTCCCACTTCCTTCCCTCTCCCCCCCCCTCTTTCCTTTCCTGGACCCCTTGTCCATACAAGGAAGGGGGGCGCAGGAGGGCAGTGTTGAGAAACGTTGAATGGAAAACAAATTTCTTTTCTATGCACACGCAATGATCTATCCATGGAAATGCACGAGGGGGAGAGTGTGTCTACATACCCTCGTAGACCGTAATAGGAAGTGTTTAGTAATGCGGTTGATGTAGTCGAACTTCTTCGCGCTCCAACCGATCAAGTACCGAACGTACGACACCTCCGAGTTCTGCACACGTTCAGCTCGGCAACATCCTCGCCTTCTTGATCCAGCAAGACGGGTGAAGTAGTAGATGAGTTCCGGCAGCACGACGGCGTGATGACGGTGATGGTGAAGTTATCTCTACAGGGCTTCGCCTAAGCACTACAAAAATATGGCCGAGGGAGTAAACGGTGGACCGGGGCGCTGCACACGGCTAAGAAAATGTTGTGTGCTTGTGTTGCGCCCCCTCCCCACATATATGTAGGTGGTAGTGAGGAGGAGGCAGCCAAAGGGGGTGCCCAACTAGGAGGAATCCTACTTGGGGTCTCTCCCAAGCCGCGCCCGCCCCTTGCCTTGCATAAGTGCGGGGAAAAGGAAGGAGAGCGTGGCATACCCGCCCTTTCCTTTCCCACTTGAGGAGGGAAAGGAAGGAGGGGCCTCCCCTCCCCTTTCCTTCCCCTAGAGCCTGCTATCCAAGGAAGGGGCACACCAGGGGCTGATCTGTCCCGCCCCCCCTTTGGCCCATTAGGCCCATACACTTACTGGGGGTGTCCGAAACCCCTTCCGGTGACCCGATGACTACCCGGTGCACTCTGAAACTCTTCTAGTGTCCGAATACCATCGTCCTATATATATATATATATACATATATATATATATATATATATATATATCAATCTTTACCTCCCAACAATTTCGAGACTCCTCGTCATGTCCGTGGTCTCATCCGTGACTCCGTACAACATTCGATCACCAAATCATATAACTCATATAACACTATATCATCAATGGATGTTAAGCGTGCGGACCCTGCGGGTTCAAGAACTATGTAGACATCACCGAGACACCTCTCCGATCAATAACCAATAGCGGAACCTGTATGCCCATATTGGCTCCTACATATTCTACAAAGATCTTTATCGGTCGAACCGTTATGACAACATACGCAATTCCCTTTGTCTATCGGTATGTTACTTGCCCGAGATTCGATCCTCGGTATCTTCATACCTAGTTAAATCTCGTTACTGGCAAGTATCTTTACTTGTTCCATAATACATCACCTCGTGACTAAACTCCTTAGTCATTTGCTTGCAAGCTTATGATGTGTATTACCGAGAGGGCCCATTGATACCTCTCCGGTACTCGGAGTGACAAATCCCAATCTTGATCCATACTAACTCAACAAACACATTCAGAGATACCTGTAGAGCATCTTTATGATCACCTAGTTACGTTGTGACATTTGATAGCACACAAGGTATTCCTCTGATATCCGGGAGATGCATGATCTCATGGTCTAAGGAACATGTATTTCAAGACAAGAAAACAGTAGAAAAAACTAAACAATCATATGCTAAGCTAACAGATGGGTCTTGTCCATCACATCATTCTCCTAATGATGTGATCCCGTTATCAAATGACAACTCATTCTATGGTTAGGAAACCTTAACCATCTTTGATCAACGAGCTAGTCTAGTAGAGGCTCAGTAGGGACACGATACTTGTTTATGTATTCACACCTGTATTGTTCCGGTCAATACAATTCTAGCATGAATAATAAACCTTTATCATGATTAAGGAAATATAATAATAACCATTTTATTATTGCCTCTAGGGCATATTTCCATTAGTATCCCACTTGCACTAGAGTCAATAATGTAGTTCACATCACCATGTGATTAACACCCATAGTTCACATCGCCATGTGATTAATACCCAAAGAGTTTACTAGAGTCAATAATCTAGTTCATATCGTCATGTGATTAATACCCAAAGAGTTTACTAGAGTCAATAATCTAGTTCACATCGCCATGTGATTAACACTCAAATAGTTCTATGGAATGATCATGTTTCGCTTGTGAGAGATGTTTTTAGTCAACGGGTCTGCAACATTCAGATCCGTGTGTACTTTGCAAATTTCTATGTCTGCAATACTCTGCATAAATCTACTCTAGCTAATTTCTCCTATGTTCAATACACATCCAGATTGATACTCAGACTCATCCGGATTAGTGTCAAAGCTTGAATCGGCGTAACCTTTTACTATGAACTCTTTATCACCTCCATAACCGAGAAACATTTCCTTATTCCTCTAAGGATAATTTTGATCGATGTTCAGTGATTCACTCCTGGATCACTCTTGTACCCCCTTGCCAGACATGTGGCAAGGAACACATTAGATCTGCTACACAGCATGACATGCTTTATAGAACCTATGGTTGAGGCATCGGTAATGACTTTCATTCTCTCTCTATTTTTCTGTCGTGGCCGGGTTTTGAGTCTTTACTCAACTTCACACCTTGCAACACAGGCAAGAACTCCTTCTTTGACTGGTCCATTTTGAACTCCTTCAAAATCTTGTCAAGGTATGTGCTCATTGAAAGTCATATCAAGCGTCTTGATCTATCTCTATAGATCTTGAAGCCCAATATGTAAGCAGCTTCACCGAGGTCTTTCATTGAAAAACACTTTTCAAGTATCCTTTTATGCTATCCAAAAATTCTATATCATTTTCCAATCAATAATATTTCATCCACATATAATATCAGAAATGCAATAGAGCTCCCACTCACTTTCATGTAAACCGTACGTCTGTATAACACCGTATGCTTTGATCACTTCATCAAAGCGTATATTCCAACTCCAAGATCCTTGCACCAGTCCATAGATGGATCACCGGAGCTTGCAAACTTTGTTAGCACCTTTAGGATCGACAAAACCTTCTGGTTGCATCATATACAACTCTTCTTTAAGATATCCATTAAGGAATGCAGTTTTGACATCCATGCCAGATTTCATAATCATAAAATACGACAATTGCAAACATGATTCGAACAGACATAAGCATCGCTACGGGTAAAAAAAGTCTCATCGTAGTCAACTCCTTGAACTTATTGAAAACCTTTCACGACAAGTAAAGCTTTGTAGATAGTTATATTACCATCACCGTCAGTCTTCTTGTTGAAGATCCATTTATTCTCTATGGCTTGCCGATCATCGGGAAAGTCCACCATAGTCCACACTTTGTTCTCATACATGGATCCTATCTCAGATTTCTTGGCCTCAAGCCATCTGCCAGAATCTGGGCTCATCATAGCTTCTTCATAGTTCGTAGGTTTGCCTTGGTCTTGTAAACTGACTTCCAAGATAGGATTACCGTACCACTCTGGTGCGGATCGTGATCTAGTTGACTTACGAAGTTTAGTAGTAACATGATCTGAAGTTTCATGATCATCATCATTAGAACAGTTTTCTCTGATGTGCTACCTTCCAATTCAAGAGAAGGTACAAATACCTCATCAAGTTCTCCTTTCCTCCCACTCACTTCTTTCGAGATAAACTCCTTCTCTAGAAAGGACCCATTCTTAGCAACAAAGATCTTGCCTTCAGATCTGTGGTAGAAGGTGTACCCAATAGTTCCTTAGGGTAACCTATGAAGACACACTTCTCCGATTTGGGTTCGAGCTTATTAGGCTGAAACCTTTTGCCATAAGCGTTGCATCCCCAAACTTTAAGAAACAATAGCTTAGGTTTCTTGCCAAACCAAAGTTTATATGGTGTCGTCTCAATGGATTTAGATGGTGCCCTATTTAACGTGAATGCAGCTATCTCCAATGCATAACCCCAAAACGATAGTGGTAAATCAGTAAGAGACATCATAGAATGCACCATATCTAATAAAGTACGGTTACGATGTTCGGACACACCATATGCTGTGGTGTTCCAGGTGGCGTGAGTTGTTAAACAATTCCACATTTTTTTAAATGAAGGCTAAACTCGTAACTCAAATATTTGCCTCCGTGGTTAGACTGTAGAAACTTTATTTTCTTGTTACGATGATTCTCCACTTCACTCTGAAATTCTTTGAACTTTTCAAATGTTTCATACTTGTGTTTTTAACAAGTAGATATACCCATATTTACTCAAATCATTTGTGAAGGTCAGAAAATAACGATACCCGCCGCGTGCTTCAACACCCATCGGACCGCATACATCGGTATGTATTATTTCCAATAAGTCATTAGCTCGCCCTATTGTTCCGGAGAACGGAGTTTTAGTCATATTGCCCATAAGGCATAGTTCGCAAGTATGAAATGACTCATAATCAAGTTATTCCAAAAGTCCATCCGCATGGAGTTTCTTCATACGCTTTTACACCAATATGACTTAAATGGCAGTGCCACAAATATGTTGCACTATCATTATCAACTTTGCATGTTTTGGCATCAATATTATGAATATGTGTATCACTATGATCGAGATTCAATAAACCATTCACATTGGGTGTATCCGTGTATGACCATAAAAGGTTTTATTCATGGAAAGAGAACAACTATTATGCTCTGACTTAGATGAATAATCGTATTGCAATAAACACGATCTAATCATGTTCATGCTCAACGCAAACACCAAATAACATTTATTTAGGCTCAACACTAATCTCGAAGGTAGAGGGAGTGTGCGATAGTGATCATATCAATCTTGGAAACAATTCCAACACATATCATCACCTCGTTCTTAACTAGTCTCCGTCTATTCCGCAACTCCTGTTTCGAGTTACAATTCTTAGCAACTTAAACAGTATCAAATACCTAGGGGCTACTACGAATGCTAGTAAGGTACATATCAATAACTTTTATACCAAATATACTTTTGTTCACTTTGCCATCCTTCTGATCCACCAAGTATTTGGGACAATTTCGCTTCTAGTGACCATTCCCTTTGCAGTAGAAGCACCCAGTTTCAGGCTTAGGTCCAGCCTTGGGCTTCTTCATGGGAGTGGAAACTTGCTTGCCATTATTCTTGAAGTTCCCTTTCTTTCCCTTGCCATTTTTCTTGAAACTAGTGGTATTGTTAACCATCAACACTTGATGCTCTTTCTTGGTTTCTACCTTCGCAGATTTCAGCATTACGAAGAGCCCGGGAATCATTTTCGTCGTCCCTTGCATATTATAGTTCATCACGAAGTTCTATTAGCTTGTTAATAGTGACTAGAGAACTCTGTCAATCACTATCTTATCTGGAAGATTAACCCCCACTTGATTCAAGTGATTGTAGTACCGAGACATTCTGAGCACATGCTCACTTGCTGAGCTATTCCCCTCCATCTTATAGGCAAAGTACTTGTCAAAGGTCTCATACCTCTCAGCGCGGGCATGAGTCTGAAATACCAATTTAATCTCTTGGAACATTTCATATCCTCCATGGCGTTCAAAATGTTTTTGAAGTCCCTTCTAAGTCGTAAAGCATGGTGCACTAAACTATTAAGTAGTCATCATATCAAGCTTGCCAAACGTTCATAATGTCCGCATCTGCTCCTGCAATAGGTCTGTCACCTAGCGATGCATCAAGGACATAATTCTTCTGTGCAGCAATGAGGATAATCCTGAGATGATGGACTCAGTCTGCATCATTGCTACTATCATCTTTCAACTTATTTTTCTCTAGGAACATATAAAAAATAAACGGGGAGCTACATCGCGAGCTGTTGATCTACAACATAATTTGTAAATACTATCAGGACTAAGTTCATAAAATAAGTTCAATTAATTAAATTACTAATGAACTCCCACTTAAATTAACATCCCTGAAGTTATCTAAGTGATACATGATCCAAATCAACTAACCCAGGTCCGATCATCACGTGAGATGGGGTAGTCATCAATGGTGAACATCTCTATGTTGAACATATGTACTATATGACTCACATTCAACCTTTCGGTGTCCAGTGTTCCGAGACCACGTCTGCACATGCTAGTCTCGTCAAGTTTAACCCAAGTATTCTGCATGTGCAAAATTGTCTTACACCCATTGTATGTGAACGTAGAGTCTATCACACCTGATTATCACGTGGTGCTTCGAAACTACTAACTTTAGCAACGGTGCATACTTGGGGAGAACACTTTTATCTTGAAATTTAGTGCAGGGACCATCTTATAATGCTACCGTCATTCTAAGCAAAATAAGATGCATAAAGGATAAACATCACATGCAATCAAAATATGTGGCATGATATGGCCATCAACATCTTGTTCTTTTGATCTCCATCTCCAAAGCAATGTCATGATCTCCACTGTCACCGGCTCAACACCTTGATCTCCATCGTTGCGTCGTGGTCATCTCGCCAACTATAGCTTCTACAAATATTGCTAATGCATAGCGATAAATTAAAGCAATTACATGTCATTTGCATTTCATACAATAAAGAGACAACCATAAGGCTCCTTCCGGTTGCCGATAACTTACAAAACATGATCATATCATACAACAACGTATATCACATCATGTATTGACCATATCACATCACAACATGCCCTGCAAAAACAAGTTAGACATCATCTACTTTGTTGTTGCAAGTTTTACGTGGCTGCTACAGGCTTCTAGCAAGAACCGTTCTTACCTACAGCAAAAACCACAACGGTGATTTATCAAGTTGTTGTTTTAACCTTCGTTAAGGACCGGTCGCAGTCAAATTCGATTCAACTAAATTAGGAGAAACAGACACCCGCCAGCCACCTTTATGCAAAACTAGTTGCATGTCTGTCGGTGGAACCGATCTCATGTACGTGGACACGTAAGGTTGGTCCGGGCCGCTTCATCTTACAATACCGCCGAATCAAAACAAGACGTTGGTGGTAAGCAGTATGACCATCACCGCCCACAAATCTTTGTGTTCTACTTGTGCATATCATCTACGCATAGACCTGGCTCGGATGCCACTGTTGGGAAACATTGCATGGAAAACAAATTTTTATCTATGCACACGCAATGGTCTATCCATGGAGATGCATATCAATGAGGGGGAGAGTGTGTCTACATACCCTCGTAGACCGTAAACGGAAGCGTTTAGTAACAGGGTTGATGTAGTCAAACTTCTTCGCGCTCTAACTGATCCAGTACCGAACGTACGACACCTCCGAGTTATGCACACGTTCAGCTCGGTAAGGTCCTCGCCTTCTTGATCCAGCAAGACGAGCGAAGTAGTAGATGAGTTCCGGGAACACGACGGTGTGATGACGGTGATGGTGAAGTTATCTCCGTAGGGCTTGGCCTAAGCACTACGAAAATATGGCCGAGGGAGTAACGGTAGACGGGGGCGCCGCACACGGTTAAGAATATGTTGTGTGCTTGTGTTACGCCCCCTCCCCACATATATATAGGTGGGAGTGGGGAGGAGGCAGCCAACGGGGGCGCCCTAGTAGGAGGAATCCTACTTGGGGCTCTCCCTGAAGGAAATATGCCCTAGAGGCAATAATAAAGTTATTATTTATTTCCTCATATCATGATAAATGTTTATTATTCATGCTAGAATTGTATTAACCGGAAACATAATACATGTGTGAATACATAGACAAACATAGTATCACTAGTTTGCCTCTACTTGACTAGCTCGTTAATCAAAGATGATTGAGTTTCCTAGCCATGGACATGAGTTGTCATTTGATTAACGGGATGATTGACTTGACCCATTCCGTTAGCTTAGCACTTGATCGTTTAGTATGTTGCTATTGCTTTCTTCATGACTTATACATGTTCCTATGACTATGAGAATATGCAACTCCCGTTTACCTCAGGAACACTTTGTGTGCTACCTAACGTCACAACGTAAATGGGTGATTATAAAGGTGCTCTACAGGTGTCTCCGAAGGTACTTGTTGAGTTGGCGTATATCGAGATTAGGATTTGTCACTCCGATTGTCGGAGAGGTATCTCTGGGCCCACTCGGTAATACACATCACTATAAGCCTTGCAAGCATTGTAACTAATGAGTTAGTTGCGGGATGATGTATTATGGAACAAGTAAAGAGACTTGCCGGTAACGAGATTGAACTAGGTATTGAGATACCGACGATCGAATCTCGGGCAAGTAACATACCGATGATAAAGGGAACAACGTATGTTGTTATGCGGTTTGACCGATAAAGATCTTCGTAGAATATGTGGGAGCCAATATGAGCATCCAGGTTCCACTGTTGGTTATTGACCGAAGACATGTCTCGGTCATGTCTACATAGTTCTCGAACCCGTAGGGTCCGCATGCTTAAAGTTCGGTGACGATCGGTGTTGTGAGTTTTTGTGTTTTGATGTACCGAAGGTAGTTCGGAGTCCTGGATATGATCACGAACATGACGAGGAGTCTCGAAATGGTCGAGACCTAAAGATCAATATATGGGATAACTATATTCTGACACCGGAAGTGTTCCGGGTGGTTTCGGAGAAAACAGGAGTGCCTGAAGGTTACCGGAACCCCCCCTGGAGAAATAATGGGCCTTATGGGCCTTAGTGGAGAGAGAGAGAGAGAGAGCTGGCCTAGGGCAGGCCGCGCGCCCCTCCCCCTCTGGTCTGAATTTGACTAGGAGAGGGGGGCAGCTCCCCCCTTTCCTTCTCCCTCTCCCCCTTCCTTTCCCCCTCCTAGTAGGAGTAGGACAGAGGGGAGTCCTACTCCTACTAGGAGGAGGACTCCTCCTCCTGGCGTGCCATAGAGGGCCGGCCGGACTCCCCCCTTTGCTCCTTTATATACGGGGGCAGGGGGCACCTCTAAACACACAAGTTGATCTGTTGATCTCTCCCAGCCATGTGCGGTGCCCCCCTCCACCATAATCCACCTTGATCATATCGTAGCGGTGCTTAGGTGAAGCCCTGCGTCGGTAGCATCATCATCACCGTCAGCACGCCGTCGTGCTGACGAAACTCTCCGGTGAAGCTCTGCTGGATCGGAGCTCGCGGGACGTCATCGAGTTGAACGTGTGCTGAACTCGGAGGTGTCGTGCGTTCGGTACTTGGATCGGTCGGATCGTGAAGACGTACGACTACATCAACCGCGTTGTGCTAACGCTTCAACTTTCGGTCTACGAGGGTACGTGGACACACTCTCCCCTCTCGTTGCTATGCATCACCATGATCTTGTGTGTGCGTACGAATTTTTTTGAAATTACTACGTTCCCCAACACTCCCAAGCCGCACCCTCCCCCTGCCTTGTATAAGTGCGGGGAAAAGGCAGGGGAGGGTGGCGCCCCCCCCCCTTTCCTTTCCCACTTGAGGAAGGAAAGGAAGGAGGGGCCTCCCCTCCCCTTTCCTTCC
>NC_041388.1:536946405-537060282 GCF_002162155.2 Triticum dicoccoides
CTTTGGCCCATTAAGCCCATGCACTTACCGCGGATGTCCGAAACCCCTTCCGGTGACCCGATGACTACCGGGTGCACTCGGAAACTCTTTCGGTGTCCGAATACCATCGTCCTATATATCAATCTTTACCTCTTGACCATTTTGAGACTCCTCGTCATGTCCATGATCTCATCCGTGACTCCGAACAACCTTCGGTCACCAAATCATATAACTCATATACCACTATATTGTCAACGAACGTTAAGCGTGCGGACCTTACGGGTTCGACAACTATGTAGACATGACCGAGACACCTCTCCGGTCAATAACCAATAGCGGAACCTAGATGCCCATATTGGCTCATGCATATTCTACGAAGATCTTTATCGGTCAAACCGTTATGACAACATACGCAATTCCCTTTGTCTATCGGTATATTACTTGCCCCAGATTCGATCGTTGGCATGTTCATACCTAGTTCAATCTCGTTACCGGCAAGTCTCTTTACTCGTTCCATAATACATCACTGATGACTAAACTCCTTAGTCATTTGCTTGCAAGCTTATGATGTGTTTTAGCGAGAGGGCCCAGAGATACCTCCCCGATACACTGAGTGACAAATCCCAATCTCGATCCATGCTAACTCAACAAACACCTTCGGAGATACCTGTAGGGCATCTTTATGATTACCCAGTTACATTGTGATGTTTGATAGCACACAAGGTATTCCTCTGGTATCTGGGAGTTACATGATCTCATGGTCTAAGGAACATGTATTTGACATACAAGAAAACAGTAGCAAAAACTGAACGATCATATGCTAAGCAAATAGATGGATCGTGTCCATCACATCATTCTCCTAATGATGTGATCACTTTATCAAATGACAACTCACGTCAATGGTTAGGAAACCTTAATCATCTTTGATCAACGAGCTAGTCTAGTAGAGGCTCCCTGGGGACACAGTATTTGTTTATGTGTTCACACATGTATTTAAGTTTACGGTCAATACAATCCTAGCATGAATAATAAACCTTTATCATTATTAAGGAAATATAATAATAACCATTTTATTATTGCCTCTAGGGCATATTTCCATCAGGCAGGAGCCCTAGGGCCAGTGGCCAGCCCCTAGGGGCGCGCCCTGGCAGCCCCCTCTCCCCTCCCACCTATATATACATGGGGAGGGGGTGCCACACAAGGATACAACATTGTCTTAGCCGTGTGCGGCGCCCCCGTCTACTGTTTACTCCATCGCTCATATTTTCATAATGCTTAGGCGAAGCCCTGCGGACATCACATCACCATCACCGTCACCACGCCATCGTGCTGCCGGAACTCATCTACTACCTCGCCTTTTGTTGGATCAAGAAGGCGGAGGACGTCACCGAGCTAAACGTGTGCAGAACGTGGAGGTGCTGTGTGTTCGATACTAGATCGGTTGGAGCGCGAAGAAAGTTCGACTACATCAACCGCGTTGTGAAACGCTTCCGCTTACGGTCTACGAGGGTATGTAGACACACTCTCCCCTCTCATCACTATGCATCTCCATGGATAGATCTTGCGTGTGTGTACAATTTTTTTGTTTTCCATGCAACGTTTCCCAACAGTAATCTCTACTTGAACATACTGCTTTATGCTATATATTATTATCCATTGATGTGTAGACATCCTATGATGTTTGAGTAAATTCCTTTTGTCCTACGGGTTAATTGTGGCATGGTGTGATTGATAAGAGTTGAATGTCAATAGGGTAATGTCCTATGGTGCTCTTCGTGCCGAGCACACGCGTGAGAATTCCCGTTGTAGGGTATTGCAATACGTTAATGATTCACTTACAGTGGGTTGCGAGAGTGATAGAAGCTTAAACACGAGTAAGGGGGTTGTTGCATATGGGAGCAAACGGGACTTTATACTTAATGCTATGGTTGGGTTTTACCTTAATAATCTTTAGTAGTTGTGGATGCTTACTAGAGTTCCAATCATAAGAACATGTGATCCAAATACGGAAAGTATGTTAGCGTATGACTCTCCCTCATAGCATATAACAAGTATCATGCGTGTCATGTTCAACTACCTATGGACTATCTTTCTCATTGTTCTACAAAATCTCTCTACTAAACTAAGTAACTTTTATTTTCTCGTAAAGTAGTTCTAGTTTTATTCTCGCAAAGTAGTTTATTACTTATTCTACGTAAAGAAAACGTTGGTGTGCATAGAGTTGTATCGGTGGTTGATAGAACTTGAGAGAATATTAATTCTACCTTTAGCTCCTCGTTGGGTTCGACACTCTTACTAATAAAAAAAAGACTACGGACGATCACCTATACTTGTGGGTTAGTCTGCAAAGTGCATAGTCATCAACACCAAAACCACTTAGAGAGAGACATGCCCTAAAAATTGCCTTCACTGGACCTCAGTTTTCTAGAATTGCCGTCAAGCCCGTCTCGATCTTCTTCAACAGAGATTGATTAGGAGATGACACTGGTTCTAGTGGGGTAGCAGGGTTGAGAGTGGATATTTTCCCCTTCCAGCGAAGCATCCCAGTATCCTTTGTTGATGGAGCAATGGGCAGTGGAGTATTTTCAAACATTGCACCTGAAAAATAGATATTTTGGCCAACAACGAATGATCCACGACACCCTCAATGTCGGTTCCTACACCAGTCACCCCACCAAGATAGGATGAGGAGCCATGATAAGCATAAAAATAATTTTCGTAAATGCTTCCACCCTCTCTTTCACATGATCCTTGTAGAGGATGCTCCATTATTTCAAAGTCACACCCTCGAGTGGCAGCATCTACTCTCCGATGCGTCTTAGCCACCGCCAGGAGCCATACGTTGCTCTCGCGATCATGCAAATCTGGGAACCCCATCTAGTCTCTCCTTTTTTTGTCCTCCCCATCTTTTATGGTGCCGCTTCTGGATGACGAGGCATGTGTTCCATCGTATTCAGGAGGGAGTGGTAGAATATGATGATTACTTTGAGCGCAAGGAGGATACCGTTGGAGGTTGGCTTCTCCTCTTATCAGAAGTGCACTACGGATATTTGTATGCTTGCACGGAATTCCCGATGATCTTGTGGGTGAGTACGTATGCATGAGTGAGTCCACATGTCTCGCAACAATGTACATGTTCTGCAAGGCTGTGGTGGCAGTGTTTGGCACTGAGTACCTAAGAGAGCCAACTACTGCAGATACAACCCGGTTGTTTGCGATCAATGCAGATAGAGGCTTTCCAGGAATGTTTGGTAGCGTAGATTGTATGCACTGAAAGTGGAAGAATTTCCCATTTTCTTGGCAGGGGCAGTACAAGGGGCATGTGAAAGATTGCATTGTCATACTAGAAGCAGTGGCTTCACAAAATCTTTGGATTTGATACTCTTTTTTCGGCATGGCTGATTTTCACAATGACATCAACATGCTCCAACGGTCTCCAGTATTCGCCAGGCTTGCAGAAGGCCACTTCCCAGAGGTCAACTTTGAGATCAATGGCCACCAGTACAATAAGGGATGCTACCTAGCTGATGATATTTATCCTCAGTGGTCAGTTCTTGAGAAGACAATATCCAATCCGGAAGGTGAGAAGAGACAAAGATTTTCTCAAGCACAAGAGAGTGCTAGGAAGGATGTGGAGCGTCCTTTAATCTCTGCACAAGAGAGTGCCCGGAAGGATGTGGAGCGCCCTTCAATCTCGATGGGCTATCGTTCAACACTCTGCACTGACATGGAGCACCGAGAAGCTTTGGGAGATGATGACCGCTCGTGTGATTATGCACAACATGATCGTGGAGGATGAGCATTTTTTTTGAGAGTACGCAAAATGCGTACCATAGCTTTATAGAAGAGAGAATTTCAAATACATGGCAACTACAACTCGCTATGAACAACGAGCGTAGCAATAGCTCCACTCCACCCACAGCAAAACAACTACAACGCAAAAGCGCCTGCCCAAAACCAAAAAACCTAGCCGCGTCTCGACCGATGCCGGTCACCACCGAAGAAACATCAACTCTCACCGAGCTTCCCTTGTCGATGCACCGTCCACTCTTTATGCCTAAAGGAGGTGGCAAGTGAATGACGGGACTCGATCAGACCCGAAAAAGCCACCGCTTGGAATCACTAGCGATGGTCATACATTGCGCCGCGCTAGACCAATCATGAACAACAGCGAACACCGGAGGAGCGCAGCGAAGGACCTCCAAACCGTGCCTCCAGGCACGATGCTCCCAACAGAGAAACGATGTCGGGGTGTCGCCATCATGCCGATCTTGCAAACCAAGGCTTTCCCCCGGAGACAACTTCCAATGCTGCACGCCTCGGCGACGCCTCCAAGAAGGGAAGAGACACCCGCGGGTGCCCTCGCCGCCGGCTCGACAAACACCAGGAAAGACTTTCGTCTATATCGCCGCACATCTCCACACCTCCAAGGATTGGGGCAGCAACGTCCTTGTAGCCTCACACCGCCGCCACCGCAGCACCCCGCCATTGAAGCCGCACAACCATGGTACACCGATAACACGCACAGCAGCGAGAAATGCGGCCCAAATCTCCACCACCAACCCCGGCCAGCAGCCTCCCATCACCATGGGGAAGGACACGACACGTCGCGATGGTTGTCACCCGCTTCAGGGGACATCCACGCAACGCAACGGCCCCCTCCCGCAAGCTCAGCTCGAACATGAGCAGGTCACAGATCTGACCCGCCCCTCTGCACTCCCTTCCGACGGCAGCACCACCGGGAAGACACCACCGCGTGCCCCGAACGCAGAGGAAGACGACCGCCCGCTGCACGCCAGGAGCTCCTTCCTGGCAAAGCCTCCACAACGCCACCACCTGTACGGTCAGGAACTTGCGCGCCGCCTCCAGGTCGCGCCTCCGCGCCGCCCAACTCCACCGCTGCTACTGCCTCGCCACCAAAGTTCGCCGCTCCACCACAATCCGCGCCGTGCGCCGGCGCAGCCCGCCGCTGCCTCGCGCCACCGGCCATCCACCACCAGCCCCTCCCCTGGGACGGCCCGCCTCCGCGCGAAGGGAGCCAGTCAGGGAGGGCCTCCACCACCGCCGCCTTCGACGGCCGGGCGTGGCCGCCACCGCTGGCGCCTGCGACGGCAGCGGCTGGAGCAGGTGGATCTGGCTGCCTCCTCTGCTAGGGTTAGGGGGCCCTCCGGAGCTGCTCGTGCGAGCGACCCGGGAGGGGAGGGGATGGGAAAACACCGTGCATCCAAAAACGTGGAGGATGAGCGTGATGACTACATATACGGCCAAGGGTTCCAATTTCAGGGTCAAAATGTTGTGCCTGACCACCAAAGACCAACAATGTTAGAACAGTTTACCCCATTTCATACGCAACTCCAAAATGACTTGGTTGAGCATTTGTGGACTCACCTTGGCAAGTAGTAGATGTATTAGTTCATTTTCTTTCGATGTATTCATGACGATTTAAATTTGGTTGTAAAGTTTGTAAGTTTTATTCGGTTGCGAAACTATTTACTATTATGGTACTATATGATTTATTTGATTTTAAGCAATGTTTCTTTTTAATTAAAAGATGTCTACATTTAGCTGCCAGCCAGCCGACCGGACGGACCAAATGTGTCGACCGCGTTAGGCACACTGCAACGCGACCACAAAAAAGACCGACCGTCGCCCCTTCTCCCGATTCAAACAAACATAATCCGGATAAGTTGGACGTCCGTTTGTAGTCGTGCGTTTGAGTAGGACACGCATTCAAACAAACACTTGGTTGAGCATATGCTGTTCTATCTATAATCTATCTAAGAAAATACTAAAAATAAGTGCACTGGACGATCATTGGAACGGGTAGGACACGCATCACACGTACCACAACCACATTCTATCGGAATTTCACTCGGAGCTGTGGCGGGACAAATTCTCAAAAGGAAAAAGGGTTTATGGCGGGATTTCAAATTTTAAGGCGCGACGAAGAAGCGACCGGTCTTTGGGTCCGTTGCAAAGTGTCAGAGAGATCAGCGAAGAGATAGAAAAGCATGCCGCCTTTGTTTCATCAGTTCATAAAGCCATAGTTCTTGTTTACCTAATATAACTTGGAAAGAGATTCCGTCCACGGGTTCAATTTTCCTTTGGAAAAAAAGCTCTATTTGGAGGCCGCGCGGAGACGGAGAGGCACACGGGCTATAAGACAAGAGCCTCCATCCCTCCACACACACCACACCACCTCCTCCTTTCTTCCTCCCTCTCCACGCCGCCACCCTCCTCCCTTCTTCAGCGACGAGAACGAGATGGCCGTCCTCCTCCGCGCCCGCTCCCACCTCCTCTCCGGCGCCATCCGCCGCGGCTTGCTCGGGTAATCACCAACCTGTCCTCCTCCTCCTCCCGTCGCTTCTTCCCTCCCCGTGCCCTTTTCTCACTCCTCCGTCTTGTGCTTCTGTTCCAGGGAGCGCGGGCGCGGCGCGCGAAGGTTCTCGACGGGCCCAACCACCGTCAGCGAGGCTTCGGCCACCGGCCGCGGTGCGACGACCGGCGGGACCGCCGCAAACTCCAGCAGGTAAGATCTCCTCTTCCTCCTTCTTCTTCTTCTTCTTCTTCTTCTTCCTGTTCTTCTTCGCGATGCAACTTTTCGATGGCGTGGCTTTTCCTTGATCCCGTCGATTCTCGTCGATCCCCCAGCCCTATGGTGAAAGTTCTGATATTTATCTCCATGCATGCAGGGGTCCGACGAAGACGAACGGCGGCGGGCTAGCGAATGGACGAGGGGCGGCGAACGGCGGGTTAGATCCGGCCCTCGTCCTCCATGTTTTTCTTTTCTTTTCTTCTTCTTGATGCAACTTTTGGCGCAAAGACTGACTCTTTTGTCGCGACCGACCATTGCAGGGGTGGAGCGAGCGGAGACGGTGCTCCGGCCAACGGCGGCGGAAGGACGGCGGCGAACTCCGGCGGGTAAGATCTTCTTCTTCTCTTCTTCTTGTTCTTCTTCTTCTCGATATGCAACTTCTCGATGATTTCACAGAAAGACTGACCCCTTGTCGTGCGATGGACCGTTGCAGGGGGCAAGCGACCGGAGGCGGGGCTCCAGCCAACGGAGGCGGCGGCGGCGCGGTCACCGGCTCTGGCAACGGGTAAGAACTAAGAGCCCATGCATCTTTCGTCTTTTCGTGCTTCCTCGTCGCCGAGCGCGCTACCGTATGGGCCGGCCTCTGCGCTCGCGTGTTTTTGCATCCCCTTACCTTACGATCGACGATGATATATGATTGCAGCCATGGTGGTGGATGCGGCGGAGTGTCCCAGCTGCGTAAGGACGCTTTTGGGGCAACCCGCGGTATATGGGACGAGTACAACGTTCGCGCCGCCAAGGACCGCGAGATCTTTCAGGAGATCAGGGCCTTTAAGAAGGAAATCGGGTAATTTTCCATGCCATTTTCCTATGCCTCTTGCGCTCTCTCACTAAGCTCAAGTGTTAGATTAGATGGTTAGTTTTCTCGTGCTTGACGGCTCGTTGATGTTATTTTGCAGTACCAACTATGTTGATACCAAAGTTCATCTGGTCACGAGCACGCACCGCATGGTGACGGCGGTCGGGATGCTCATGCTTGGGTGCGCTATCGGCGTGGCTCCACGCATCAAGCAGTCCGTCATCGGTGCCACGGCCGTGGAGGTGGCAGAGGACCTCAAGGCCGACCAAGGTGCGTCCCAACCTTCGTCTTTCTCTCTCTCTGTACTGTTTGTGTGGAGCCCTCTCTCGAGTAGCTAGTAATAATACTACTAGTAGTTGACTTGAATGCATATGGATATAGAGTACTAGCCTGGTAGTATGCCTCTGTTGGTTTAGTTTGGATCAGGCTTTGCATGCATGCCCATGCCCTCTCTTTGTCTTGTACGAGTAGGACTAGAATTTAGATTCGATTTGCCTCGTGTGAATTGATGCAGCATGTGCTAAAAAAAGTTTTCGTGCTCCCATTTAATGCAGCCGCAGAAGGCAAGGCGGAGTGATCTACAACAAGAAGAAGAAAAGGAAGAAGAAGAGGATGCATCTCTTTAATTTGTGGCCTCACTGCCCTCGTGTCCAAGAGGCTTCTGTTTTTTCTTTTCCTCCAAATACATGTTTGCTTGCTCTATTGCATTCGAATTCGTAGAAATTCGTGGCTAGCATATGTGTGCTATAATGCCCCCCCTGGTATCTTTCATTTTCAAGCATGAGCTACTCGAGTGCTAAACTATGATGGTCAAATATTGATTTCTTAGGCATTGCTTTTCTGTCTATTATCTTGGTCAATGAGTTAAATCTGCATTATCTTAGTCAATAAATTTACAAGAGTTTATGAATGAATTCATTTTTCTTTCCTCATATCAATAAATTTACATCTTGCCCGATAAAGAATCACACTGACATATTCTCTTCCTTACAACCTAGCCTAGCCTCTATCCTAGCCTAGCCTAGGCTAGCAGGTAGTAAAATATCATTCACCCTCTACTCCTATCTCGTGGCAACTACTACTAGAGACTACTCGAGGCACAGGCAGAGGAAACAAAAAAAATAAAATGGCCAAACCTAGGCAGAGTATGCAGTGATGCCATAGCAAACAGCTGAGTGATGCAAGTGAGGTCAAGAGCCTGCACAAAAACATCAAACATCATGTACTAGCACGACTGCACGAAGAGGATAACTCTACATGCAACTGAGAATGCCTCACTTCACTGGTACAAACAAGCTCAAACACCAATGCTCCAAATCGTACTGTAGATATTCACAATTTGATGATCCCTATCTCTAGCGAGGAACCGCATCAGAAGGAGATGTACTCCTCGTCCTCAGAGTTCATCTGAAGGAACCACACAATGGCCAGCCCAAAGACGGCGAAGGAGGACAGCTCTATCGTCAGCAAGCCCTACCCGATGACCGCGGCGTGCTTCAGGATTGATGGGATAGATGCGCCCGTCAGGAACTTGGTGAACTTCACCCACCTGCAGTGGCGAAATTATGTACAGCATTATTTTTGACATGTAAGAAGAAGAATTTAAGGGAAGCAATAAGGTATGAGATTTTGTTCATCACAGATGTTCTACAATATTTAGCCATCATTTAAAATCCAAATATCTTGTCATTTTTTTCCGAGAAAACATTACAAGTGCTATCTTTGCCACTAGGATGAGGCATGTCTTTTGGAGTAAAAATTGTTCTGTAATATTAGTTTTTGACAAGTGTGATTCATAGTGAAGCAACAGTAGTGGCTACCAGTTGCGGCGTGGAAGGATCATTCACTTGGCTAAACATAAACACGTCAGTGATTGTGTGCGTGAGCATGGGTTGAATTTCGTGGAAATTTCCGAGGCAGATAAATGTGACTTCCGTGCACATGTCTTTGACCATTGTCTGGTGGTTCCGACTACACATGGCACTATTTACCTCCATATGGACGGTCCTGAGGAATCTTACTTGGGATACAGACCGCAACCATGGACTTGTTAGCTTTTCAGGTTGGCGAATTTCACATCAAATTCCATCTTCGAAACAGAGCTGATAATTTTACATGGAGTCTAGTTGTGGTCTATGGGGCTGCCCAAGATGATAATAAATCTGTTTTCCTTCGGGAATTGGTAAACCTGGCTAAGGATAACCCGCACACAATGCTTATTGGAGGTGACATCAATATCCTTGGGTACGAGGAAGAGAATAATAATGACCGTTTCGACAATCACTGGCCTTTGTTATTCAATGTTGTGATTGATAATTTGAATCAACGGGAAGCCAGTATGTCGGGGCGAATGTTCACTTGGGCCAACAATCGTTTGGTGCCGACATACGAGAAACTCGACCGGGTACTCATGGATACCGAATGGGAATTAAAATTTCCTCTGGTAACAGTGCGTGCCCTAGAGCGTATTGAGACACTTTCAAACCATGCACCCATCATCTTGAGTCTAATTCTGCTAGCCCTCCCGCAGCTCGCCGCCCATTAAAATTTGAATTGGGATGGTTACCAACATGATGGCCTTGCGGATATAGTTAAGAATGTATGGGAGAGGCCCACCATTGGTCACACACCAATCCAGAGATGGAACTTCTTTGAGCCACTAGGTAGATCCTAACTGGATGGGCGAAACATACGAGTGATATGTATAAAAAAGAAAAGCAATGTTTTTCAACTATTATTGATGACCTCGATAAAATTGCGGAGACTCGCACTTTGTCTCAACATGAGATTGAAATGAAAAATCAATCCAATGAGCAGATGACACGTCTATTGCGAGAAGAGGAACTCAAGTGGTACCAAAGATCCTGTGCCCAATTCATTTTGGAGGGAGATAGTAGTACACGCTATTTCCAATTGGTCGCCAATGGGCGGCACGAAAGAAGTGTATTTTTAGTCTCTAACAAGATGAGGGATGCTACATCTTGGGCTTGCATTGGTTTCTCCCTTGAAGAGGAAAGGGTGATGCAGCAAAACAGAGATAAGTATTTTCCTCAGTTAAGAACCAAGGTATCAATCCAGTAGGAGATACAAGGAAGTCTCCAATCTATGCACCTGCACAAACAATCAAACACTTGCACCCAACGTGATAAAGGGACGCCAATCCCTTCAGGGTCACTTGCGAAGGTGAGATCTGATAGAGATAGATATAAAAAATTACGAAAACGTAAAACAAAGTCA
Organism: Triticum dicoccoides; assembly: GCF_002162155.2. NCBI lineage: Eukaryota > Viridiplantae > Streptophyta > Magnoliopsida > Poales > Poaceae > Triticum > Triticum dicoccoides. The sequence goes on from NC_041388.1 coordinate 536,957,016, forward strand.
AAGTAAATAAATTGCAGTGAGGTACTTTTAGGTTTTTGGGTTTATAGATCTGAAAAAATGATGGAAAATAGACCCGGGGGCCATAGGTTTCACTAGAGGCTTCTCTCTTGAAGGAAAATAATACGGTGGGTGAACAAATTACTGTCGAGCAATTGATAGAAAAATCGCAAAGTTATGACGATATCCAAGTCAATGATTATGAATATAGGCATCACGTCCATGTCAAGTAGACCGAAATGATTCTGCATCTACTACTATTACTCCACACATCGACCACTATCGAGCATGCATCTAGAGTATTAAGTTCATAAGAACGGAGTAACGCCTTAAGTAAATTGACATGATGTAGAGGGATGAACTTAAACAATATGATGAAAACTCCATCTTTTTACCCTTGATGGCAACAATACAAATACGTGCCTCACTACCCCTACTTTGTCACTAGGTGAGGACATCGCAAGATTGAACCCCAAAACTAAGCACCTCTCCCATTACAAGAAAAACCATTCTAGTTGGCCAAACCAAACCGATAATTCGAAGAGAAATGCAAAGATATCAAATTATGCATATAAGAATTCGGAGAAGATTCAAATAATATTCATACATAATCCGATCATAAATCCACAATTCATCGGATCTCGACAAACACACCGCAAAAGAATATTACATCGGATAGATCTCAAGAACATCGAGGAAAACATGGTATTGAGAATCAAAGGGAGAGAAGAAGCCATCTAGCTACTAGCTATGGACCTGTAGGTCTATGGTAAACTACTCACGCTTCATCGGAAGGGCAATAGGGTTGATGTAGAAGCCCTCCGTAATCGAATCCCCCTCCGGCAGGGTGCCGAAAAAGGTCCTTAGATGGGATCTCACAGGTATAGAAGGTTACGGCGGCGGAAAAGTATTTTGGTGGACGCTTCTAGTCGTTTGGGAATATTTCTGACTTTATAGGCCAAGAATTAGGGTTCGAGGAGTCCCGTGGGGCCCACAAGCCAGGGGGTGCCCCCCTAGGGCGCGCCCTGAGGTCTTGTGGAGTCCTCGAGACCCTTCTACCTTCCTTTCCAAGTCCCACGTGTGTCTTCTGGTCCAAGAAAAATCATCACGAAAGTTTTATTCCGTTTGGACTTCGTTTGATATTCTTTTTCTGTAGAACTCAAAAACAAGGTGATACGTCTCCAACGTATCTATAATTTTTGATTGGTTCACGCTGTTATATTATCATTCTTGGATGTTTTACAATCATTTTATAGAAACTTTATATCATTTTTTTGGGACTAACCTATTGACATAGTGCCCAGTGCCAGTTGCTGTTTTTTGCTAGTTTTTTACTTCGCAGGAACCAATACCAAACGGAGTCCAAACGCAACGAAATTTTTTGGTGATTTTTTTCTGGATCAAAAGACACAAGATGGACCAAGGAAGTACCTGAGGGGGTCTCTGAGGGGAGCACAACAATAGGCGTGGCCAGGTGGGTTGTGCCCACCTCGGTGGCCTCCCGCACTGCCTCTTTGCTCTATAAATGCCCCAATATTCCAGAAACCCTAGGGGAGTCGACGAAAATTAATTCCAGCAGCCGCAATTTCCAGAACGACCAGATCCAATCTAGACAACATCACAGAGGGGTTCATTATCCTCATTGGTGCCTCTCCGATGATGCATGAGTAGTTCATTGTAGACCTACGAGTCTGTAGTTAGTAGCTAAATGGCTTCCTCTCTCTCTTTTGATTATCAATACAATGGTCTCTTGGCGATCTATTTGATGTAACTCTTTTGCGATTTGTTTTTTGAGATCCGATGAACTTTGAGTTTATGATCAGATCTATGTTTTTATCGATGAAAGTTATTTGAGTCTTTTGATCTCTTATATGCATGATTACTTATAGCCTCATATTTCTTCTTCGAATCTTTGGTTTAGTTAGGCCAACTAGATTGATTTTTCTTGCCATGGGAAGAGGTGCTTTGTGATGGGTTCGATCTTACGGTGCTTGATCCCAGTGACAGAAGGGGAACCGACACGTATGTATCATTGCTATAAAGGATAACAAGATGGGGTCTATTTCTACATAAATAGATCTTGTCTACATCATGTCATCGTTCTTATTGCATTACTCCGTTTCTCCATGAACTTAATACACTAGATGCATGCTGTATAGCAGTCGATGTGTGGAGTAATAGTAGTAGATGCAGGCAGGAGTCGGTCTACTAATATTGGACGTGATGCCTGTACAATGATCATTGCCTGGATATCGTCATGATTATTTTAAGTTCTATCAATTGCCCAACAGTAATTTTTTTACCCACCATATGCTATTTTTCTCGTGAGAAGCCACTAGTGAAATCTACGGCTCCCAGGTCTCTTCCTTATTATATTTGCCTTTGTGATCTATTTTTATTTGCTTTTATTTTCAGATCTATTAATACAAAAACACAAAAATACCTTGCTGCAATTTATTATTATTTATTTTATCTCGCGTTCCCATGAGATCTATTTAGCCAATCTACTACAATTTTACCTATATTTTTACCCGCGACGGATTGACAACCCTTCACTTACGTCGGGTCGCAAGTATTTGTTCTTTGTGTGCAGGAGCTGTTTACGTGGTGTTGTGTGGTTCTCCTACTGGTTTGATAATCTTCCTCTCATCGCTAAGGGAAAAACCAACGTAGTTCAAGCCGCATCAAAAGGAATTTTTTGTGCCGTTGCCGGAGAGATATCATCAACATCTACCAGGTTCCTTATCAAAAATATCATCTTCTTGCAGTTTACATTGTTTTCCATTTGCCTCTCATTTTCCTATCCTCATCTTCACAAAAATTTGTCATTTTATTCGCTCTCCTTCTCGTTCGCGTTTCTCGTAGGATTTTTGTTTGTTAGATTTGCCACCATGAGTGACTTTGGTATGGCAAAAACAGATGATGGCCTAATACCTAAAATTGGACGATATGGCAATCTGGATGCTAAAACTTCTGTTTTGGGGCAAGGGAATGTTATAGGAGAAGAACGTACCAAGAATTTTTCAATTGTGTTGGAAATTAAAGTCTTGAAGATGTTCCTATACTTAAGAGGACTAAATCTTATGCGGAAGCTATTTCAGCACTAGTTCTGAAACTTGAAAATAAATTTATTCGTATTCATCCTACCTTGCAAATATTGTTTTTCGAGTTACCCTTATAAAGAATCCTAAAGCTAAAAAGTTGGCCACCCTTGTTCAAATGAATGAATTTGATTACATAGTATGGGAAGCAAGGGAAATTTTTGATTTCTATGGTATGAATCGTGAAAAACTGGTGTTAGATGAAATTCTTTATAATGGTGATTATGTGCTAAGACATTTTCTTGGGGATAATCGTATCTTTGAAGAGAATCTTAAGAAGGAAGTCCTTGTTCTAGATATAATCCAACAAGTTTTCAATGATGTTAATCAACACTATTCTTGGATTGTTGCTGGGATTCAAAGGGGTTATGATGATAAGCAACTTGGTAGTACTAAAATCTCTATGGTAAGGTGTTTTATGTTGTTTTTGAAAAACCTCCTATCAAGGACACCTCTAAGGAAAATAAACATAAAGATGACAATACTTAGATCCTTGCATTATGCCTAGCTAGGGGCGTAAAGCGATAGCGCTTATTGCGAGGCAACCCAATGAATTAAATTTATTTTTGTCCTTTTCTTCCTGTTCTTGAGTGTTTGCACAATTATGCTACTATTATGATTGTGTTTTTCATGTTTTAATTAGTGTTTGTGCCAAGCAAAGCCTTTGGGATCATGTTGGGTGCAAGTTTTTAAATCTAGACCGATACGACCGATATATAGGCCGATATATCACTTTTGGGGCCCTACCGATATAAACATAACATATCATCTGGTAAATATCATTTTCCAACATATCATCCGATATGGACCGAAATATCAACCGATATGGCCGAAAGCTAGCCCGATATGTCCACCAATATAGAACGATACATAGATGACAACAATTCTTGATTAGAAAAAATGAAATAAGGTTATGCATTTACAACCTGATTATATATTATCAAAGTCATGCAAAATGTTTTGTACAAATGCATATATATCATATTGTTCTAATCACGGAGTAAGGATTTTGTGAATCTTACATTAATAATTTCTTAAACAACAAGTTAATGAACTAGGAATCTAAAAGTGTTATGTTAAAGCATTGACATCATGCATTTTATTTTACTAAAAATAAATGTTTTGAACAAGAATAATGAAAAAATAGACATGTTTTCTCCGATATATCTACATATCGCCCAATATATCACTCGATATCTGACATCCAATATGTCAAAGCCAAACCGATACAAACCCGATATCTGATATTTTAAAGCTTGGTTGGGTGATAGTTGATTTGATCTTGCTGAAAAACAGACACTTTTGCGCTCACGAAAATAAATTTCATTTTAACAGAAGCGCGATAAAATACTGATTCTTTTTGCAGAAGATTAATATACAAATTTCCCACATTGTCCTAAGTTTTCAGATTTTTGGAGTTAAAGAAGTATTCGAAATATTTAGATTGCTACAGACTATTCTGTTTTTGACAGATTCTATTTTCTTTGCGATGTGTGCTTATTTTGATTGATCTATGGACTCCTTTGGGAGGTTTGAGCCATAGCACAGTTGGAATAGAGTTTTGGGTGATATTACGATGGGTGAAGGAATAAGGAATAAGAAGATCCTAAGCTTGGGGATGCCCATGGTATCCCAAGCTATTATCTAAAGAGAAGCAAGCAACTAAGCTTGGGGATGCCCGAGTGGCATCCCCTCTTTCTTCTAAGGACCATCGGTATTTTACTTGGAGGTATATTTGTATTCGTCACATATCATGAGTTTTGCTTGGAGCGTCTTGTATGATATGAGTTTTGCTTGTTTTGTATTTTACTTTTAGTCATCTATCCTTGCGGACACAGCTATTTGAGAGAGCCAAAATTATGCTATGACTTGTTAGAATTTCTCTCTATGCTTCACTTAAATCTTTATGAGCTATGGAATTGCTCTAGTTCTTCACTTATATCTTTTTGAGCATGGTGTGCTTTAGTATTTTGAAGAAATGCTCGCTTACTTCACTTAAACTATTTTGAGAGAAGAAAATGTTTATGCTCATGTTCTTCACTTAAGATTTGTTTGAGCTATCAAAATAAACATATGAAATTAGTCCCAAAGTGATTGATATTCAAGAGGGATATAATAAAAACTTTCATGAAGATCATTGGACAAGATAAACTTGATTATTTGTAATAGTTTTGCAATATGATGATATAATTTGTGAGTCATGTTGATAAGAAATTATGCTTTCATAAAAATATTGGTGTTAAGGTTTGTGATTCCCTATGCCAGCACGAAAGTCAATAGTTATGCAATGAAATTACATCCTACTTGTGGTGCATTATTCAGTGTTAGTTATGCTTAATGCTCGCTTATGAGATTTTTCGTTTCTTGGTTGGATGCTTCTCAAATCTTTTGCTAGCCTTCATTTGCACTAAGTATGATCACTACTTGTGCATCCAAAATCCTTTAAACCAGTTTTGCCATATGAGTCCACTATTTATACCTACTAATAAAAAAAAGTTATTCTTAGTCCATCATGCTATTTATAAAAAAAACCTTAGGTTTCTGACATTAAACCCGCAGTACATATCAAATGTTTTTTAAAATACTCATATCTTCTAAAACATAACTCCAAATTTAACATGTTATATATGGAATTTGATTACAAAAATATATAGAATCTGAATATGATGTTATTTTACCCGTTAACCATTAAAGAAAACTATCTTGGGTGCAATCTTAATCAACAATGCATTATCTGTTTTTCTATTATATTCGTACTGATCCGGATTGTGGATGAACATCTCAGCAAAATCAGGATTGGAGACGAAATTGAGGATACACTTGTCTGTTTCTTTGTACATATTAAATCTACATGCAAGCCGTGTCTAAATAGAATACATGTAGAATCTTGGACTTGCGCTTTTGTCGGCAAAGACCATCTTTGTTTGTGTGGTAGCTAAAATACTCAGATTATAGACCATTTTTATAAATTAAGAGCGTGTGGTATTCTTTTCTCCCATTGCAACGCACGGGCCCTTTTGCTAGTACATACCTATATGCGATATTATTTTGCCATTCTAAGCAAATTTGTACGTGTCATCTCTAATTTTCAAAATAAACTTCTTTTTGTGTGCTTGTACCACTCATGAAACGGTAGGGGGTTGCTGATATATTTCCATGCTAGATGGGTTATTCTCAAGATGAGTGTTTATTCACTTGTAATTGCACGAGAGTACGACAAAGGTATTAGGGATGCCTAGTCCCAAAATGAAAAATGAATTTACTTTACGTTGTCAAGTAATAAATTCCTTCGGAAGTGTTGGTATGGATGGCACCCGTGGATTCGGTTAGCCGTGGAATGTGAAAGTATAGTGGAAAAAGGAATAAACTTTATTTTCTTTTTGGGAACCGCCTATGATATATCTAGCATGGAAAGTATTGGGAACTACTCGATTGTTTTCGTTGACAGGAAAAGCATGCCATCCAAAATGTTTTATCTCTATCTTTTTCGCTTTGAGCTCTGGCACCTCCACAAATCCCTACTTGCCTCCGCGAAGGGCCTTTCTATTTACTTTATGCAATTTTTATTTTTACTTGAGTTTCCAAATTCTCTTATAAAGCACCAACTAAGGGGCACTATGATCGTACTTGAGCACTGGGTGTAGCTAATATGCGACTGTGTTTCATGAATGGATCAATGATTGAGCATAATGGGCTAGGGATAACTTGCTTTAGTGTTGATATTTTGAATCATATAAAAGTCCAAATGTCCACGCTACAAAGAAAAGAATATGTGATGAACATGTTATGCAGCATTCCACATCAAAAATTCTGTTTATATCATTTACCTACTCGAGGACGAGTAGGAATTAAGCTTGGGGATGCTGATACGTCTCCAACGTATCTATAATTTTTTATTGTTCCATGCTGTTATATTATCATTCTTGGATGTTTTACAATCATTTTATAGCAACTTTATACAATATTTTGGGACTAACCTATTGATATAGTGCCCAGTGCCAGTTGCTATTTTTTGCTTGTTTTTTACTTCGCATGAAATCAATACCAAACGGAGTACATACACAGCGAAACTTTTTGGTGATTTTTTCTGGACCAGAAGACACAAGATGGGCCAAGAAAGTACCTGAGGGGGGTTCAGAGGGGAGCACAACCCACCAGGGCGCCCTAGGGGAGTCGACGAAATCAATTCCAGCCGCCGCAAGTTACAGAACCACCAGACCCAACCTAGACACCATCACAGAGGGGTTCATCATCCTCATTGGTGCCTCTCTGATGATGCATGATTAGTTCATTGCAGACTTACAGGTCTGTAGTTAGTAGCTAGATGGCTTCCTCTCTTTCTTTTGATTCTCAATAAAATGGTCTCTTGGATATCTATTTGATGTAACTCTTTTTGCGTTGTGTTTGTTGGGATCCGATGAACTTTGAGTTTATGATCAGATATGTTTTTTATCCATGAAAGTTATTTGAGTATGTTGATCTCTTATATGCATGATTACTTATAGCCTCGTATTTCTTCTTCAAATCTTTGGTTTAGTTAGGCCAACTAGATCAATTTTTCTTGCCATGGGAAGAGGTGCTTTGTGATGGGTTCGATCTTACGGTGCTTGATCCCATTTACACAAGGGGAACCAACACGTATGTATCGTTGCTATTAAGGATAACAAGATGGGGTCTATTTCTACATAAATAGATCTTGTCTACATTATGTCATCGCTCTTATTGCATTACTCCATTTCTCCATGAACTTAATATACTAGATGCATGCTGGATAGCGGTCGATGTGTGGAGTAATAGTAGTAGATGCAGGCAAGAGTCGGTCTACTAATCTTGGACGTGATGCCTATATAATGATCATTGCCTGGATATCGTCATGATTATTTGAAGTTCTATCAATTGCCCAACATTAATTTGTTTACCCATCGTATGCTATTTTTCTCGAGAGAAGTGATGACCCACAAGTGTAGAGGATCTATCGTAGTCCTTTAGATAAGTAAGAGTGTCGAACCCAACGAGGAGCAGAAGGAAATGACAAGCAATTTTTAGTAAGGTATTCTCTGCAAGCACTGAAATTATCGGTAATAGATAGTTTGGTGATAAGGTAATTTGTAACGGGTAACAAGTAATGAAAGTAAACAAGGTGCAGCAAGATGGCCCAATCCTTTTTGTTGAAAAGGACAAGCCTGGACAAACTCTTATATAGAGAAAAGTGCTCCCGAGGACACATGGGAAGTATCATCAAGCTAGTTTTCATCACGCTCATATGATTCGCGTTCGTTACTTTGATAATTTGATATGTGGGTGGACCGGTGCCTGGGTGTTGCTATTGGCTATGTTATTTTGATAAGACATAATTTGCTTGGTTAGCATGCTTGAAGTATTATTGTTTTTATGTCAACATTAAACTTTTATCTTGAATCATATCAAATCTGAACATTCGTGCCACAATAAGAAGAATTACATTGAAATTATGCTAAGTAGCATTCCACATCAAAAATTCTATTTTTATCATTTACCTACTCAAGGACGAGCAGGAATTAAGTTTGGGGATGCTTGATATGTCTCCAATGTATCTATAATTTTTTATTATTCCATGTTATATTATATTCTGTTTTGGACAATAATGGGCTTTATTATACACTTTCATATTATTTTTTGGGACTAACCTATTAACCGAAGGCCCAGCCCAGAATTGCTGTTTTTTGCCTATTTCAGAGTTTCACAGAAAAAGAATATCAAACGGAGTTCAAACAGAATGAAACCTTCGGGAACGTGATTTTCGGAACGAACGTGATCCAGAGGACTTGGACCCTATGTCAAGAAAGCAACCAGGAAGGCACGAGGTAGGGGGCGCGCCCTCCACCCTCGTGGGCCCATGTTGCTCCACCGACGTACTTCTTCCTCCTATATATACCTACGTACCCCCAAAGTACCAGATACGGAGACAAAAACCTAATTCCACCGCCGCAACCTTCTATACCCGTGAGATCGCATCTTGGGGCCTTTTCTGGAGCTCCGCCGGAGGGGGCATTGATCACGGAGGGCTTCTACATCAACACCATAGCCTCTCCGATGATGTGTGAGTAGTTTACCTCAGACCTTCGGGTCCATAGTTATTAGCTAGATGGCTTCTTCTCTCTCTTTGGATCTCAATACAAAGTTCTCCACGATTCTCGTGGAGATCTATTCGATGTAATCTTCTTTTTCGGTGTGTTTGTTGAGACTGATGAATTGTGGGTTTATGATCAAGTTTATCTATGAGCAATATTTGAATCTTCTCTGAATTCTTTTATGTATGATTGGTTATCTTTGCAAGTCTCTTCGAATTATCACTTTGGTTTGGCCTACTAGATTGATCTTTCTTGCAATGTGAGAAGTGCTTAGCTTTGGGTTCAATCTTGCGGTGTCCTTTCCCAGTGACAGTAGGGGCAGCAAGGCACATATTGTATTGTTGCCATCGAGGATAACAAGATGGAATTTATATCATATTGCATGAGTTTATCCCTCTACATCATGTCATCTTACTTAAAGCGTTACTCTGTTCCTTTGAACTTAATACTCTAGATGCATGCTAGATAGCGGTCGATCTGTGGAGTAATACTAGTAGATGCAGGCAGGAGTCGGTCTACTTGTCTCGGACGTGATGCCTATATACATGATCATACCTAGATATTCTCATAACTATCCTCAATTCTGTCAATTGCTCAACAGTAATTTGTTTACCCACCGTAATACTTATGCTCTCGAGAGAAGCCACGAGTGAAACTTATGGCCCTCGGGTCTATTTTCCATCATATTAATCTTCCAACACTTAGCTATTTTTATTGCCTTTTATTTTACTTTGCATCTTTATCATAAAAATATCAAAAATATTATCTTATCGTATCTATCAGATCTCACTTTCGTAAGTGACCGTGAAGGTATGGACAACCCCTTATTGCGTTGGTTGCGAGGATTTTATCTGTTTGTGTAGGTGCGAGGGACTCGTGCGTGGCCTCCTACTGGATTGATACCTTGGTTCTCAAAAACCGAGGGAAATACTTACGCTGCTTTACTACATCACCCTTTCCTCTTCAAGGGAAAACCAACGCAGTGCTCAAGAGGTAGCAGTGGCTATGTGGGCAGAAACAAGTTCGCTCACACAGTGCATCTGGCAAACAGTGTGGCGCGGGGTGTGTTGGCAAACTCTCCAACGCCCACACACCAGCCCCATCCTACGTGGCACACCAAATCCACCTTTTCATGTCAAGATTCGTGCAAAAGACAATCAACGACCATCCAGGCGTCTGGGCGAGTTGGAGAACGCCCACACGTGTGGGCGTTAGTGTTTCCGTATTTTAATGAGTGCTCACAGTCATAAAAGTTGTCCAAGATAGTATATTTATATGTGAAAACCTCTCTTTCATTATTACTTCCTATTAATTGCAGCGATGACCAAAACTATGTTTGTCAACTCTCAACTACTTTTACTCATCATACTCTTTATGTGAAGTCATTACTCTTCATAAGATCAATATGATCTCTTTATTTCCTTTTATTCTTTCTCTTTTCTTTTATTTTTATTCCCTCAAGATCATAGTAAGATAACCAAGCCCTTGACTCAAAACTAATCTTTATTATATATATAGCTCACGGGCTCGATTACATAGAAGGATCATAAAGCAAAACTCAAAAACTAAATCATACTAAAACTTTATTCTACTAGATCAAGATATTACCAAAAGGATCGAACTAAGAAAACAGTAAAGATAGGAGTGTGATGGTGATACGATACCGGGGCACCTCCCCCAAGCTTGGCAGTTGCCAAGGGGAGTGCCCATACCCATGTACTCAGTTCTCCTTTGCTGGTGAACAAGATGGTGGTGATGATGGATAGTCGCACATCAAGCGTAGGAGATCCTCCAGTTTACGGATAATGCCCTTGAGTGCGGTGATATACTCCTTCAACAAAATATTTTCACGTGTGAGATACTTATTTTGTATGCGAGCTAACTCAATCATCTTGAAAGCTTCAATCTCCGCTAGGGTAAGAATATTGTCATGAGGTTGGAGGATGTCTTCGTCTTCTAGTGCAGGAGCTTGATCCTCCATGGCCTTCTTGATCCCATCATCCTTGTTGATCTCCTTGGGTTCTTCTCTCTTCAGCTCTATCTTCATTAGCCAAGCATCGTTGCCCTCATTGTTGGAGGAGGGGGACGACATGATGCCTGGCCTTTGACAATTCTGGCGGAAAACAGCTCAGAACAAAAACAGAGGATATTTGCATGGTACAGCGGTCAAAACCTTCGGGAGATTATATAATGAATTTTTACTGACCAAAAGAAGTATCGTGCAAGGAAACGGAGTACGGATGACACACGAGGTTCCCATGAGGCAGGGGGGCGCGCCCAGGGGGGTAGGGCGCACCCTCCACCCTCGTGGCTGACTCGTGTCCCTTTCAGACTACTTATTATTTTCCTATTTTCTTAAATATTCCAAAACAGAGAAAAATTGCCATTAGAACTGTTTTGGAGTCGGTTTACTTACCGTACCACATACCTATTCCTTTTCGGAGTCTGAAACGTTCTGGAAGGTGTCCCTTATGTACTCCTCCGGGGTCACGATGTCAATAACATTAGTTTCAACATTTATAGGATTACCTGAGATATGATGTTTGATTCTTTGACCGTTCACCACCTTCAGATTTGTGCCTTCAAAGTTGTTGATTTTTATGGCACCGGAACGATAGACCTCCTCGATAACGTAAGGCCCTTCCCATTTAGAGAGAAGTTTTCATGCAAAAAATATTAAACGAGAGTTGAATAGCAACAAATAGTCACCTACATTAAACTCACGCTTTTGTATCCTTTAGTCATGCCATCTTTTAACTTTTTCTTTAAACAGTTCGGCATTCTCATAGGCTTGAGTTCTCCATTCATCAAGTGAGCTAAAGTCAAATAACCTCTTCTCATCGGCAAGTCTTAAATCATAATTGAGCTCTTTAATGGCCCAATATGCCTTATGTTCTAGTTCGAGAGGTAAGTGACATGCTTTTCCATAAACCATTTTATACGGAGACATACCCATAGGATTTTTGTATGCAGTTCTATAGGCCCATAAGGCATCATCAAGTTTCTTGGACCAATTCTTTCTAGATCTGTTAACAGTCTTTTGCAAAATTAATTTAAGCTCTCTATTACTCAGTTCTAGTTGACCACTAGACTGTGGGTGGTATGGAAATGCAATTCTATGATTAACATCATACTTAGCAGGCATTTTACGAAAAGCACCATGAATAAAATGTGAACCACCATCAGTCATTAAGTATCTAGGGACTCCAAACCTCGGAAAAATAACTTCTTTAAGCATCTTAATAGAGGTGTTATGATCAGCACTACTAGTTGGAATAGCTTCTGCCCACTTAGTAACATAATCAACAGCAACTAAGATATGTGTATAGCCATTAGAGGAAGGAAACGGTCCCATATAATCAAAGCCCCAAACATCAAATGGTTCAATTACAACTGAATAGTTCATAGGCATTTCTTGACGTCTACTAATATTACCAATTCTTTGACATTCATCACAAGACGAGACAAACTTACGGACATCCTTGAAGAGAGTAGGCCAATAAAAACCGGATGGCAATACCTTATGTGCAGTTCTATCTCCAGCGTGGTGTCCTCCATAAGCCTCGGAGTGACACTTGCGTAGGATATGTTCCTGTTCATGCTCAAGTACACAACGTCTAATAACACCATCTACTCCTTCTTTATAAAGGTGTGGGTCATCCCAGAAGTAATGTCTTAAATCATAGAACAACTTTTTCTTTGCTGGTATGTGAAACTAGGTGGTATAAATTTAGCAACAATGTAATTAACATAATCAGCATACCATGGAGCAGTACTAGAAGCATTTATGGCAGTTAATTGTTCATCAGGAAAGCTATCATCAATAGGTAGTGGGTCATCAAGAACATTCTCTAACCTAGACAAGTTATCTGCAACGGGGTTCTCATCTCCCTTTCTATCAATAATATGCAAATCAAACTCTTGTAGCAAGAGAACCCATCTAATAAGTCTAGGTTTAGCATCTTTCTTTTCCATAAGATATTTAATAGCAGCATGATCTGTGTGAACAGTTACTTTAGAATCAACAATATAAGGTCTGAACTTATCACAAGCAAATACAACTGCTAAAAATTCTTTTTCAGTAGTAGCATAATTTCTCTGGGCATTGTCTAGAGTTTTACTAGCATATTGGATAACATTTAATTTCTTATCAACTCTTTGTCCTAGAACAGCACCTACAACATAATCACTAGCATCACACATAATTTTGAAGGGTAAATTCCAATTAGGCGGTTGAACAATAGGTGCAGAAATCAAAGCTTTCTTAAGTATTTCAAATGCCTCTACACAATCATCATCAAAGACAAAAGGAACATCTTTTTGTAACAGATTAGTCAGAGGCCTATAAATTTTAGAGAAGTCCTTAATGAACCTGCTATAAAAATCGGCATGACCAAGAAAACTTCTTATACCTTTAATGTCCTTGGGACACGACATATCTTTTCAATAGCATCAACTTTAGCTTTATCAACTTCAATACCTCTTTCAGAAATTTTATGTCCCAAGACAATACCTTCATTAACCATAAAGTGGCACTTCTCCCAATTCAAGACGAGATTAGTTTCTTCACATCTCTGCAAAACTCGATCAAGGTTGCTCAAGCAATCATCAAAAGAAGTTCCATATACGGAGAAATCATCCATGAAAACCTCAACAATCTTTTCACAAAAATCAGAGAATATAGCCATTATGCATCTTTGAAAGGTAGCAGGTGCATTGCATAAACCAAAGGGCATACGTCTATAAGCAAACGTACCGAAAGGACAAGTAAAAGTGGTCTTTTCTTGATTTTCTTTTGACATAGGTATTTGAGAGAAACCAGAATAACCATCTAGAAAGCAAAAATGTGTGTGTTTGGATAATCTTTCTAGCATTTGATCGATCAAAGGTAAAGGGTAATGATCCTTTTTAGTAGCTTTATTTAGTTTACGAAAATCAATTACCATCGTATAACCTGTAACAATTCTTTGTGGGATCAATTCATATTTATCATTAGGAACAACAATAATATCTCCATTCTTAGGGACACAATGGACAGGACTTACCCACTGACTATCAGCAACGGGATAAATTATACCTGCCTCCAGAAGCTTTAGTATTTATTTTCTTACCACTTCTTTCATCTTAGGATTTAACCATCATTGGTGATCAACAACCGGTTTAGCATCTTTCTCCAATTTTATTTTGTGCTGGCATAGAGTGGGACTAATGGCCTTAAGATCATCAAGAGTATATCCAATAGCAGCACGGTGCTTCTTTAGAGTTTTCAATAATCTCTTTTCTTCATGCTATGAAAGTTTAGCACTAATAATAACAGGATATATCTTCTTTTCATCAAGATAAGCATATTTAAGAGTATCAGGTAATGGTTTAAGCTCAAACACGGGATCACCCTTGGGTGGAGGAGGATCCCCTAGGATTTCAACAGACAAGTTGTGTTTCAAAATAGGTCCATGTTTAAAGAATACTTCATCTATTTCCATTCTTTCATTCGTAAACATATCATTTTCATGGTCGAGCAAATATTGTTCTAAAGGATCATTAGGAGGCACGACAATAGAAGCAAGACCAATAATTTTTATCTTTAATAGGCAATTCTTTATCATGGGGTTGTCTACAAAATTTAGCAAAATTAAACTCATGAGAAATATCCCCCAAACCAATAGTAACAACATCCTTTTTGCAGTCTATCCTAGCATTAACAGTACTCAAGAAGGGTCTACCAAATATAATGGGACAAAAGTTATCTTGTGGGGAACCAAGAACAAGGAAATCAACAGGATATTTAACTTTCCTACACAAGACTTCAACATCTCTAACAATCCCAACTGGTGAAATAGTGTCTCTATTGGCAAGCTTAATTGTAACATCAATTTCCTCTATCTCAGCAGGTGCAATATCATGCATAATTTCTTTGTCTAAGGAATGAGGTATTGCAATTGCACTAGCACCCATATCACATAAGCCATGATAGAAATGATCTCCTATTTTAACAGAAATAACAGGCATGCCTACAACAGGTCTATATTTATTTCTATTATCAGGTCTAGCAATTCTAGCAGCTTCATCACAGAAGTAAATAACATGCCCATCAATATTATCGGCCAAGAGATCTTTAACCATAGCAATACTAGTTAAACTTTAATTTTCTCAGGGGGTGTAGGTGTTCTAGTATTACTCTTAGGAACCACAGTTGAAGCTTTAGCATGATCCTTTATTTTAACAGGGAAAAGTGGCTTCTCAATATAAGCAGTAGGAACAACAGGATCAACATTATAAGTGATAGTATTTTCCTCAACTTTAATAGGTGCAACTACTTTTACTTCAATGGGAGGATTATATTTAAACCACTTCTACTTAGGGAGATCAACATGAGTAGCAAAGGATTCACAGAAAGAAGCTACTATCTCAGAGTCAAGTCCATATTTAGTGCTAAATTCACGGAAAACATCGGTGTCCATAAAACATTTAACACAATCAAACTTATACCTGACTCCTTACCTTCGTCGAGATCCCAATCTTCAGAGTTGTGTTTAATTCTTTCCAATAAATCCCATTTGAATTCAACAGTCTTCATCATAAAAGAACCAGTATAAGAAGTATCGAGCATGGAGCAATTATTGAGAGAAAGCCGAGCATAAAATTTTTGAATAATAATTTCTCTTGAGAGCTCATGATTGGGGCATGAATATAACATTCAATTAAGCCTCCCTGAAGCTTGAGCGATGCTTTCTCCTTCACGAGGCCAAAAATTATATATATAATTACGATCACGATGAACAAGATGCATAGGATAAAACTTCTGATGAAATTCCAATTTCAATCGGTTGTAGTTCCATGATCCCATATCATCACATAGCCTAAACCATGTAAATGCCTTTCCCTTCAAAGATAAAGGGAAGACCTTCATCTTGATAACACCCTCGGGCATACCAGCAAGCTTAAATAATCCACAAACTTCATCCACATAGATTAGGTGCAAATCAGGATGTAATGTTTCATCACCTGTGAAAGGATTAGCTAGCTGTTTCTCTATCATACCGGAAGGAATTTCAAAGTAAACATTTTCAGTAGGTTGAGGAGCAACTCTTTGCTCTACTGGTCGGGGTGAAGATACCCCGAACAAGCCCCTCAAAGGATTACTTTCCATAGTAACAAGTGATAGTAAATTTCAGCACATTATATAAATTTTTCCTTACCAAATTCCACTTACCAAAGGTGCTTCACTCCCCGGCAACGATGCCAGAAAAGAGTCTTGATGACCCACAAGTGTAGGGGATCTATCGTAGTCCTTTCGATAAGTAAGAGTGTCAAACCCAACGAGGAGTAGAAGGAAATGACAAGCGGTTTTCAGTAAGGAATTCTCTGCAAGCACTGAAATTATCGGTAATAGATAGTTTTGTGATAAGGTAATTTGTAACGGGTAACAAGTAATGAAAGTAAACAAGGTGCAGCAAGATGTCCCAATCCTTTTTGTAGCAAAGTACAAGCCTGGACAAACTCTTATATAGAGAAAAGCGCTCCCGAGGACACATGGGAATTATCGTCAAGCTTGTTTTCATCACGCTCATATGATTCATGTTCGTTACTTTGATAATTTGATATGTGGGTGGACCGGTGCTTGGGTGTTGCCCTTCCTTGGACAAGCATCCCACTTATGATTAACCCCTATTGCAAGCATCTGCAACTACAAAAGAAGTATTAAGGTAAACCTAACCACATCATGAAACATATGGATCCAAATCAGCCCCTTACGAAGCAACGCATAAACTAGGGTTTAAGCTTCTGTCACTCGAGCAACCCATCATATACTTATTACTTCCCAATGCCTTCCTCTAGGACCAAACAATGGTGAAGTGTCATGTAGTCGACGTTCACATAACACCGCTAGAGGAAAGACAACATACATCTCATCAAAATATCGAACGAATACCAAATTCACATGACTACTTATAGCAAGACTTCTCTCATGTCCTCAGGAACAAACGTAACTACTCACAAATCATATGCATGTTCATAATCAGAGGGGTATTAATATGCATTAAGGATCTGAACATATGATCTTCCACCAAATAAACCAACTAGCATCAACTACAAGGAGTAATCAACACTACTAGCAACCCATAGGTACCAATATGAGGTTTTGGGACAAAGATTGGATACAAGAGACAATACAAAAAATACACTTCCGTGATGATACGTGTTTGTCACAGTAGGTCACGTTTTCTGTCATGCATGTACATCCATGACAAATTTATGACAGAATCAAGATAGTCATACCTGTGCTGTCGTAGAAGTGTTCCATGACTTTACCAAAATTATCATCACGGAAGTGTCCACTTCCATGATGATAAATCGCGCGTCACAGAAGTGCTTTCGTCAAGGTTGACCGACACGTGGCATCCACCATAACGGAACATCGTTAAGCTATCAGGTCCGGTTTTGGATCCGATAACCCGTTAACAGCCCCGACCAATGGGGATTTTCCATGTGTAAAATTATCACTGGCTGGAGGAAACACGTGTCGGCTCACCGTTGGGATAGATGTCATACACTCATTGGACCCAAAGCGCCTATGATACGTCGACACGTGGCATGGCCCAACAAAGGCCCATTCCTGTGAAAAGGCCGTCCCGTTTGACTTGGTCAAAAGGTGGCGGGCCGTGCCACGACAAACCTGTGAACTGCATGTTCGCATATAGCCCATTTACAGCCCGCAAACCCAGGGCCCGTTTACGGCCTATCCGAATTAGGCCTAGTAGCGTCATCTAGGCCGTCCAATATAATTCCAGCCCGTTTTAACTTCCGGCCCATTTATGGCCCATGAAGTCTTTCGGCCCATATGAGGCCCTTATTACTCTCAGCCCATTAACGACCCATGGTAAAACTGGCCCATAATGAATAGTGTATCACTTTATACCCATTAACGGCACGTGGTGAAACTGGGCCGTAATGAACAGTGTATCACTTTATACCCATTAACGGCCCATTATTCCGTTGGGCCGTTTCCAGCCCATGTTATCTTTCGGCCTTCTCGGGGCCCATTTATTCTTGGGCTCACTTCCACATTCGTTTACTTACGGCCCGTTACTGTCATTTTCTGCTTGTGGGCCAAATTCAACCCGTGGTTACAGTCGGCCCGTTTGTGGCCCGTTAATACGTTGGGCCGTTTTCATAGCGTCATCAAAATACGGCTGATTAACGATGGCCCGTTATGGTCAGCCCATGAACGGACGATTTCAACTCTAGCCCATTTACGGCCATAATGTGGTCTATTATTGGCCCATGTTTGGCCAACCGATCATATGGCCCGTAGAAGGCCCATTGATGATACAACCCATAGAAGGCCCATTGTGTCTACGGCCCGTATAAGGCCCATTGTTTCTACGCCACGTAGAAGGCCCATTGTTTCTACGGACCTTAGAAGGCCCATTGTTTCTACGGCCCGTAGGAGGCCCATGTTAACTATAGCCAGTGGGCATCAAAGTTCGCCACCAGTGCAAATTTAGGGAACACCCTACACTATACAAAAATGGCTTGCTGTTTTCTTCAGCCGGTGGCTGCATGTTAACAACAAATTTTGTATCGCACCAAAACAAATTACAACTATAAACAAAAGGAAGGTTGGCATAAAAGTTAACAGTCTAGCAGATAAATGCACCACCAGAAGTTCAGAAGCACAGTTCATTTGACCTGACTGTTACGTTTTCATGCTGTATTGTCCGATGGAGCACCATAACCTTCGCCTTCAGTTCTCCTAGGCTCCTGAACAACATAGCAAATGTCTGATAGTCTGGTTTTAAAACCATGCATATCTTGACAACATCAAACATTGTCTCTCCTTATTTCGGGTCTCTGTTAGGGAATGGACTTGTGTCTGGAGCGTAGATACAACATTGTTTTGAGCTTGCATATCTTGATCATGAGGCAGTTTGGACGAGATTGCCTTAACAACCAAGCCAGTATTACGCAGGAACGTGCTTTTGGCACTGTTAGTGGACAGGTACTGACCCACTGCAGCAAGAGCTGACATTGCGGTTATAGTTGCCTCGCCACCTTCAGAAGGTGGCGGTTCCATCATTTTTTGCATAGCTCGCTGAAAAGTTGAGGTTTTACATTATTAGTACCAGAACAGAAGATATTAAGGAGGCAGCAAAACCAAACAAAATAGCTTTGGTCTATATACAGAATTTATTCTAGTGAACCCATGTAAAATAATAGTTGTATTTTATTGCAAAGTACATAATAAAACCAGGTTCCAAACATATGACCATGTACCATCGCTAATGTGTTGTCTATTTCTTCACATTGTATTGAGGGATAAGGATAAAGAGACGAAGTTTATAAGACGGTAAGCATAGTATGACATCATTCATATCACAAAACAATTGAGAACAGACAAACAAGCAACTGTAAGATTGTGTGGGCAAGTCCAGCACGGAACTAGATTACAGGTCAAGATCAAAGGAACATCACTCCTCTCTTTTAAACCTTGTAAGGTGCTGTCGGTGTCCAAACCGGCGGATCTCGGGTAGGGTGTCCCGAACTGTGCATCTAGGCAGATGGTAACGGGAGACAAGGGACACGATGTTTTTACCCAGGTTCGGGCCCTCTCGATGGAGGTAAAACCCTACTCCTGCTTGATTAATATTGATGATATGGGCAGTACAAGAGTAGATCTACCAGGAGATCAAGGAGGCTAAACCCTAGAAGCTAGCCTATGGTATGATTGTTGTTCTGTCCTACGTACTAAAACCCTCGGGTTTATATAGACACCGGAGAGGGCTAGGGTTACACAGAGTCAGTTACAATGGTAGGAGATCTACATATCCGTATCGCCAAGCTTGCCCTCCACGCCAAGGAAAGTCCCATCCGGACACGGGACGAAGTCTTCAATCTTGTATCTTCATAGTCCAAGAGTCCGGCCAAAGGTATAGTCCGGCTATCCGGACACCCCCTAATCCAGGACTCCCTCAGTAGCCCCTGAACCAGGCTTCAATGACGACGAGTCCGGCGCGCATATTGTCTTCGGCATTGCAAGGCGGGTTCCTCCTCCAAGTACTTCATAGAAGATTTTGAACACAAAGGTCATGTCCGACTCAGCAAAATAAGTTCCACATATTGCCATAGAGAGAATAGTATTTACACAAATCCAATCTGCTGACGTATTCCATAGGCGTGACATCACACCACGGCCAAGCCTTTATTCGAATCGTTTAATTGTCCCACCTCAGCGCGTTTAGTGAGGCGGTTTCCTTGGCACGTCTTGTCGAAGCAGAGATCGTGTCCCCTTATTCCGAGATTCTCATCAATACGGGCGTGGGTAACCCAACCGCGCCATTGATTACAGCGCTTGGGAGATAAGCGAGTTTTACCAGGCTGGTGGGGACGCATAGTTGCGTCCGCCCATATAAGGGGATAAGGATCCACCTTTTTCATCCACGCCTTCTTCCTCCTTTGCTCATCCATTTCCGTGCACTCGAGCTCCAGCGCCCAAGTCTGCATTCCCCACCTCAACCTTTCTCCAGCCATGTCCGGAGCGAGAGGTAGGTGGATTGTCTCCTCCGTCACGGAGGGACACATCAAAAAGCTGAGGAAAGCCGGATACTTGTCCAACGACATCACGCATCGCTCCCTGACGAGGGGCAGCTCATCCCCACCCCCAGGCCCCATGAGAGGGTGGTGTTCCTCCCCCATTTCCTCCGCGGACTGGGCTTCCCTCTTCACCCATTTGTTTGGGGGCTCATGTTCTACTACGGCCTGGATTTCCACGATCTAGCCCCGAACTTCGTCCTCAACATCTCGGCGTTTATTGTCGTGTGTGAGGCCTTCCTTTGCATCCGTCCCCACTTCGTCCTATGGCTCTAGACTTTCAATGTCAAGCCAAAGGTGGTGCGCGGCAACCAGGCAGAGTGCGGAGGCGCCATGGTGGGCAAGATGCCCAACGTCCTATGGCTCGAGGGCTCCTTCGTGGAGACCCTGAAGGGGTGGCAATCGGGGCGGTTCTACATCACCGAGCCGCGTGACCTTGAATGGGTCGCAGCCCCCGAGTTCCGATCTGGAAACCCTACGCGGCTCACCTCCTGGAAGGAGACGGGCCTATCGTGGGGTGAAAAAGGAGAGGTGACCGGACTGCAAACATGCATCCAAAACCTGGTGAGCAAGAAGCTCAAACTTGTCTAGGTCATGCTCATCCGTCGGATCCTCCTGTGCCAACAACGGGCCTTCAGGTTGTGGGAGTTCGACCCGGTGCAACACCTAACTCTAAGCAGGCTCTTCGGCACGACGTACAAAGATGCCTAGAAGGTGCTATTCAAGGGCGCCGAGGCTCCCACATCCGCTACAGAGGATCGCGGATTCAGCGCACAGCGTCAAACCGGCGCGGTAAGCTGTTTTACCTTTTACAGGATATTTGTCTTTCATAGTTTAACTCTATGCGGGATCTAAACTCCCATGCCTTTGACAGGAATGGTTGAAAAAGGCCGAACAGATTATCTGTCCGCCCCCTCTGCCCGAAGACCCAGCCGATGCTCGCTTGGCGAAGCTGCTGGCTCTGGCGCCTTATGTGGTGCCGGACAAGAAGGTCAAGAAGAAGACCTCGGGAACTCGAAAGAGTTCCTGGCGCCCGGTGGTGTCGGACTCATCATCCGACGACTCCGAGACGCATTCCTCCCGTGAAGAAGAGGAGGATCAAGAAGAAGCCTCTCCCCCTCCAGCGGGGGGAGGAAAGAAAAGGAAGGCCGCCCCAACTGGGGAGGCCGAAGGGTCCAAGAAGGGGAAGACCCTTCCTCCGGACTACTCCACCAACGACGACGACAACGAAGAGGAGTGGTCGCACAGGGCCAAGCCCCTGGCGAAATCGTAAGTATTCAGACACTAGAGTGATTCATAGTGTTCCTTTCTTGCGCAGCTCCTCCTTATGCCGAATATGACTATGCAGTCCACCCAAGGCCGGGCTCGACGAGTCGTCGAGTGGTTCCCTGGACTCGTCGGACGTGAATTCGCTTCCGACTACTACCTCTCCCTGCCCTACGAACGATGACGATGTGTTGTCCTAGGAGGTGTCCCAGGAGGTTCCAAGCTAGGAGGAGGTGGTCCTGGAGGCGCCGCAAGGCGACCTCCCGGACTCCAGGTGCCCAGGGGACAAAGCCCCCGAGGGCTCCAAGTCCGACGCTAGGCCGGACACCGCACCGGAACCTTCAATGGTTCCGGAATCCGGCAGGCGGCCCCCAAGTAAGAAGGGCAAGCCTACGATGCCGGTGACCTCCGCCCAACCGGAGGCACCGGATAACTTGCTAGAGGTGCTCGATGACGCCTCCATCGACGAGGGGCACCGTATTGTAATGAGTATGGTGATCCAGAAGGTTCAGTCCGCCAAGAGCGGACTGACTGAAGCCTGTGCCAGCCTTTTAACAGGCTTTGAGGTAAGTAAAGAATATGTAAAAATATTACCGCATAGACAGTAGCCCCTCATGCTCTGTTTGGCGTTCGGAAAGAAAAGCCGAATAGAGGATCTAATAACATTCGCAGGAGTCTAACAAAAGTAAGTCAATATGTGTATGCAGGCTTCGCTGCTGGCGTCCGCCGCACTGACTGCGGAGGTGGGCACGCTGAAGCAGAACCTCGAGCGGTCCGAACAAGAGCTCGGCCCTGCCAAGAGGCAGCTCGAGGATAAGGAAGGTAAGAGATACCTTATTTAAATATATAAAAGGTGCAATTGCAAAAAATTACATGATTAACGTGGCTATTGTAGGGGCCACAACTGAGGTGGCGACCCTTAAGCAAGTGCTGTCCGAGGCCGAGAAGAGGGCGGCCACGGAGCGCAACGAGCGGGAGAAGCATGAGGCGTAGGTTGGTGAGGTGCAGCAAGAGCTCTAGGCTCTCATGATAAAGCATGCGAGTTTGGAGCTTGACTCGAAGACGCGAGAGTCCGAGCTCGCGGCGGCCATTGAAGATGCCAAGTCTGCCAAGGCCGAAGCCTAGAAGGCCCTCCAGAAGGTGGAGGCAATGAAAAAGATAGCGGCGGGTAAGGCATTCATTATGCAAAGCAAGCACGTGAAAGTGAATTACTTGTTACTTACCTGAACCCGGAGCTCTCCAGGAGCATTCGCAGATTTGCCTCATAGCGTGTCAGATGCCGCCGCCTTCTACCGAGCCGAGGAGGGGAGCTCGACGGAGAAGGTGTTCTGGTCTCAGTAAGATGTGGCCGGACACCCGGTGCCCTTGAGCGACCAGCTGAAACAACTCGTCAAGCTCCATAAGGTGGCCGAACAGGCCATGAAGGGCCTCATAGTCCGGCTGTGGCCTGAGGAGGCCATGCCTGGGAGCTACTTCGGGCTGGTGAGGCGGCTGGTGGAGGCCTGCCCAAGGCTCGAAGTCATCAAGCGCTCCGTATGCATCGAGGGTGCCCGTAGGGCGCTTGCCCGTGCAAAAGTGCACTGGGGCAAGCTGGATGCTGAGAAGCTTGTGAAGGACGGGCCACCGCCGGGCAAGGAGCATCGCAAGCCCGAGATGTATTATGAGGGCGTTCCGAAGGGTGCCCGCCTTATGGCGGATGAATGTTCCAGGGATGTAATTTTTGAGTAAACTCGCCCGTTTTGTCCCGTGCGCTAAAAACTTGTTCATGTGCACTAAGCAATGCTTTTTGAATTTAAAATATTACCTTCTGTGCGGCCGTTTATCAAATTTGAGAGATGGCGAGTCGTCGGCTTCTAGGGTGTTCGGGATAAACTTGAGCGCTCTTTTTCCCATTCTTGGGTCCTTCGAGGGAGGCGCTCAACACAACGAACAAGGCAATCAGACTATAATGCATTATCACTCTCCTTAGCCATAGAATTCTATAATTTTAAATTTAGGCGAAGCCCCTAGTATTCGGAAAACCGAGTTCGGGGCGCTATCCACGCCTAGGCCGGACAAAGCCGACTCCTCGCTCTAAGCGGCATAAGTCTTTAGGGACTCGAAAACGTCTCAAACAACGACCGGCTCTCGCCTCATCATGACGGTCAGTTTTAGCTTTCTCTACTGAGGTGCTTAGCCCAGCTCAACTGGGGCACAATCGCAGTAGTTGTCAGGACCCCGACTCAATGCCACATCGATCTAGCATGTAACACCTCATATCACTTTGCGGCCTCACGCACGGTATTCCCACGGGTGTCGCCTTACCTTTGCCCGGGACCGTTTGCGCCTTTTGGCACACGTATATGACAGTGTCGCTAGCATCCATATGATAAGGAGCCCGGGCTGACATGGCTAGTCGTAAACCCAAAGCGGCGCAGACTTACAGGGACAGGCATCCATGACCCAGCATCGAACGTGTCGGTCATCAGCGAGTGAATCCAGGCTGTAGCACTGGGCTAGCAGGACTCCGGTGAACCGGGCTGTAGCGGGCTAACAGGACTCCGGTATTCACCGCGTGACATTTCCCCGAAGGGACAGACACAGGAACGAAGAAGGACACATGCCGGCCAGCCTAAGTGTTCCGAAGCAGTAGCAAGCTACCATGGCTCGGTGGAAACACTAGGAGACATTTCCCGGTAAGAGAGGCTACTAAAGATAAACAACTAGATGGTCAGATCCCACACATACCAAGCATTTCAATAACATACACACAATATGCTCGATATGTGCAAATACAACATGGCATCACAACATGACTCTACGACTCAAGTATTTATTCCATAGGCTCCGAGGAGCGAGATATTACAAACAGGGGTCTCACGACCCAACATTCAGAGCATACAAGTCAAAGCACAAACGGAAGCTATCATGTCTGAGTACAGACATCTATAAATGAAAAAGGCTGAGAAGCCTGACTATCTATCAGATCCTGCCGAGGGCACAAGATCGTAGCTGAGGTATCAAGCTAAACGTCGAAGTCCACGCGAAACTACTAGTGAGACCGAAGTCTCTCTGCAAAACATAAAATAGGCAAACGTGAGTACAAATGTACCCAGCAAGACTTACATCAGAACTATCTACATATGCATCATTATCAACAAAGGGGTGGTGGGGTTTAACTGCAGCAAGCCAGCTTTGACTCGGTGGCTATCCTAAACTACGACTGCAAGCGACTCTTTTGAGGTGGCGCACACGAGTCCACATATTCACCATATCAATACACCACTATGGATCCGCTCCTGTCTCCCTACGAGAACGCCATCCATAGCACTCACGCTTATCTTGCGTATTTTAGAGTATCCACTTTCACTTGTCTATGAACTGATATAAGCAACCCAGAAGTCCTTTTCCGCGGACACGGCTATTCGAATAGATGATGTTAACCCTGCAGGGGTGTACTTCTTCACACACGCTCTCACCACTTACCGCCGTTTACACGACATGTACTCGGCAACCTTCAAGCGGAAGCCCAACATGGGTGTCGGCCACGGCCTGCCTAAACACTCAAGTCTCTAGTCCAGGTTTAT
Source organism: Triticum dicoccoides (assembly GCF_002162155.2). NCBI lineage: Eukaryota > Viridiplantae > Streptophyta > Magnoliopsida > Poales > Poaceae > Triticum > Triticum dicoccoides. The sequence continues at coordinate 536,982,648 of NC_041388.1, forward strand.
CGCCTATTCGGGTTCCATCCATGAGGAGATCCGGCCGGAGTTTCGCTCACAGCCCCAAACGATGTGTACAGGGTTCCGTGACACCAAACGGGTGCCCGGTTTACCCGGCCACGTGCCTACCGCATCACAGCCCACCCCTACGGTCAGCGCTGTCCACGGCCTCCAGCATACTACAAACACCAGAAACTACTTGCAACTCCTGGACAGAGGACAAGGGTGATTAAGAAGCCGAGAGGGTCCATTGGTTTCGGGCCCAATGCGTGGTAGTAGCTGAATCATGGATCACAAACACAGAACTCAGTTCCTGAGGACGGCTGCAATGAGACAACCCACCATGTACTCCTACATGGCCTCTCACCGCTACCTTTACCAAATCGTGTTCACACACTTAGCTCACACACAGTAGGACATGTTCACACGCCTCTGATTCATCCTCGATGAATCAGACCTGACTCGACTCTAAGCAGTAGCAGGCATGACAATCAAGCATGAATGAGTAGGCACAACAGGGCTCAAACAACTCCTACTCATACTAGTGGGTTTCAATCTATTTACTGTGGCAATGATAGGTCATGCAGAGGATAAAGGGGTTCAGCTACCGCAGCAAGTAACAGTTGAATCGTTGTTGTCCTAATGCAGTAAAAGAGAGCAGGAGCGAGAGAGTGGGATTGTATCGGAATGAACAAGGGGTTTTTGCTTGCCTGGCACTTCTGAAGATAACATTGAGTCTTCATCAGTGTCAACGATCACATCATCGGTATCACGTCTATCGAGAGGGGACTAATACCGGCAATACAGAAAGGAACACAATCAATGCAACGCACAATATGATGCATGCTCATGACATGACAATATGAATGTGTTTTGAGCTAATGCAACTAGCAACAGATTAAATGAAGTTGGTTTGAATATAAGATTCAAATTCAAACTCCATATGTGATTATTCAAATGCCATTTAGTTGATTTGTGCTAAACAGCACCTATAAGTTGTTCTAACATGCATGACAATGGTACAGATGGATTCCTTGAATTTTTCTGATAATTTTTCATATATAAATTATTTAATTTGGAGTTACGGTTAATTTTCTATGAATTTTAGAAGTTTTAGGCATTTTCTGGAATTTCCTGAATTATAAAAAATCCAGAAAATGGTTTATTGCGTCAGCCCCACATCACAGTGACGTCAGCAGGGTCAACGGGCTGGTCCAGGTCAAACCTGACCAGTGGGTCCCATCCGTCAGTGACGAACCTAACTAATCTAATTTAGTTAGTGGCCTGGGGCCCATTGTCAGTGTCTATTAAACTAACTAATATTTAATTAACACTAATCCTAGCCTAATTAGCCGGGCGGGCCCGCAGGTCAGTGAGAGAGAGGGGGGGGGTCAAACCTGGCAGTGGGGTCAACCCACGCCGGTCATCGGGTCAGCGGTCGCCGGCGTTTAGCCGCCGGCGAGTCCAGACGCGGCGGAGGGCTCGGAAACGAGCCACATGGCATCGTTTCGGCCGTGGTTTGTTGCATTCGAACGCGCGCAGTGGCGCGCATCTAGTGGTGGCGGTGACAGGTGCTGGGGTGGCCGGAAAAGTGGTCGGCGACGAGGTTTGGCGGCGGCAGCAGCTCGGGCAATCCTGGGGTCGGGGTTAGGGAGCACGGCAGGAGGAGCTGGGGCGTGCTACGGACTCCCGAGATCACGGTGAGCACGACCGTGGCCTCGGATACGAGCTGGGGTGGCTGTGGCCACGGCCACGTCATGGCCGGCGGCGAGAGATTCTCGGGCAAAGTGGTGGGGCTAGCTAGAGAGGGAGGTGGGGCACGGGAAGAGGGGAAATCAGCACAGGAGCTCACAGCGGGTGCAGTGGTGGCCTCGGCGAGCTCGGGGAGGCACCGGAGCCGACGAATTTGACGAAGACGGCCGGTGGGTCCGAGGTAGAAGACGACGTCGATGGCGGCGATGCGGCACGTCCGGGGCCTCGTGGCTCGTTGAGGAGGTAGAGGGAGGACCCGCGGAGCTTCCTGGGGCGTCGGTGAGGCTAGGGGTGGCCGGTGGCCATGGGTACGGCGACGATGGCGGCGAGCTCCGCTCGGTGGTGTGCGCGGGAGGGAAGCAGAGGAGGGAACGGGGTCCAGGGGAAGAGAGGGAGGGCTGGACGGCTCCGGGCGGCTGCGTGGCGTCTCCACGCATGGATAGGCTCGAAGGGGGAGGCCTCCAGCGCGAAGCAGGAGGTGGCCGGCGCTCTTCGGGCGCGCGCCACGCCTCGCCTCTGCCTTCTGGCAGAGGAAGAAGAGGACAAGGGGGGGAAGGTGGGCTGGGCCGCGCTGGTGGGGGAGCTGGGCCGGCTGGTGGCTGCACGGGTGAGGCCAGGTAGGCTCTGTTCTTTTTATTTCTGTTCTGTTTTTCTTTTAGTTAATTCTTTTGCCACTGTTTGAATTAAAAATAATAATTCAACAATGCCAAAGCTCCTCTGAATATTTTTATATTGCTAGATGGACTTTTCCAAAAGCTTATAAAATATTTCAGGGGGTATTTGAAATTATATTCTAATTATATGAATATAATTCAAATTCAAATAGCTAATGATTTAAATTCAAAGTCCCAAAAATAAATCCTTAAAAATGTTCAATATTTTGGTCGGGACCAGAACCCTTACCAAAAATTATCAAACATTTAAGAAGAGCCTTTTGGAGCAATGGATGAGATTTCTAGGGTTTTTGCCCCTCTTTTATTTAGGGTTTTGAGGCTTCCAATATTCCTCAATTCAAGTTTCAAAAAATATAGACATGATGCACACCTGAAGCTAGCCTAGAGCAATGCCAGAAGCTAGGGATGTGACAACTCACCCCCACTAAACAAGAATCTCGTCTCGAGATTCAAGCGTAGGGTAGGATGGAGGGGAAACGCAAACTAGTACAATCTTCACGATCCAGGGTGCACTTCAGTTGAACGTTGATTCATTCACCATCATTGTCTTGATGTCTTGTTCTGAGAAATCCTGCCAACATGACATGGAGGGAAGAAGGAGACTCTAGAAGGGTCGATCTTCTCGAAGATCGAACAACTCAGGATTAACTCACGGAATGAGACATAGCAACATCTCTCGAGCTGAGGGACGAAGCACACATCCATAAGGATGGAGTGAGGCAGATGACGGAGGTTCACTAGGTAGACAATAATTACACACCTAAGAAGGTGGTGAACGATTGTCAACGTAGCGAGGAGTTGAGTTGCCATGATACCATAACGATACACCTTAGGGAAGGTGACTCCTAGAGATATTCCCTTAAGTGGCAAAAAGAATTACTTTTGATTCAGAGATCATTGAAACTCTTTAAACCAGCCTAAGACAAATCTCGAGCGATCGTTTGGAGGGGGTCGGTAGAATGGCATACTCAGACTTGGATGATGTGGATTACCTTGTTGAAGACAACGTAATGGATGAATTTGCTTATCACCGGAAATGGAAGAGACCCATGGTAGAACGGCACATTGGCGGTGCAAGCTAGGAACAAAATGCAAATGCTGGGAATGATTCTGGTAACTGGGGAAGAACCCAACAATAGAGAGTGAATTCACTGTTGGAGTGGTTATAGCATAACCGAGGAAATCTGGGGCAATCCCAGCTAGTGCCGATGATAAGACGTAGCGCTTGTGCGTGCTCTCAAGAACTTGAGCATTTCCACAATCATCAAGGTTTTATCAACAACCGCGTCAAGGGTGCTGACAACACAACATACTACCATGATGAATAGCGATGGACGATGGAGATGCGAAGGAGGATAACACTTTCTCATATTTCACCTTAGCAAGGCCAAGCAAATAAAATCTGGATGATCGACCGAGAGACATTTAGCACTCCGCTTCTAATGTTCTCCTTGATGTGCTAGTATAACCCATTCATAGATATGGTTTGATATCTAAAACATCAAGTAAAAGGTCGGACTTCGGGAACACAAAAATCCATAGGGGCAACTAGGGAGTAAATCCTACGAAATCCCTATGGGGGGGTGGCCAACTTCCTCAAACAAGATACTATAATAATAGGTCTACCGGATGGGTGTGTTGGCCACGACATCCACCTTACCGGTTATCGAGAGACCAATATTATAGTTCTTAGGGAAATGTTCCAACCATCATATCTGCCTGAGATTCAGCTCTGGTTGGTGTTAGGATATTCCAGGCTCATCGAGTCTTAGGAAGAAAAATGAAAGTTTGCAACACAAATCGACGAGATGACGTTGCGGGATTCTCGGGAGATGAACTACGATAGCAAGCTCCAAAACATGAGCTGGTTCTGCTACAAACATGCGAACACGTTGTCCCAGACAAGCATGACCACGTGGTAGTCTTATAATAAAACACTACCGAGTTCAGGAGGGGGAACCATCAACGAGGGTATCGAAGTTCTTTCATAAGTCCGGATTAGCTCTTATGAAGGAACTCCTTCTCCTTGAACAAATCAATCAGTGGCTTGGTGTGCTAGGGATACATATAGATTGAAGGTTGCAAGTCTTCAAACCACAGCATTCTTCGCACGTGTGCATGACTGATTTGGAATGATTCCAAAGAAAGCAACATTGACTTTCTCGAATCCACGGCGGCAACTTGCATCAGATGCACATGAATTAAAGGAAGTCACTACCTTCATCCAAACATATGCTTCATGAGCTAGCATGAACAAATGCTTTCAAAAGTTTCCAACACTAGCTTAATGTTCAGCAAAATTATGGAGAAGACAAGGATGTTGTCAATGGGCACAACAACAATTCATCTGGGTTTCCTTTTAAAAGGAATTCCATAGTTAAGTGAACAAGTGATAGCATTGGTCAGACCCAAAAGATATAATGGTGTATGCTCGAGGGATCAACCACGAATAAGACAACATTACGAGCATCGTTGGTACTGATTTGATTTGACAATAGCCCACACTCAAATCAAAGGATTGATAAGACAATAGGTCCAGCAACTGATCACAAGGACCAATCGATGAAGATATCATCTTTCTTCAACACACACTACACAAGAATATCCCTTTGGAACGAACTAAGTCAGACAAGCTTTTATCTTCCAACTCTCCAAGTTGTTGTCTAGCTTAACCAACTAGCTCAGGGATATCTAACACCGATTCTTGGAGAGAAGGTGGTTCACAAGAAACCAACTTGATCACGAACTCAACATAGCGGTCAGGTGACAACCCGGTAACACCTCCAAGAAGATATTTGGAAAGTCACTAACCACCGGTATGTTACTAAGCTCGAGAACAATCTTGCTTTTGAGGGCAAGACGATATGATCAAATGAGTGAGGACTTGACAAGATCCTAACTCATCAATCGAAGGGTGCACCGAAATAAGGACTAGGTAGCACGATCAGTCTTAGAAGGATGATTCGAAAACCAACATACTAAGAATGAAATTATTATCCTTTAACTACCAAGCAACAGAGTTGCTAGCAGTATTGATTTCACACATCACAATTCATTTGTCGGTATTCCGGTTGCATCAACACGAGGGCCGAGGAATGAACAGTGATGGCAAGAAGTGTCACTGTACCAAGAGTTCATGGGATGGTGTGCAATTCCTATAACAATCTCGATATAAAATATGTAATACTCCAAGGTAGAGCAGAACCAAAAGCTGGATTGGCATTTGATCTGCGGAATACAACTACTTTGACCCAATCCTAGATATGGATGAGATTCTGGAGTTTGTTTCTCCTATTCATTCTGAAATAGAATGGCTTGGCGGACCACAAGGGTAATAGGCATCGACGAACGAATGCACGCATACTCTTGACTATCAATTGATAGGCGAGGGTCGGAAACAACTAAGATGGGACAACTCAAAAGAACATATGATTTTCTGAGTTGTGGATGCATGGATTAGCATGTCGAACGAAGTTCAACATATTTCTTCTGGATAACCCATGCAGAAAGGTAGAACTGGCAGAGTCACAACATATAATGGAGAACTCATCAAGAGCACTCTGGTTGTGATCGTTCAGTTCAACGAGGAACTTCTGCCATAAGTAGTTCATGGTATTTGGAAGAAGAAGATACCACGGACTTCAAGGACTATCGCAAAGGTTACTAATATCCTAAAGGCACTAGCAATTACTATCAACATGAAGTAGGTAGAGTGAATCTCGGGTTCAAGAACCCAGGAACAGAATACCTATTACTAAGTAGCATCACGGGATGCTTTCGAGAATGATGGCCAAAATCATCACACTGGGAACACAAATCATGGCTAAATTACTAGATGATCCCCTAAGACACCTAGGGTCATAATAATATCTCCAACATATATGTCAAGGTAACGGAGTACCTCAACTCACTGATTAGTGTGGTTAATCTGGCCCATGGGAACATTGAAACGGGAAGAAAGGATTTGCAAATGCATCAGACTACTTAGAAACCTGGGATGACTCGGACAACATAACGGCTGTAAATGCTCAGAAAAGATTTGAGACATTCACAAAAATGGTGGCATAACCACTCAGAAGCACAATATCAAGGTTTCGAGATCAACAATTAACATACGGAAGTAGTAGGAACTGAACTGAGACTTAAATCCAACAATCTTATAAGTCCACTGATTAGTAACACGTGATCCTAATAGAAAGAAGAGATAGCCTAGTTCTTAATCCCCATAGAAGAGAAGATGATGACTCAGATCAGAAGGCCATGAGGTATAAGGAGTAAAAAGAGCCTTACGTTCCATCCCACAATCAATTCCCCTACATATAACTAAAGAATTTCTAGACTCAACATCGACCAGTTTGGCTTGGTAATCCTACAGGCAGTCAAGCTCTGATACCAACGCTGTCAGGACCCCGACTCAATGCCACATCGATCTAGCATGTAACACCTCATATCACTTTGCGGCCTCACGCACGGTATTCCCACGGGTGTCGCCTTACCTTTGCCCGGGACCGTTTGCGCCTTTTGGCACACGTATATGACAGTGTCGCTAGCATCCATATGATAAGGAGCCCGGGCTGACATGGCTAGTCGTAAACCCAAAGCGGCGCAGACTTACAGGGACAGGCATCCATGACCCAGCATCGAACGTGTCGGTCATCAGCGAGTGAATCCAGGCTGTAGCACTGGGCTAGCAGGACTCCGGTGAACCGGGCTGTAGCGGGCTAACAGGACTCCGGTATTCACCGCGTGACATTTCCCCGAAGGGACAGACACAGGAACGATGAAGGACACATGCCGGCCAGCCTAAGTGTTCCGAAGCAGTAGCAAGCTACCATGGCTCGGTGGAAACACTAGGAGACATTTCCCGGTAAGAGAGGCTACTAAAGATAAACAACTAGATGGTCAGATCCCACACATACCAAGCATTTCAATAACATACACACAATATGCTCGATATGTGCAAATACAACATGGCATCACAACATGACTCTACGACTCAAGTATTTATTCCATAGGCTCCGAGGAGCGAGATATTACAAACAGGGGTCTCACGACCCAACATTCAGAGCATACAAGTCAAAGCACAAACGGAAGCTATCATGTCTGAGTACAGACATCTATAAATGAAAAAGGCTGAGAAGCCTGACTATCTATCAGATCCTGCCGAGGGCACAAGATCGTAGCTGAGGTATCAAGCTAAACGTCGAAGTCCACGCGAAACTACTAGTGAGACCGAAGTCTCTCTGCAAAACATAAAATAGGCAACCGTGAGTACAAATGTACCCAGCAAGACTTACATCAGATCTATCTACGCATGCATCATTATCAACAAAGGGATGGTGGGGCTTAACTGCAGCAAGCCAGCTTTGACTCGGTGGCTATCCTGAACTACGACTGCGAGTAACTTTTTTGAGGTGGCGCACACGAGTCCACATATTCACCATATCAATACACCACTATGGATCCGCTCCCGTCTCCCTACGAGAACGCCATCCATAGCACTCACGCTTATCTTGCGTATTTTAGAGTATCCACTTTCACTTGTCTATGAACTGATATAAGCAACCCAGAAGTCCTTTTCCGCGGACACGGCTATTCGAATAGATTAGGTTAACCCTGCAGGGGTGTACTTCTTCACACACGCTCTCACCACTTACCGCCGTTTACACGACATGTACTCGGCAACCTTCAAGCGGAAGCCCAACGTGGGTGTCGGCCACGACCTACCTAATCACCTAAGTCTCTAGTCCAGGTTTATCGCCTATTCGGGTTCCATCGATGAGGAGATCCGGCCGGAGTTTCGCTCACAGCCCCAAACGATGTGTACAGGGTTCCGTGACACCAAACGGGTGCCCGGTTTACCCGGCCACGTGCCTACCGCATCACAGCCCACCCCTACGGTCAGCGCTGTCCACGGCCTCCAGCATACTACAAACACCAGAAACTACTTGCAACTCCTGGACAGAGGACAAGGGTGATTAAGAAGCCGAGAGGGTCCATTGGTTTCGGGCCCAATGCGTGGTAGTAGCTGAATCATGGATCACAAACACATAACTCAGTTCCTGAGGACGGCTGCAATGAGACAACCCACCATGTACTCCTACATGGCCTCTCACCGCTACCTTTACCAAATCGTGTTCACACACTTAGCTCACACACAGTAGGACATGTTCACACGCCTCTGATTCATCCCCGATGAATCAGACCTGACTCGACTCTAAGCAGTAGCAGGCATGACAATCAAGCATGAATGAGTAGGCACAACAGGGCTCAAACAACTCCTACTCATACTAGTGGGTTTCAATCTATTTACTGTGGCAATGATAGGTCATGCAGAGGATAAAGGGGTTCAGCTACCGCAGCAAGTAACAGTTGAATCGTTGTTGTCCTAATGCAGTAAAAGAGAGCAGGAGCGAGAGAGTGGGATTGTATCGGAATGAACAAGGGGGTTTTGCTTGCCTGGCACTTCTGAAGATAACATTGAGTCTTCATCAGTGTCAACGATCACATCATCGGTATCACGTCTATCGAGAGGGGACTAATACCGGCAATACAGAAAGGAACACAATCAATGCAATGCACAATATGATGCATGCTCATGACATGACAATATGAATGTGTTTTGAGCTAATGCAACTAGCAACAGATTAAATGAAGTTGGTTTGAATATAAGATTCAAATTCAAACTCCATATGTGATTATTCAAATGCCATTTAGTTGATTTGTGCTAAACAGCACCTATAAGTTGTTCTAACATGCATGACAATGGTACAGATGGATTCCTTGAATTTTTCTGATAATTTTTCATATATAAATTATTTAATTTGGAGTTACGGTTAATTTTCTATGAATTTTAGAAGTTTTAGGCATTTTCTGGAATTTCCTGAATTATAAAAAATCCAGAAAATGGTTTATTGCGTCAGCCCCACGTCACAGTGACGTCAGCAGGGTCAACGGGCTGGTCCAGGTCAAACCTGACCAGTGGGTCCCATCCGTCAGTGACTAACCTAACTAATCTAATTTAGTTAGTGGCCTGGGGCCCATTGTCAGTGTCTATTAAACTAACTAATATTTAATTAACACTAATCCTAGCCTAATTAGCCGGGCGGGCCCGCAGGTCAGTGAGAGAGAGGGGGGGGTCAAACCTGGCAGTGGGGTCAACCCACGCCGGTCATCGGGTCAGCGGTCGCCGGCGTTTAGCCGCCGGCGAGTCCAGACGCGGCGGAGGGCTCGGAAACGAGCCACATGGCATCGTTTCGGCCGTGGTTTGTTGCATTCGAACGCGCGCAGTGGCGCGCATCTAGTGGTGGCGGTGACAGGTGCTGGGGTGGCCGGAAAAGTGGTCGGCGACGAGGTTTGGCGGCGGCAGCAGCTCGGGCAATCCTGGGGTCGGGGTTAGGGAGCACGGCAGGAGGAGCTGGGGCGTGCTACGGACTCCCGAGATCACGGTGAGCACGACCGTGGCCTCGGATACGAGCTGGGGTGGCTGTGGCCACGGCCACGCCATGGCCGGCGGCGAGAGATTCTCGGGCAAAGTGGTGGGGCTAGCTAGAGAGGGAGGTGGGGCACGGGAAGAGGGGAAATCAGCACAGGAGCTCACAGCGGGTGCAGTGGTGGCCTCGGCGAGCTCGGGGAGGCACCGGAGCCGACGAATTTGACGAAGACGGCCGGTGGGTCTGAGGTAGAAGACGACGTCGATGGCGGCGATGCGGCACGTCCGGGGCCTCGTGGCTCGTTGAGGAGGTAGAGGGAGGACCCGCGGAGCTTCCTGGGGCGTCGGTGAGGCTAGGGGTGGCCGGTGGCCATGGGTACGGCGACGATGGCGGCGAGCTCCGCTCGGTGGTGTGCGCGGGAGGGAAGCAGAGGAGGGAACGGGGTCCAGGGGAAGAGAGGGAGGGCTGGACGGCTCCGGGCGGCTGCGTGGCGTCTCCACGCATGGATAGGCTCGAAGGGGGAGGCCTCCAGCGCGAAGCAGGAGGTGGCCGGCGCTCTTCGGGCGCGCGCCACGCCTCGCCTCTGCCTTCTGGCAGAGGAAGAAGAGGACAAGGGGGGGAAGGTGGGCTGGGCCGCGCTGGTGGGGGAGCTGGGCCGGCTGGTGGCTGCACGGGTGAGGCCAGGTAGGCTCTGTTCTTTTTATTTCTGTTCTATTTTTCTTTTAATTAATTCTTTTGCCACTGTTTGAATTAAAAATAATAATTCAACAATGCCAAAGCTCCTCTGAATATTTTTATATTGCTAGATGGACTTTTCCAAAAGCTTATAAAATATTTCAGGGGGTATTTGAAATTATATTCTAATTATATGAATATAATTCAAATTCAAATAGCTAATGATTTAAATTCAAAGTCCCAAAAATAAATCCTTAAAAATGTTCAATATTTTGGTCGGGACCAGAACCCTTACCAAAAATTATCAAACATTTAAGAAGAGCCTTTTGGAGCAATGGATGAGATTTCTAGGGTTTTTGCCCCTCTTTTATTTAGGGTTTTGAGGCTTCCAATATTCCTCAATTCAAGTTTCAAAAAATATAGACATGATGCACACCTGAAGCTAGCCTAGAGCAATGCCAGAAGCTAGGGATGTGACAGTAGTTCTCCTAGCGCTACCTTAGCCGATATAGCGGAACATAAGGTACCAAAACATAGGAGCTGGGCAAACCCAACTATTGACCCAAGACATGATTCAGAGCCGATGCATATAATGCTATAAGTTCGGGGTGCTGCACTTGTGAAAGTGTTCGGACTTCTCACACCATATTGTGGGGTACTTAAGCCCCTGGTGTATTGGCCGTACAAAAGTGTACGGGTGCAACATGTCATTAATGAACATATATGTAAAAAAGAGTAATGCAATAATAGACAAAAGCTATGCATTGTTTATTTGAAAAAGCTGCATTGAAAGCAGAACGACACAAATAGTGCGATAAGAAAAAGGTGGGACTATTTAACATGTCCTTTCCACGGGCAGGCTGCGGAATGTTATGCGAAACAGGTATACTGCTCGTTATAGAGACCACCTGGGAGTTCCATAGTGCGCTTCAAATTCGTCCTCGACTAGGCTTCGCCCAGAAGCCAACTCCGCGCGCGCCTTGGGCCCGGGGGCTACTATCGGCATACTGGGAACCAGGGTACCCAGACTTGCCTGCCTGCGGCCCATGTCGCGTTCCTGGTACGGCCCGGTAGAGCCCAGCTGATCGACTAGCTGCTCAAGACCCTCGCGAGGGGGCCAGCCCTCGCGAGGAGAGCGACCAAGACCTCCTCAGGGAGCGGCCTCACCTAGGCTGCTCCGGAGAGGCAACCAAGACCTCTCCCAAGAGTTGCCTCGACTAGGCTGCTTCGCGAGGGCAGAGATCTCAAGGCAAGGGCTGCCTCGGGAGGAGGCAGTGATGCAAGCGATGACGAACCGTGCCAGCGGGCGCCAGCGTGTGCCAGCGGGTGCAGTTTCCATATCGGTGCAAAGGAGACCGCACAGGCGCAGGTTCCCGAGGGGCCAGGCAAAGGTTTCCCCTTTGGTGCAACAAGACCGAAGACCGCAAGGACGGCAGGAAGGATGTCATCGCCGAGCACGTCACCGCGTCACCGCCTGCCCTCTTTGCAGGCGAAGACCACCTTTTGTCAGGATAGGAGTGTCCTTGTGTTCCTGCTCAAATGGCCGTTGTGGGATTCCCTTCCCGCCTAAACATATCGGGGGAAGAGGACCCTGGCCGTCTATATAAGTAGCTAGGGTTCCTAGCATAGAAGGCGAGGATCGACCAACCCATTGGGACTTAGCATAGCAAAGGAGCAAGAACATCCGATTCCTCACCCATCTTGAGCTCGCCTCCTGAGCTCAGGAAACCACTGTACTTGTTCATACTCGAGCCCTCGCGATGCCAATCCACTAAAGCAGGACGGAGGGTTTTACACCGCAAGGTGGCCTGAACCTGGGTAAACTCTTGTGTGCTCTACTTGTTTGCTTGCTTGCATTCCATTCCCACCACATGGAGAGGAGCGAGGCGCTAGGTAGACGTGTAGTGGGAGAGATCTTTGTCACCCTGTGTTCGAATCTTAAGGGCTTTGCAGAGCCCGAAATCCGACAATGATGTATAAACTAAGGAGAATGCATTTCAACAAGTTAGAAGCAATGAAAGCTAGACACCATATGAAAGATGCAATGAATATCACTCTACCAAGTTAAAACTGTCTCGTCATAAGTGCCATTTCAACAAATTTGTAGTACAAGCTAGAAAAGAATGCGAGATGTAACCTATATCACACTCCGAAGTCAAACGTGTCTTATGATAAGTGATTGTTGCAGGTTACACAACAGTAGTAATTTGATGTAAGAACATGGTGTGATAGACAGATATTGTATGTTCTAGAAACAGGAACACGTGTCTTATTCAAGTATAATGTGTAAAGTAAGCAGATGGAATTCAACAAAATTAGAAGCAATACAAGCTAGACATCACACATAACATGCAACCATATATAACAGTGCCAAGTTAGAGGGAGCACCGGTGATGGTGCACTAGGCAAGACGTGCTCATCATAAACACAGCTACATTGAGTGTCTATGCATGTGTTGTCTTGGAAATCATCTTGGGGGGATGGAGGAGTAGAAACTGTAGAGGCCCTCCGTTTGGAAGGAGCACCTTTATCTGCTGCCTTGCTAACTTCCTTCCGCTTTATTGATTTTGAATTGTCAAGTAAAACCGACAAGAAAAAGCAATAAAATTCTCTCTTCAGAACTCATTCATGCATGGTACTGATAATCACTACTTTGATGTAAGGGAAACACATGATACAAGGATGGAATATGTACGAAAAACAGGACGACATGGCATGTTCACAACTGTTTGTGTAAACTAAGCAGAAACCTTTCCAACAAATAAGAAGCAATGTAAGCTAGACACCACATGAAAGATGCAACCAATATGAGTCTACCAAGTTAAAAGCGTCCCATCATAAATGGAATTTCAACAAATTATAAGCAGCGCATGCTATAAATCATATGAAAGTGCAACTAATATCGCACTACATATACTAAAGGTGTCTCATCATATTGATTGATGCGGGATACAAAAAACAATAGTTTTATGTAAGGACATGCTTAATAGACAAATGTATTATGTACTAAATACAGGAAGGCATGTCACATTAACAGGTATAATGTATAAGCTAAGCAGAATAGCACATGCAGTTTAACCAGATTGGAAGAATTACAATCTAGACACCATATGCAACATGCAACCACATATCACGTTGCCAAGTTAGAGCAAGCACCTGCGATGCTAGTGTAGGGGAAATGTGGCAATCAACTACAGAGCTATGTTCACTATCTTCATCTAGCCTTGCTGTTTCTTGAGAATCATGTCGGGAGGCTGACGCTGCATTCTTTAAATGAGGAGTAATCCACTTGCCTGACTGCCTCATCATAAGTGATTGATGAGGGATACACAAGAACATTACTTTGATGTAAGAACATGGTTAATACACAGATGTACTTGTATGTACCAAAAATAGAAAGGCATGTCATATTCAAAGGTATAATGTGTAAGCTAAGCAGATGCAATTTACCCAAATTGGAAGAAATACAAGCTAGACATCCGGCTGGAGTGGTGAGCATGATCATCTAGGACCTGAGAGCCTGGTGGGAGGCGGGCTGCTTCGCCACCATCGCGGCTTTTTAGTTGGCTTCCAGGTGATGCCTCTCTTTGCTGGGCTTGTCACTAGCTCGGCCAGTGCCCTGACTAGCGATTTGTCTTCTGGTGCTCACGGGATAGTGGTTCATGTAAACAATATCTTTCCTTATCTTAATAAAGACCGACTTTGGCCTTTTAATACAAGGTAGACACCATATGGAACATGCAACCACATACGACACCGCGAAGTTAAAGCAAGCACCTAGGATGGTGGTTCATTGCGAGCGAGGTCATCAACTCCAGAGCTACGTTTACCGTCTCCATCTGCTGACACTACACCTATTATAAGGCTGAAACATGTTTGGCCTATCCGCGTACGACGCTGGAGCGACTTCTCTATTTTCTTTTTTGCTTCTCTCATAGCAGCAGAGTATGAAATAACCTTGCATAAAAACACAATTGTGAGAGTATGGGTGACGTGTGTGCAGAACTAGTGCACTGTAAAAGTAGCACATAGCAGGTGGCTGAAAAATAAAGGACATGAGACATATGATAGCTCTACAACATTGCATGGCAAACAAAATTAGATTCTACTCCGTATGATTTTGTAATATATGAGCACAGGAAATGCAGGTACTCCTCCAGCACACCACCACATGTGGGCATATCAAGATAACAGTCGACTGAAAATAAATAGGTCAGTTGATTTTTTTAATGAACCATCCGATCTATAAGGAACGGGCAGATGGCCTTCGTCTACCTCCTGCCAGTCACTGTTGACGATCTTTCTCGAACCGCCAGCGACCACTGGCCCAGACCCCTGCCTCCGCCGCCCCACCCTCCCCTCGACCTCACACCACTGCCGTGCTTGGCAGCGCCCCCAGGCCATCCCTTTAATCCCGTCTGACCTCCAGATCAGGCGCCAGTAGCTCTGGGCCCCACACACCCCTAAGATAAACTCCGAGGCGCTGCTTCCCCAGTGTAATAGGCGGACTAGCGCCTGTTACGCCGGGGAATGCTTCCGTTAATTGGGAATCAACGGACCAGGAATTAAAATTCAGGGGGCAATGGACCTCTAGCTAAGGTGAAATAGTATATGAGGAGAAACCTTGTGCATCGTGAGTTACTAGGAACATCTAGTATCAAGAAGAAGGAGACAACTAGTGTCTTCTATGGGATGAATACCGTGCAAGCAGACACGTAAGATTTGCACGAATAAGGGAAGAGGAGTACCATTTTCGGTTGCCAGTGTGGTCGCCTCCACATGTCGCGCCGATCTTATTCTTTTTGCCGGGGAAACCGATGTTTTGGAGGAGGGTGCAGGCTTGGATGAACCCATGGCCAAATTGTTGACTGTGTTGCCGTGGTCCTATGTCGGCGGAGGGGAAGCAGATCCGAGGTGGCGAAGGACAGCGTTGTAGGAATAGCTCCGGTGCGGTGGAGGGTGGCGAAGTTGGAGCGGCAACGGTGAGGCGCAGGAAGGTGTGGTTGAACTGGCTCGGGTACGGATGGCTCGGCCTCGACTTCAACTACTAGCCATGGAGGGTGTTGCGGTTGAGGTTGCGGTGGACGACGACGTCGGGGTATCGGCTCTGGCGTGATGAAGGAGGGCGGTGGTTGACGGGTGGAATGGGGTGGCGAACGGAGGACGTCAGGGTTTCGCGGCTGGTGGAGAGGTAGTTTTTGCGCCCACGGAGTACGAATGGGGAATCGGACGGGTGGGCGGGGGGAAGGGGGGAGAACCATGTTTCGGTCTCGGACGCGCTTGTTTTTGGCTTTTTTGAACAGAAGATGGGAAGCGCTTGTTTGAAATTTGGGGAAAGTACAAACTTTGCCCCCCTCTTAAATTTCGGACCTACTGCGGGTCGGGGGTAGGATGGTAATCCAACGTGTCCCAAATAGTGGGCGGGAGCGATTTTGGCCGCGCGCATGTGTGTTTAGGCGGCTATTGTGTGTGAATGTCTTTCGAAGGCGGTTGCGTGGCGTCTAGATGAAGCTACAAACCTACCCCGGTTTAGACCTTTGGACGTCGGGCCGGTAGGTTTACGGGTTGGAGTTTCTAGAAAAGTAATTTCCTTGTACTACCAAACATTGGTCTCACGCGGTTTCGAGCGAGTAGAGGCTCTTTTGGCGCTTCGTTCGAAATTTTGAAACACAAGCATTCACGTTTAGAGTACTCTTGAACTTTGAGGATTGACCTAAATAGACAACGTTAAATTTGACCTTGTATGTTTGAAAACCTCATTAAATTGTCTGCTTCTTTTTGAAATTTTGACACATGAAAATCCTATAACTACGATTAGTTTGGAATGGAGGAGCTAAATTTGAATCTATTTTGTACATGACTACATGTGCTATTATGTACAAAATCAGAGCAAACATTGGTGCCCCCATAATTTTGGTATGGTTTTACAAATGCCATGATATCAAATTCAAATAATTGAATGGACTTCATGTTGAATTCGATTTTTTTAAACCACCTTAAGCTGAATTCAAATGTATGCTAGTTCATAGGTAGCTATTTATAATGTTCATGTAAGTGCATCTAGTGCCCCTTAGTGATTTTGATGTATTGAAGACTTATAGGTTAAGGGAGTAATGTGTTTATGAGTGTACACAGGTCTATAAGTCTATGAGGAGTTTGATATTTATAGAGAAAGTTGACCCCTAAAAATGAAGTTCTTCGACTGAAGACTTTCTGAACACTTTGAAAGTGAAGAAATTGGTGTCACCTTGAAGACTTGGTATTCATTTGAGGAACATGAAGCGTGAAGACTTTTGTTTTTGTAGTTTCATTTTCTCTTTCTTGAGTCATAGGAAACACCGTACTGTTAAAGGGGGTCAAGGAAATACTAAGGAAAAATTTCCATGTGATGCTCAACTCAAAATCCTACACCTACCAATCCCTTCGAGTGAAGCCATTGGAAATCTCACACAGTTCAGTCAATTTCTTCAGTGACAGAGACAAAGTTCTTCTGGTCGCTGAGGAATTTGTTATGACTGAGGAGTTAGGAATTCGCCAGTGCGGATTGCCTACACAGTGAGGAACATGATAGCCCTGAGGAATTTGATACTCAAATTTCCGACCATTGTTGTGCTACGCGCCAGCTGTCCCAAAATATCTTATCCACCTAACGGTCATATTATTGAAGGGCATTTATGTCTTATCATGTTGGGCTGCTCCCTAGGCTATAAATAGCCGCCCCCTACAACCGCTAGCTGGTTGGCTGCTCCGAGAGAAAATGACACTTGTCATTTGAGAGCATCCCATCCTCCGAGGACTTTGAGCGAAAATCATCGAGTGAGGAAAACCCAAACCCAAACACCTACAAACCCAAAGTGATTGAGCATCACTGAAGAGATTGATCCTGCGTGGATCTGACGCTTCTTACCTTTGAAGATTGTGCTTCTTCTAGACGGTTAGGCGTCATGGTCTAGTGCATCCAAGAGGAATTGTGGATCGCCGAGTGACCGAGTTTGTGAAGGTTCGGAAGTCACCTGAAGACTTACCACGAGTGATTGGGCGAGGTCTATGTGACCTTAGCTCAAGGAGAATACGGTGAGGACTGTATGTCTGGGACTGTGTGTCCTCAGGTTTAAATACGTAGCCGCTCCAACCAGATGTGCAACTGAGACAGCAGTTGGAACTGGTCTACCAAATCATTGTCTTCACCAAGCCAACTGGTTCTATTTCCTCAACTCTTTCATTTCCTCATTACTGTGTTGTGTGCTTGTCATATCTGTGTTTGAAGACTTTGACTGAAGACTTTCTCAATTTCCCAGTTCAATTTCTTCAGTCTGTTTGTCTTCGTCCTGAGTTATCCCGTGTTTACGCTTTTAGTACTCCGTGCTTGTTTTCATTTCATCATGATGACCATGCTTGTGTTCTGTTATGTTTACTTCTGAGTACTTATTCCGCTGCAAGTAGTTCTTCCCTAAGGAATTTCCTCACCCACAAATTCCTCAGTGAAGAATTCATAAAAATCGCCTATTCACCCCCTCTAGTCGATATAACGCACTTTCAATTGGTATCAGAGCAAGGTACTCCCTTGTTCTGTGTGATTTTGGTTTAACCGCCTCGAGTTTTAGTTATGTCGACCGCAGGTATGATCAAGGTCTCTGCTGGGTGTCCTACCTTTGATGGGACGGACTACCCCTACTGGAAGAATAAGATGCGAATGCATCTTGAGGCAATTGATAATGATCTCTGGTATGTTGTGGGAAATGGTGTTCCCTCGGTCACACCTTCTCTGAATGCTGCTGATGTGAAGAGATTCAAGCAACTCGATTCTCAAGCGAAGAATATCATATGTGGCCATCTGAGCAAAGGACAGTATGGAAGAGTGAGTGCTTTGGAAACTGCTAAGCTTATCAGGGATAGGCTGTCCAAGGTGAATGAAGGAGTCTCAACACAGCGTGACTCTCGAGTTGATGTTCTTCGCAATCTCTTCAACCGCTTCAAAAGATTCAACAATGAAAATGTTCAACAAACCTTCGATTGCCTCACTGACATCTCAAATGAGCTTCAAGCACTTGGTGCCACTGACATCACCGACCATGAGGTGGTGAAGAAATTGCTGAGATCACTTGATTCCTTAGTTGATACACTAGCATTGATGATACAAGAATGTGCTGATTACAAGTCACTTGATCCCGCTGATATCCTCGAGAGGCTAAATACTCATGAGTTCCAGCTTGCTAAAAAGAGAGACCTCTATGGTTCGAGCTATGGCAGATCACCTGCACTGATGGCCAAGGCAGTATCTGAGTCCGAAGATGAAGACTCTGGTAGCAGCCTTCGTGATCCTGAAGAACTAAGCCATGAGCTAGCACTGCTCGTGAAGAAATTCCATAAGTTCTCAAGACGTGGTCGCTTTGGAAGACCCTCAAGGAGCAATGATTCCTCATCCAGTGACTACAAGAAGAGGCTTTTTCAGAAGTGCAAGAAACCTGGACACTACATTCAAGATTGTCCTCACTGGGAAAAGGAATCATAGAAGAAGAAATACAAGGATTACAGTTCTAATGATGCGAAGAAAAAGAAGAAATCCTCAATATCTTCATCATCAAAATCCTCGAAGTCTTCATCTCACAAGAAGAGCAGCTCCAAGAAGGCTCGGGCATTCATTGGCAAGTAAATGGACTCTGAGGCTGAATCTGAAGAAAATGAGGAAGAGGAGGCTTCTGAGGAGTCCGAGTCTAGTGTGGCGAGCCTAGCCCTCCCTACTCCATTCGTCAGCAAGTCTATCTTCAACTCTGAAGAAAATGACCTCACCAACAAGGTTGATCAAGACAATGATGACTACGCTCCCACCTATTGCTTCATGACAAAGGGTGCCAAGGTACTTAAATATACCTCCTCTGAAACAAGTGAGGATGAATCTGATGAAAACCTCAAGCCCAGCTACTCTAAACTTGCTAAGATTGCTGTGAAACAACAAAAGGCTTTTGAAAAGGTTCAAAACATGCTAGACAAAAGTGATGATATGTTGGGTGAAGAAATGGATCACACTAAAGCTTTGACTGAAAATCTCCAGAGACTTCAGTCTAGGTTTGACAACCTTCAAGGTCATCATAACACTCTCCTATCTGATCATGAGAAGCTTTCTTATGAATTTCTTCAAAGGAAGCAAGATCTTGAGAAGCTAAGAGTGAGTTATGAAGATCTTCAGAAGGAGCGTGATTCATTGCTAGCTCAACAAATCAGCGCTGCTCAGGAAGAATTTGTTCCTCCATGTTTGAAATGCATTGAATGTGAATCTGCTAATTCTTCACCTGAATGTTCAAATGCTTCTAATGCTACAAATTCTTCACCTGCCTCTGCTATCACTAATTCCTCATCTGAGGACATTGCTAGTATCACTGACGATGCGGGCCGAAGGAATTGTACATGACAGGCATGTAGAAAAGCCTCAAAGGGCATCAGACTCTTTGTGATGTGCTTAAAAACAGATCCTCAAAAGGAACCCTAGGAAAGAGGGTATTGCCTTTGAGAGGAAACTCAACGCTGATGGTACATATTGGAAGCCTGAGCAGTACCCCAAAACCTCATGGGTTGCTGCAAAGGGACCTCCAGTTGATCCATCTAATTTATCTGGCTTTACATGTGACTCTTCTCATTCTTCTGATGAGTCATTTGACTCGAACTATAAACTGTTCAAAAATCAGAATGGTGAAGTATTTGCAAGATATGTTGGCACTAACTGCAGGAACGGTTCCCCTATGAAGATAATCTGGGTTCCCAAAAGGTACCTTCAAAGTCTTCAGGTGAATGTCCTCATGACACCACCTGAGAAGATTAGGAACCCCAGAGAAAATTCTTCATATGGATCAAATTCTTCATATGAATCCAAGTCCTCATACGGACCAAATTCCTCAGGTGGATCATATTCCTCGAAAGATCAAAGTCCTCATATGATTATCATCGTGCTAACAACTCTGTCTCGCAGGGAAGAGCTAAGGGCTATGAATATGAGCACTATTCTTTTTTTTGACTGTGAATGAGCACTATTCTTCTAACCATTATGTTCATAAGTCCTCGAAGAATTTCACTGCTTATTCATATGCTTACCCTAACTCCTCTTATGTGAAATGAAATGGATTGGCTTCTATGCCACCTTTCTCATATGGAGCTCGCAGAGTGATGAACTCTTTGCCACCCCTTTAGATGTGGGTGGTGAAGAAAAAGAACTAATCGCTTCTGCAGGGTCAGGTCTCCAAACGTGCGTGAACGTCTGAAGAATTTGCTGGAGACCTGAAAGTTGCGTGATAGGACACAGGCTAATCATGAAGAAATGAGCTTTCATTTCTCACGTCCTCATACTGCTATATCTGTCTTACTACTTGATGAAATTGATCTGATGAATTTGATGTCATATTCTTCACTAATGAAGTATATGAGTTCGTAAGCTGCACTAATTCATCTGCAGGATGATCAACCCAAAGCCACTGAGTGGGTCCTCGATAGTGGATGTACAAATCACATGACTGGTGACAAGAACCTATTGATGGATGCCCCCTTATCACCATCTCATCTGAAGCATATCATCTTCGCTGACAAAGGCAAAAGCCAGGTATTGGGTCTAGGTAAGGTCGCGATCACAAAGGATCAACACATGGACAAAGTCATGCTTGTCGAGTCCTTAGGATACAACCTCATGTCTGTCTCAATGCTTTGCGATCTCGATATGGTTGTTGTCTTTGGCAAGTATCGTTGTGTTGTGGTTATGGAGGCTGACAACTCCAAAGTCTTCGAAGGCTTTAGGAGAGGAGACTTGTATATTGTTGATTTCTCTACAGGACTACAACCAGCAGTGTGCCAACTTGCAAAAGCTTCAGAAGGCTGGCTATGGCATCGACGACTTGGTCATGTAGGCATGAGGAATTTGCACATGCTTGCGAAGAAGAAGCATGTCATTGGCATTGAGAATGTCAAATTCCTCAAGGATCACTTATGCGGAGAATGTGAAGCTGGAAAGATGACCAAGGCCAAGCATCCAGCAAAGACTATCATGACCACTACTCGTCCATTTGAATTGCTTCATATGGATCTCTTCGGTCCTAATCATTATTCTGCAGTTTCAAATGATGCATCTCAATATGGCTTTGTTATTGTTGATGATTACTCTCGATACACATGGGTACACATTTTTACTTATAAACATGAAGTGCAGGAAGTCTTCAAACGATTTTCCTCGAGGGCTTCAACCAACTTTGGTGTGAAGATCAAGCACATCAAAAGTGACAATGGTACCGAGTTCAAGAATTCTGGTCTTGATGACTATGTTGATGAACTTGGTATTACTCATGCGTTATCTGCTCCTTATACTCCTCAGCAGAATGCCGTCGTGGAGCGCAAGAACAGGACTCTTGCTAAGATGGCTCGCACTATGCTTGATGAAAACAAAATGCCTCGTCGTTTCTGGATTGATGCAATTGATACTATGTGCCACACCATCAACAGAGTATATCTTCACAAATTCTTCAAGAAGACTGCCTATGAACTCCTCACTAACAAGAAACCCAATGTGAGTTATTTCAAAGTCTTCGGTGCTAAATGCTGGATTAGAGATCGTCATCGCAACTCAAAATTTGCATCGAAAGCACATGAAGGTTTTATGCTTGGCTACGGAAAGGACTCGCACACCTATAGAGTCTTCAAAACGTTCTTCACAAGGTTGTTGAAACTGTAGATGTGCGGTTTGATGAAACTAATGGCTCGCAAAGAGAGCACCTACCTTCTGTGATAGATGAACCAGCACCTGAGGAAACTATCAAGTTCAATGCTACTGAGGATGTCATTCCTACTGAAGAATCTGTTGAAGAATTCATTCCAGAGCATGAAGAATGTCGAGCTAATGCACCTGAAGAAAATGCTGAAGAAAATGGTGCTGAAGAAAATGCTGATCAAATTCCTCAACGACAACCAGCTCATCCTCGCGTTGCAAAAGAAGTGCAAGTTGAAAAGATCATCGATGACATCAAAGCACCATGTCCTCTCACACGCTCAAAAGCTTCACATTTATCTAACTTTTGTGGGCACTATGCATTTGTCTCTATCACAGAGCCCACTAAGGTAGATGAAGCATTTCTGGAGCCTGAGTGGATTTAGGCCATGCAAGAAGAATTACATCAGTTCGAGCTCAACAACGTCTGGGAACTGGTCAAACATCCAGATCCTCGCAAGCATAATATCATTGGCACAAAATGGATCTACCACAACAAGCAAGATGAAAATGGCCTTGTGGTGAGGAATAAGGCACGGCTTGTAGCTCAAGGCTACACACAGGTTGAAGGAATTGATTTTGAGGAAACTTTTGCACCTGTTGCTAGACTTGAGGCTATCCGCATATTACTTGCTTATGCTAACCATCATGATATCACTTTATATCAAACGGATGTGAAAAGTGCATTCCTCAATGGTAAGCTTGAGGAAGAAGTATATGTTGCTCAACCCCCGGGTTTTGAAGATCCAAAGAATCCTGACAAAGTCTTTAGACTCAATAAGGCCCTCTATGGCCTCAAGCAGGCCCCTCGGGCGTGGTATGATACTTTGAAGGAATTCCTCATGAAGAAAGGCTTCAAACCCGGTTCACTCGACCCTACTTTTTTCACAAAATCTTATGATGGTGAACTATTTGTGTGCCAAATATATGTTGATGATATTATCTTTGGTTGTACTGACCAACGTTATAGTGATGAATTTGCCTATATGATGAGTGAAGAATATCAAATGTCTATGATGAGAGAATTGAAATTCTTTTTAGGTCTTCAAATTCATCAACAGCGCAATGTCATATTCATATCTCAGGAGAAATACCTCAAGGATGTACTGAGGAAATTCGACATGCAAGATTGCAAAGGCGTCAAAATTCCTATGCCCACAAATGGCCATCTGTGCACTGATGAAAATGGTATTGACTTCGATCATAAGGTATACCGCTCCATGATTGGTTCTTTATTGTACTTATGTGCATCTAGGCCAGATATAATGCTTAGTGTTTGCATGTCTGCCTGATTTCAAGCTACACCGGAGGAATCACACCATAAGGCTGTGAAGCATATTCTTCGATATCTAGCTCACACACCAACACTTGGATTATGGTACCCCAAGGGCTCGGCTTTTGATCTCATTGGATATTCTGACTGTGACTATGCTGGTGATCATGTGGACCGCAAGTCAACATCTGGTACATGTCATTTCCTCGGACGATCTTTGGTCTATTGGTCCTCGAAGAAACACAACTGCGTATCACTGTCTACTGCTGAAGCTGAGTACATCGCTGCTGGTTCTTGCTGTGCTCAACTGCTATGGATGAAGCAAACTCTCAAGGACTACGGAGTCAACGTGAAGAATGTGCCTCTCCTCTGTGACATTGAGAGTGCCATCAAGATTGCTCACAACCCGGTTCAGCACTGCAAGAGAAAGCACATTCAGATTCATCATCATTTTCTTCGTGATCATGTGTTGAAGGGCGACATTTCTATTGAGCATGTGAAGACTGAAGAACAGCTAGCCGATATCTTCACAAAGCCCTTGGATGAGAAGAGATTTAGCAAGTTGCGGTGTGAGCTAAATATCTTAGAATCTTCGAATGTTCTTTGAAAAGGACACTCATCCTAACACTTAAGCAAAATTGATGACTTAGATGTGCAACACATGAAGAAACGTTTTTCTTCAATCAATGAAGAATAACACTCTAAGTGTGAAGAAATTAATGAAGAATTTGATTCTCAGAACCCTACGACAATTGTACGCGTTGTCTGAAATCATCATTCTTATGCGGTGGGTCACGCCACCACCAAAAGTTGAAAATCTTCAATTTGAGTTTTTCCTCAGTTTTGAAATTCCTCAGTTGTTCATTTTCTTCTACCTTGCATTGTCTTCACTGCTTCCGTCGTTTTTTCTTCATTGGCTATACATATGAGTTTATGTCCTCTACAACATTCACTTATTGCTATTTCTTCAAGTTGCTATTTCTGCTAAGTGAATATGATCAGACCCTTCCCCCTCTATGCTATACTCAACCCAATCTATTCACAAATTCTTCATGTGCGTTCTATTTGAAACTCGTTCAAAATCTTCACCGTGTCCTTGTCAGCTGAAGAATTTGCGAACGGAACGTTAAAACCGATCTTATCCAAATTTTTGGCTTTGCCGCTCAAACCGTTTCGCATCCCATGATATACTTATCTATTCACCCACGATCTAACACGATCTCCACTTCTGAGTACGTGGGTGACACATGTCATGCGAATGAGAAGGGTCAGGGGCACATTCGTCCAATTTCTTCGGGCAAACAGTTTTTCAACATGGCTATAAATACCCCCTCTCCCCTTCCTCACTTCCTTTACTCCGCTCGACCTCCTTCTCCAGCTCGAGCTTCTCAAACCCTAGCGCCGCTGCTACTTCATCGTCGCCGGTGAGGAAGAGCTTCGCTGCCTCGACCTCGTCGCCATCGTACTCGCACCGGTCGCGGAAATCTTCACTCCGTCGCCGCCGTAGCTGTCTTCCTCCGCCGAGTTAGGGCGTGGAAGATCTACACAGACGAGCTTCACCTCTCCATCTCACAGTTCGTCGTGTTCTTCGTTCAGGGTAATTAAAAGTTACTTTTACTACCCTCTTTGATTTGAATGGTTTCTACAAAATCTTCAAAGGTGTTTTTTTAATCCTCACACACTAAACACCTCACATGTCATCTGTTCTTGATTCATTTCTCTAAGCCGCAATTTCTCTTCAAGATTCCTCAATTGTGCGGATTTCTGATCTGTACAACTCTGGAACCTAAGACTAAGAACGCTCAGTGAAATTCTTCAAGACTCGTCTGGTCAAATTCCTCAAACTTGTTCTTTTTGAAAAACCTTCTGAGAACGCATATGACCTCTCCAAATTCCTCGTAACTATACTTTGTTCACAGGTACTCATGTCCGCTGCTGAATCACTAGGTTCTCATCAACTTAACTCATTTGTAGCGTTCCTCGAAGAAAAGTTGCATACTTCTTCAGAGAATTCGATTATTCAAATTCCTCAACTGAAGAAAATGGCTGATGAAAAGAGGCCACAAAAAGGAGGAAAGAAGCCAGAGGTCAACACAGCGTTTGAAATCCCTGATGACATCTATGCTGGCTACTGCACACCTCCTGAGGAACATAAAAATCAGCGCAAGGTGCGCATTTAGAAGATAGAAAGGAGATGGGAAAGAGAGTGGAGGGAGTACAGGTATGTAACTCCAAAGTACATGAAGAAATTCGCTCTAAATCCTCCATGCCCAAGACCTCTGTTGGTACCTGGCCAAGAAGCATATCCCACCAGCCTCAAGCGCGGTGAGGTCTATCTAGATGAATGGGCCAAGCGCCAGGCCAAGCTGGCCAAACATGCAAAAGAAGCAGTGAGGAAATTCAATGAAGACTCTGCTGCTGCTGCTGCCACTGAGGCCTCTGTCAAGCCGAAGAAATCTATGGCAAAGAAGTCTACGCGTAAGCCAAGTGCTTCACCTTCAGTGCCCTCAAGGCCAAGTTCCTCAGCAATTCCCTCACGCCCAGAATCTTCAAAGCCCTCAAGGCCAATTCCTCACTCTGCTCCTGCTCCTTCAAAATCCTCAGCTCCTCCAAAGTCCTCAGCTGCTCCAACAAAGTCCTCAGCACCTGTGCATCTTGCCACGTGCCAAAGGACTACAGTCATCTCTATTGCCTCAGGAGCTTCAGCTAGTTCCTCAGCTGCATCCAATTCTTCAACGTGACCTTCTCTGTTGAAGACAAAGGTCACTGCTGGATGAGGTCCTCGCCCTAGTCCTCAGAAGAAGCAGGTCGCCTTCCAAGTGCCGTCTGAAGAAGACGAAGCTGATGATGAAGAACTTGCTGAGATCATTAGAGACAGGCAAGTCAGGGTCGCTAGAGCCAAAGGCACAAATGTGCCACTGCTTTTGGATCCAAGGTTGATCCTCGACTACATTGATCTCTGGCACAAGGACCCAAACACTCCTATGCCTGATTTCAAGCTGACTCGTGGTCAAAATCACATGCTGACTCATTTCATTCAAGAAGAAAGATGGAAATATGAGAAGGCCGGGCAGATCAAGAAAGCGCAATATAAGAAGGAGAAATTTCTGAAGAACAATGTTGTCTCTATGACAACTGATGAACTTATAAAGATCAAGTCTGAAATCAAACCCTCAGCAATGATTTCAATGCTTACTATGCTGATTGGCAAGGAGCCAAGGTCAGGTTTGTTAAACTGACTGAGAAGTTCACCTCCATTGTTGCAGCTCCATCGCAACAGGAAATTCCTCAGGCTAAAGCATCTGCTCAGCCAACTGAAGAACATGCCAGCACCGCTGATGACTTTTAGGCTGCTGGAGAAAATGTGACTTCCAGGGATGATGACTCCATTCCAGCTGCTGAAAAAATTGCCAGGGCATCCACTAGTGGTGCGCCTGAAGAAAATGAAGAGGTCAGGACAACTGCATCAGTTTTGCCTGAAGAAAACCAACCAGATTCCTCTGCTCCTCCTGTGCCTACCCCAACTCCAATCCTTCCATCTGCATCAGATGTGAAGAAAACCAAGGTTGTAGAGCATGCAACTGTGAAGAAAAGGAAAGCATCAGCTACTTCAGATTCTTCAGCTCCGAAGAAGATGAAGGCCTATGACAAGTTCATTTGCAAATCCTATTGATGTTGTTCCGATCTCAACCATGCCATCAAAGGACCTTGTTCCTTTTGGTGAAGAATATGTGATCCCTAGCAGATTTGGTGAAGAAAATCCTTCTGCTGCTTTGTCAGAGCAGATGGATGAAGAAATTGAAGCGGATCAAATCCCTTCAACACCAGTTGTTTCCTTGCCTATGCCTCAGTTCACAGCTGAAGAGGTTGGCGTTGAAGAAATGGAAGATGAAGATGTGGACATTGGCTGCACCACACCAGTGATGAATGATGACTTTTGGGAAAGTCAGCACCCCAACTCTCCACTCTTCACACCATTGCAGCAAATACGTCAGTCCCTTGCACAAACTATTCAAATGGGCTCTGAAGAAACTCACCCCACTTCATCTGTACGTGAAGAAATTCAAGCCACTAGTGCTGAAGAAACTGCTGCTGCTGAACATCTAAAGACGCAGACTGCCACTGAAGAGGAACCAAAAATTCCTCAGCCTGAAGAACCTGAGATTGTGATTCCTGAGGTGGTGATGCAACTCACTGACACTCCTCTGCCCAAGCCAAAGGATCCATTCTCTAGGAAGCAAAAATTCAAGTCTGAAGATTTCTTCGGCGAGAATGTATTCTTCACTGACTACAACCCCTATGACTCTGCTTGCATAAGGAAGAGGCGTTTCTGGACGGCCAACCAGGCTAATTTCTATTCCTCCGTGCTGTTCAACAAACACAAAGTCTTCGATCATGAGCACATTCCTCACGTGGATATGGAATCTCTACCGTGCTTCGTGCCAGTCCTCAGTGTTCTTCACGACGCTGGACTGTTAAATTTCTGCACTGACATCTAAGATTGGAATGAAGAACTCATTCTTCAATTCTATGTCATGCTGCACATCACAGGAGATTCTAAAGATGTGAATTCATGGGTGTTGGACTGGACGTCTGAAAACACTCACTACACGGCACCAGCTACTGAATTGCTTCGTGCTTTACCACTCGGTCCTCCCCTTGAAGCTGCTCGTTGCGTGTATAGTGAACCTGAGCTTACAAATCACTACATGCAAGTTCTGATGAAGCCTTTGAAGCCAGGTCAGGCCCCACGAACCAAATTCCTCGTGAAGGAATTATTATATGTGCCTCGGACTGTCTATCACATTCTGACGAAGACATTGAGTCCTATCAAGGGCCACGACTCGAATGATGAAGAAGTCATTGGCATCATGAAGAATCTGCTCTTCAATATCATTCATGGCGTTCCCGTCAACTTCCATGATTTCTTCATAAGGACTCTGGCCAATGTCGCTATGTCACCATTTGAGCTGAAGCCTTATGCACCTTGGATTATGAGATTCATCAGAACAAGGTCTTCACTCAACTATAAAGCTGATACACTGAACCATTGCAGCTACTTGCCCCCAATTGAAGTCCTCAAGCGGACCTATTCCTCAGCTGATGAAAAGGGCTAGGCACCAGCTATTATAGATGAAGGCATTCATCCATTGGATGGTCAATTTCGCAAGGCTGCATCCTACTCCACCAATGACGACACTGCCACCCATGACTCTGCTGCCAACACAACCAAGCAAAATCCTCAAGGCACAGCACCCAGGGTGATGACTGATCATGAGCTTCTCCTCAGTCTTCATCAGAAGGTTGATCGCAACCATAAATGGATCAAGCGTTAGTTTGGTTCTATTCTTCACAACATGACCTCTACCCACAATGCAGTGAAGAAAAACCAATACTACCTCCATGAAACCTTCAACCGTACCTAGGTTGTTCTGTCTCATGTCTACAGCGAAGAAGATCTGAAGAAAATGGGTCTCAAGGAAGACTTTGACTGGTCTGCACCTCCACCGAAGAAATACAAGAACGTCAAGGTTCCTTCCTTGGTGGCCAGCTCCTATTCTTCATCGTGCGACACCGACGAACATGAAGACTTGGACGACACTGCGGCATGCCCAACTATGACAAACAACCCCAACAATGCTGGCACTCCTTCATCAACTTGATATTCTTCAGGGGCGTTAGTCCTCAGTTTCAATCCTTTTGGTCATTCAATGACAAAGGTGGAGAAATTTGAGTTAGTCTTCAAGCGGGTCTATTATATGGGTGTTTTTTGCTAAGTTACAACTCTCGTTCTTCTGAAGACTTTGCTGGATCGAGTTGTAAACTTAAACTCTATGGTGGCCTGATACTTTTGCTGTGATTTTCTGCATGGTTATTCCTCGTTAATGTTAATGCACGCATGCTGAATAACATCAGTCACCATATTTCATCATGCATTTCAAATTCTTCATATTATATGTCAAATGCATGTATGAATTACAAGATATAGGGGGAGATCTCCATGATTCAACTCTTCAAGTGTGCATTGCTTCAAAAGCAAATTCCTCACTATGCATATCTTCAGGGGGAGTTCTTCTATATTTTGCAATCAAATTCCTCAATATCAGTATTTACACTTCATATGTTTATCCCTGTTGAAAAGTTAACCTATATTGTCATCAATCACAAAAAAGGGGGAGATTGTAAGTGCATCTAGTGCCCCTTAGTGATTTTGGTGTATTGAAGACTTATAGCTTAAGGGACTAATGTGTTTATGAGTGTACACATGTCTATAAGTCTATGAGGAGTTTGATATTTACAGATAAAGTCGACCCCTAAAAATGAAGTTCTTCGACTGAAGACTTTGGATTTCTGAAGACTTTCTAAAGACTTTGAAAGTGAAGAAATTGGTGTGACCTTGAAGACTTGGTATTCATTTGAGGAACATGAAGAGTGAAGACTTTTGTTTTCGTAGTTTCATTTTCTCTTTCTTGAGTCATAGGAAACACCGTACTGTTAAAGGGGGTCGAGGAAATACTAAGGAAAAATTTCCATGTGATGCTCAACTCTAAATCCTACACCTACCAATCCCTACGAGTGAAGCCAGTGGAAATCTCATACAGTTCAGTAAATTTCTTCAGTGACAGAGATGAAGTTCTTCTGGTCGCTGATGAATTTGTTCTGACTGAGGAGTTAGGAATTCGCCAGTGCAGATTGCCTACACAATGAGGAACATGATAGCCCTGAGGAATTTGATACTCAAATTTCCGACCGTTGCTGTGCTATGCGCCAGCTGTCCCAAAATATCTTATCCACCTAACGGTCATATCATTGAAGGGCATTTATGTCTTATCATGTCGGGCTGCTCCCTAGGCTATAAATAGCCGCCCCCTACAACCACTAGCTGGTTGGCTGCTCCGAGAGGAACTGGCACTTGTCATTTGAGAGCATCCCATTCTCCGAGGACTTTGAGCGAAAATCATCGAGTGAGGAAAACCCAAACCCAAACACCTACAAACCCAAAGTAATTGAGCATCACTAAAGAGATTGATCCTGCGTGGATCTGACGCTTGTTACCTTTGAAGACTGTGCTTCTTCCAGACGGTTAGGCGTCATGGTCTAGAGCATCCAAAAGGAATTGTGGATCGCCGAGTGACCGAGTTTGTGAAGGTTCGGAAGTCACCTGAAGACTTACCACGAGTGATTGGGCGAGGTCTGTGTGACCTTAGCTCAAGGAGAATACGGTGAGGACTGTGTGTCTAGGACTGTGTGTCCTCAGGTTTAAATACCTAGC
Organism: Triticum dicoccoides; assembly: GCF_002162155.2. Classification (NCBI taxonomy): domain Eukaryota; kingdom Viridiplantae; phylum Streptophyta; class Magnoliopsida; order Poales; family Poaceae; genus Triticum; species Triticum dicoccoides. The sequence goes on from NC_041388.1 coordinate 537,013,459, forward strand.
CGCTCCAACCAGATGTACAACTGAGGCAGCAGTTGGAACTGGTCTAACAAATCATTGTCTTCACCAAGCCAACTAGTTCTATTTCCTCAACTCTTTCATTTCCTCATCACTGTGTTGTGTGCTTGTCATATCTGTGTTTCAAGACTTTGACTGAAGACTTTCTCAATTTCCTCAGTTCAATTTCTTCAGTCTGTTTGTCTTCGTCTTCAGTTATCATGTGTTTACGCTTTTCGTACTCTGTGCTTGTTTTCATTTCATCATGATGACCATGCTTGTGTTCTGTTATGTTTACTTCTGAGTACTTATTCCGCTGCAAGTAGTTCTTCACTAAGGAATTTCCTCACCCACAAATTCCTCAGTGAAGAATTCATAAAAATCGCCTATTCACCCCCCTCTAGTCGATATAACGCACTTTCAGTTCATTGTGTAACTTTCGTATGTATTATGTGCTTTACACACACAACATGAACTATACTCACGTTTATATTCGATTGCTAAAGCGATGCATTGTCTGGAGTTTAAAATACTAACTATGTGGATCAATTGTGTCGAATAATAACATAGACATGCTCAAATTCGATAGAATCTAGATGTCTGATGGATCAATGACCGTTCCTTAGGCGAATCGAAAATATCATGATCCGATCCTAATATTAGGATACAATTTATATCTTTAATCAATGTGTACAGCAGTCTTGTACGTGTAGTTTCAGTCTCCATCGGTGGTCTCTCACACATGCTCACACACTCTCTCCCGAGGTGTCTTTCTCGCACACATGCTCTCGATATAACCCTCCCTCCCTCTCGTAACCATTTACGACTGTTTTCACTAACCTTTATCACAAGCACTCTTCCTCTCACAAGCATACACATGCACAATCCCCATCGCCCTTTCTATATACATAGACCTACCTACATGTCTCCTATACGCACATTATCGTTATGCCTGTCTCTCACGCATTGTCTCACACCTCTCTTCCTAATCGACGAGTATGATTCTAGCAGAGCATTCTGTACGATGCCCCTTAAAGTTAGGTTGGATGAATAGTAATATCAGAGATAAAGGGGTTACCGAACCGATCGAAGGGCCTCACCTCGACCCACCGGGCCGACCAATGTGGCGCAGGACGGAACCGAACGACGGGCCTCACCTCGACCCACCGGACCTCACACGGTGACACACCCTCTGCCCCACGTCTCGTTATCTTCTCACACCCACACATACCAACACGGACACCAGCCACAAAAAATATATTCTCCTGGTGCCTCTATCCACTCCCCCCTTGCATATACACACTCAAGGGAATCTCTCGCCGTGACGTCATATTCGTCTCTCTCTCTAGACCACTCTCATTTCTCGTGCTATGTCTCCCATGCCCCCACCGGCCCCTCTATCCATGCCTCTCTCGAATACGTAATACACACACATACCTCTCTAGGCCCTGCTAAATGCATCAACTACACATTCACACATGTTACATCACGTACCCCATTGATCTAAAAAGCCCTCTCTTCATGTTTATTTCGCATACAACATTCCTTTTGAATAAAGTGTGGCCAAAAAATATTTTAGAATTTCTACATATATACAACATTACAAAGTTATATGGAGGAGTATGAACGCTTGCATTGCATGGTGCCCACAATGATATTTATTCCTCACTATGAATTTGTATATTTCTATACTATATATAAAGTTAGTCATAATAAAGAGAAACGAAGAGCATCTCTCTCTCCATCGCATACCCCCCCTCTACGCCCCTTTCACGTACGCACACAAACTATCTCCAGGTCCTCTAAAAGTAAGCCCCCAGCACATTCACGCATGTTTCATCTCTCTCTCACGATATATACAGTGAGGATCATTGTATTTGAAGCGAAAGCATGATACGTGCATTGGACTTCAGAATCAACTCATTACGGTCACCATTTATGTTTTGTGGTTATTATACAGTCATGGGATCACCGTACAACTCTGTATTTTCTCAAGACACGACTAGTTGACCAGTTAAACGCTCCACGTGGCACCTCTAGTGTTGCATCACATTATCTCACTACCATCGGGCCCACCTGTTGGCTTGTATCTACTCTACATCTACACTCTTATAAAATACTAGCAAGATGGCCATGCATTGCATGGAACATCAAGATGCATTTGTATGAGTAGTTTATCTTGTGGGAGAAAAGGATGACAAGGGAAGGCCTTATTTGCAAGTGTGGAGAGGGGTGTGGGTATCTTTTTGCAAAATTGCCATAGTTTCCTTCCTATCCGTCAGATATAGATTGGACGGCCTATATTGCAGGATGCAGGCACACGATCATCACCGACTATGCTTTTTATAAGAGTAGGGATAAAATACACTCTTATAAAAATCAGAGTTGGTGATGATGGTGTGCCTGCCATCCTGCAATATAGGCTGTCCGATTTATATCTGACGGATAGGAAAGAAACTATGACAATTTTGCAAAAAAGGTACCCACACACCTCTCCATATTTGCAAATAGGGCCTTCCCTCGTTCATCCTTTTCTCTCACAAGATAAACTAGTCATACAAATGCATCTTGATGTTACGTGCAACGCACGAGCATCTTGCTAGTAAGAATGAAAACAAACAACAAAAATATATTGGATGGTGGTTCGAAGTCATGACCGCGGGCACAACGGACAAGGTGGCCTTGTATTGGTATGTTGAGCCGTCTGTTTTAACACACAGGAGCTGGTGTGGTGATTATACACACACGCACGCATGCACATGAACTGCATGCACGCAACACTCACACGAACACATGCACCCATGCACGCACGCAACACTCACACGTACACACGCAGCCACGCACGCACGCAACACTTACACGCACAAACGCACGCATGCATGCACACACCAGTACACCACACGACCAACACACACTCTCACGCTCAAGTGCTGAACCTACACGTGCATGCGCAGACATCAGGCCCTGACAGACACATACACAACCAGGTGATTCCCGCGCACGGGGTGGAGGCTTGTTGCGGCTGCGTAAATTTGTGTTTATCTGACCTTTTCCCTATGAGAACTGATAGGTGGGACCCACAAGGAACGTTGTCAATTTAACTAGTCAACATGGTGCCACGCAGACTATTTGGCCGGTCAACAGAGTGCAATCCAATGCTGAAACATGAGCAAGTGACCGTATAATCACCGCAAAACGTATATAGTGACCGTAATCAGCTTATTCTGAAGTTCAGTGAACGTATTACGCTTTTATCTCTGTAGGCCCTCCAAAACTACATCTCTACACGTTCTCGCATGTTACATCTAACAACTATGCAATACAACACTACTACTACACCCTAACATAATAAATCATATGTGTTTTTAGTTTTACTAGATATCATATCGTTACTTAATTATTCAGTTTGCATACATTAAAATTTCCTTTGAAATGTATGGCCAGTATCATATACTGCGCGGGAAAAATCCCGCCCTTTCCTATTTAATCGGGTTTGTATCGATGGATCGTGCGAAACAGCAAAACTATAGTACTATATACAGTACAAGTGACAGTTCACTTGGCCGTTGTGTCGTGTACTCCTCCGTCGTAAGAGTGGAGCGCTCGCTTTCATAAATCTTCAAGTCCCTTTCGCCGACATGTGGGACATCAAGCTACCGGGTCCACTTGCCATACCGGAATACAGTGCAAAGCAGCCGGGGTGAAGCACCCAGTCATGGCGCGGGCATAGTAATGAGCAATGAGGCGTCAAATCACAAAGTTGCACCTTTCCCGCAGTTAAGTTGGAGGGACGAAGTAATAATGCTAAAAATAAGAAGTTGGAGGGACGAAGCAAACATCATTGCACTCATTGCTGAATCTGCTTCTCCCTCATCTTCTTCATGTTAACCACGTGTTGCTTCTGCCGTTGTTCTGCCTCATGTGGGAAGCGGATCGGCTTGGTAAAGCACTAACACGTGGGACCGCATGTTAGCAAACCGCCAGGACAACGTCCTCTAAAAATAAGAAACCTCCCCCGCCATCTGCATGGCAAAATCACCTCCTTTTTACTAATCTTGATTCTATAATTTTTTAGATCAATATAATTGAGATTTGTATAGATAGCACACAGGAGCAAAACCAAGTGGTACAGTTAAGGGCATCCAAAATGTGTAGCCAAATGTGAAAATAGCTTTTGGCATCGTGGGAACCATTGTGGACGGTGTTGCCAAAGCCAAAAGGATGGAACCGAAGCTCCCTGATTGATTGATTGAAGGAATAGAAAAATGCTACGTCTCTCCTCTTTCTCCCGTGCTTGGATGCATGTAAAGTATAGAGGATAGAGTCTACTCCCCTATCCCTTCTATCACAAATCACAAAGCAGTGAGGCATCAAATCACAAAGCACGGACGAAGCAACCATCATTTCACTCTTCGCTGACTCCGCTTCTCCATCGTCTTCTTCGAGAAACCATCTCACCGCACTAAGCTGGACGGACGACGCTATTGTGTACGAGTAGTACTAGTACATTTACGCGCCCTTTGGTTTAAGGGACTTCCTAGATGCAAATAAGGCGGTTGTCTCGGCTTGCAGGCGGCACTTGCGAATGACTTACCGTGGTCTCCCTCAATGGTGTTCTGCATCGAACGCACTTCACCAAACCACAACGTTTGAGATATCATCGACGTCACCGCAACGGGGAAGGAAGTCAAATATAGGTACTACCTCCATTTTTTTGTACACAAGGCCAGTATATCAAAATTACAATTTGCAAAAGGCCACTAACACTAATTGAGGCAAAATTGATGGGGTTTGCCTCGTACTAGCAACCAAGGACATTAATATCCCCTGGGTTGGGGATATAACTATTTATGTAAACCGCCCAGGAGGGGCCGAGTTATGCAAAGATGATTCATCATATGAAGCCCAAGATCAAGCTTGAATATGGCGGTTCAAGTAAGGGCCTGAAGCCCACAGGCGACTTAAGGCTCGTAGTGATAAACCGCCATAATGGCATGACTTGTGTTGTAAGGCAAGATTAACTAGTCACCGAGCCGGATATTGTTTATGAGCCGGCTGGGACTCTGTAGACCACAGGGCGTCAACCCGTGTATATAAGAGGACGACCCGTCGGCGGCTTAGGGCAAGTAACATCCAATCGAGAGCCTGGCATAGCATATCTTGCTCCCCGGTTTTCGAAACCCTAGCAATACCAACCCAACTAGACGTAGTCTTTTACCTTCATCGCAAGGGGACGAACTAGTATAAAACTCCTGTGTCCTTTGTCCCACTTTAACCCCTTTATGCTTCCTTGTTGCGATGGCTCCACAACTAAGTCCTTTCACGAGGACATCTGTCGTGACAATTCCACGAGAGTTGGCACCCACAATGGGGCCAGTGCATGGTGGATTTGAGTTCTTGAAGGGCAACTTCGAAGGGCTCAAGGGATACGCTGTGGGCCGGATGACCAAGAGTCATCGCGGCAAGCTCTACATCGACGATGCCGGCTGGGGCCTCGACATCGGCTCAATTGAGTACGGGTACCGGGCCCCCTTCAGCGGAATCCACGTCTTCATCGGCCGGATCGGCTAGCCGAGCCCTGAGCCGGACATCTGCACCGACATCGTCGAGACGGCTCAGCGTGCGAGACCCGCCCGGGCTCAGCCCGCCATGAAGCGTGCCTTCATGGGTTGCATCCATGGAGGAGAACTTTCTAAAGGATCTGCGGATGGAGGTGAGACGACCGTCTATTCTGACGGTGAATTGTCCACTAGTGAGACGGATTCATTATACCAATTGCAAGATGGCAAGCTTGGGGGATGTTCCGAAGGCAGCAGTATTCCGGACCCCTTTGAGCCGGCAAGCAGAGTAGGGGTCTTCATGGCTGGCACTCGACCCGGCCAAAACTCTACGGCTGCGGCAGCAATAATGTCCGGGTCAGGAGCGGCCGGGGCAGGAGGCCCTGTGCGTCCGCCGGCTCAGGTGCTGATTGATCTGATGGACAAGTTGACGGCCCTGTTGTCGGAGTAAATAGCCATGGGTAGCCTAGCCGGCTTCCCCTGGCCCTTCTGAAAAAATTACAAGCCCGTCCGGCTCTCGAAGAGCCCAAGACACGGGGCCGCCTTCCCCATGCCGGCTGTCACCTAAGCCGGCCTTCGGAAGGAGGCCCGACTTTAACCATCAAGAAGAAGGCCATGGGAGGGCCGACTTCACGAAGAAGGCCATGGGAGGGCCGACTTCACGAAGCCGGCCGAGAGAAGGCTGACTCCAAGAAGCCGGCTCCCACAAAGAGATCAAGACCGTACCCTCAAAGTTAGCATCTACCTAAGCGGCGATGAGACGGGGCGTGGCTACAGTGAAGCCTGCCACCCACGAATCTCGGAGCACGACCGGCACAGTGCGCCGTACGGGTGACCATGACCCGCCCGGCGCGGCACTGTTGCCATGTCGACCCTGACGCCATCCACGACGGACTGCCAGCGCAGCCCACGGGCGGTGGGACCCTTCGGGCAGAGAGACACCCGAAGGCGGCCACACTTCCGCCAGTCAGCCCAAGAGAAAGCCGGCTCCCCATAGCCGGCTTGCCATCTACCTCGAAGGAGACGCCCCATTAAGGAGAAAAGACGAGGTAAGGCTACAGCAACCGCCTGCCAGGCGGCGGCACTGTAGCCACGCTTACCATGACGAAGCCCACATCATCAGAATAGAGCAACAGTAACCAACCGCCGACCAGGCCCTGACCAATGGGGCCTGCCTGTCGACCAGGAGCCGGCAGCTGGCGGGACCCACCAGTCGGCGGGCCCCAGACACCGGCGCAGAAGCCGGCGAGCACGGTCACAGACAGCTGGGCCCCACGCCCACTCGGATTACCATTGTACCCCCGGGGGGTAGGCCTATATAAACCCCCCGGTGCACCCATGCAAAGGGTTCAACCCCTAGCTAGTTTTAGACACCATAGGAGGAGAGGAAGCAAGCTAGCCGTGCCCTTCTTCCTCCTCCCACCAAGCAGCTCAAGGAGCATCGTGTAACCACTTGTCCATTGAGTGATCATGCGGAGACCCCGCAGAGCAGCAGTAGGGGTGTTATCTCCACAGAGAGCCCCGAAGCTGGGTAAGATCCGCCGGCGTGCATGTCTTCGCCTCATCCCGTTTCCAGGCACCGGCGATGTCTTACTGGCTCCCACAATGATAAGCCACCCGTTGGCATATGTCGCACCCACCACCCGACATTTGGCGCCCACCGTGGGGCCAGGTGCACCGTCGTCCGGAGACCTGTTCTGGACGGGAACCCTCTTCCTCCCTCGCGAGCGTAGCCAGCCCGGCACGCCCGATGGCGCTTGCCATGACGCGCTGCAAGGCGTCACCAGCATCTGCGCGGCGAGGAGCCTCGCCGATCTCCTCGACGAAACCCGCATCTCCGACGAGCTCGCCTCCGATGCGGGCACCGACCACATCGCCAGCCTCCTCGGCCGGCTCCATGTCTCCAGCGAGCCCGCTGCGGATCTGGAGTCGGTTGGCTCCACCGACCAGATGCCTGTCGACTCCGACACGGCCTCCTACGACACCTTCCCCACCAGCGTTGCGATCTACAACGACCCGCTCCCTCAGACCGGCGGCCGCGATACTGTCACCACCGAGGTGATGGTCATCGGCCACGGCGGCTCGGCCGATGAGAGCGCCCACGACGCCCCGCACGCGGTGGCCCACGATTTGTCCGTCCCCCTCCCGGCCGATGCCGACAACGAAGCACTGGAGGCACGCCGCCTTGCCCTCCTCGCGGAGGGCCGGAGGCTGGCTTCCGTGAGACGCCTCATCGAGGCTTACCAGCGCGAAGCTGGCCGCGCCGCCTTCGGCACGCCGACCCCGGCTGGGCCCAGCCGGGCCGTCATCGTCAAGCAACGCGGCGCCGTCATCGCCGACACGCTGGGAGTCGACCGCCCAGTCTACGCCACTCCGCTCGAGAACCTGCGCGCCGCCCAGGCGGCCGTGGACGAGTTGGGCGGCTTGGAGGCCGAAGAACTCCCCCACATGACCCGGCGCATCCAGCAGCTGATCGACGCGGCCGCGCAGCGGCACGAGGCCGACGCCTGTGCGGGAAGCCCTCCCCCGCGCCGAAATCACGGCGCGACGTCCCGGACTCCAACTTCGAGCCACACCCGCGCGCGGCGCGAGAAAGAACCGGCGGCCAGCCGAAGCCGGACCCGAATCTCCATCGAGCGAGACGCAGACGGCCACCCCCGAGCCATGGAGTGGCGAGGCAACCCGCCTCTGCCTCGACCTCGTGGAGAGAGATATCCCACCCCGCCGTCGGTGGTGCACCCGACTCTCAGCGGCCGACTAGGTTGCGGTGAAGGAGTCGGCGAAAACGACGCGCGCCATCGGATCGACCGCCTAGCGTGATCCCTGGCGCTAGAAGAGGAAGACGATGTAGGCCCGCCTTGTTTCGGCCCCCGCATCCGCGACGAGCCTTTCCCCAAAGGGTTCTCGCTCCCAAGAGACACGCCCAAGTACAACGGCTCCGTGAAGCCGGAAGATTGACTGATCGACTGCTCTACGGCAGTCAGCATAGCCAATGGCAACCGGCGCGTTGCCGTGAAGTATGTGCCCCTCATGCTTCAGGGCACGGCGCGGACCTGGCTCAATAGCCTCAAGCCTCTCAGCATCAACAACTGGCTAGATTTCACCGAAGCCTTCGTTCGCAACTTCACCAGCACCTACAAGCGGGCTCCCAAGCCCAGGCAGCTCTCCCTGTGCGTACAGGGCCCAGCCGAGTCCACTCGCGATTACCTCACGCGTTGGGCCGAGGTCCGCAACTCTTGCGAAGGGGTGCATGAGGTGCAAGCCATCGAATACTTCACTGCCGGGTGCCGAGAAGGCACCCTCCTCAAGCACAAGCTCCTCTGCGACAAGCCGATTACCCTCGACGAGCTTCTGGACATAGCCGACAAATACGCCACCGCCGACTCTTCGATGAAGATCGAGCTCCGGGTAGATGCTTCCGGAAAAGTGCTCAACCCGGTGCCCAAGACGCCGGATGGGGATTCCGGACGACGCCCACACCCGAATGATCACAAGCGCAAGGGCCCTGTGCCGCCTCCCGCCAGTCGGCAGGTGGCAACGGTCGAAGACACGCCGCCTGAAGGGCGGCCCGCACCCAAGAAGCCCAAGGGCGGCCAGCCGGCTTGGCAGCCGGCTTTCTCCTACGAGCAAACTCTTGATGCCCCGTGCAAGTTCCATAGCGGCGCGAAGCCGTCCAACCACACAACCCGGAAGTGCCATTGGCTCACCCGAATCTCCAAGGGCGAAGGGCTCGTGCCGCCTCCGCCTGGCGGCCCGCCGCCTCCGGCTCCGCCACCCCCGGCCGCTCGGCCCGCAGTCGGAGCCGTGCATGACGAGTTCCCCGACGAGCAAGCAACCTACATCGTCTTTACAAGCCAGCTCGAAGACCGGCGCGGCAAACGCCAAGAGCACCAGGAAGTCAGCGTGGTCGCTGCCAACCCCGCCGAACACATGCATTGGTCGGAGAAACCCATCAGCTGGAGCCGGGCCGACCACCCAGAGGTGATGCCGTCTCCCGGCTCTTATGCTTTGGTCCTAGAGGCCACCCTCGCGACGGATAGACGCGCCGCGCGCTTCTCCCGCGTCCTGATAGACGGCGGGAGCAGCATCAACATCTTGTACCACGATACCCTGGAGAAGCTAAATGTCAAGACAAAGCAGCTCGTGCCAACCCGGACAGTGTTCCATGGCATCGTTCCCGGCTTGTCCTGCGCCCCCATTGGCAAGATCAAGATTGATGTACTCTTTGGGGGCAAGGAGCATTTCCACCGGGAGGCGATTTGGTTCGAAGTGGTGGACCTAGAGAGCCCCTACCATGCATTACTTGGCCGACCTGCCTTGGCCAAGTTCATGGCGGTTCCCCACTATGCTTACCTCAAGATGAAGATACCGAGTTTCAAGGGCGTCATCACCATAGCCGGCGATTACAAGAAATCTTCCGAGTGCGCCGCTGCCAGCAGCCGGCTGGCCGAGTCCCTTATGATCGCCGAAGAGAAGAAGGTGTTGGACCGGGTCGTGGCCATGGCCAGCAAGCAGCCGAACCAGTCCCCCGACTCCAAGGAGTACGATGCCCAAGGATCTTTCCAGCCGGCTAAGGAAACCAAGAAGATACCCCTTGACCCCGAGCACCCCGAGAGGTTTGCCGTCATCGGGGCAAGCTTGAACAGCAAATAGGAAGGCGAGCTCGCCGATTTCCTCCGTGAGAATCGGGACATCTTTGCATGGTCCCCCAAGGACATGTCGGGTGTTCCGAAGGATTTCGCCGAGCACAAACTGCACGTCCGAGAGGACGCGAAGCCGGTCAAGCAGCTGCTCCGCCGACTATCAGAGGAAAAGAGAAGGATTGTAGAGGAGGAGATAGCCCGACTTCTGGCAGCCGGCTTCATTATGGAAGTTTTCTTTCCAGAATGGATTGCCAACCCGGTCCTCGTGCTAAAGAAGAATAACAAGTGGCGCATGTGTATAGACTACACAAGCCTCAACGAAGCCTGCCCCAAAGATCCCTTCGCTCTGCCAAGGATTGACCAAGTGATAGACTCCACAGCCAGATGCGAGCTGTTGAGTTTTTTGGATGCTTACTCAGGATATCACCAGATAAAGCTAGACCCGGCCGATCGCCTGAAGACCGCCTTCATCACGCCATTCGGAGCCTTCTGCTACCTGACTATGACATTCGGCTTGAGAAATGCCGGTGCCACTTTTCAGCGTTGCATGCAAAAGTGCCTCTTCAAGCAACTCGGCAGAAACACCCACGTCTATGTGGATGATATTGTGGTGAAGACGGAGAGGCGCGACACCTTGCTGAAAGACCTCAAAGAAACGTTTGAAAACCTGCACCGTTTTCAAATCAAGCTCAACCCCGAGAAATATGTGTTCGGAGTGCCAGTCGGCTAGCTCCTAGGTTTCCTGGTCTCCGAACGCGGCATCGAATGCAACCCAGTAAAGATCAAGGCCATCGAGAGAATGGCGGTCCCCACCAAGCTGCGAGAAATCCAGAAGTTCACCGGATGCTTGGCCTCCTTGAACCGCTTCATCAGCTGGCTTGGAGAGAAAGCTCTCCCCCTCTACCGCCTCATGAAGAAGAGCACTCACTTCGAGTGGAACGACCAGGCCGACCAAGCTTTTCACGAGCTGAAGAAGATGCTGGCCACGCCGCCTGTCCTGGCGGCGCCGACTGAGAAAGAGCTCATGCTCATTTACATTGCCGCAACCAGTCGGGTGGTCAGCACCGTCATCGTAGTCCAACACTCGGAAGAAGGTCGGGCCCAGCCGGTCCAGAGGCTGGTGTATTATTTGAGCGAGGTGCTGTCCGCCTCAAAACAGAACTACCCGCACTACCAAAAGATGTGCTACGGCGTGTACTTTACCGCCAAGAAGCTGAAGCCCTACTTTCAAGAGCATCCCATCACGGTCGTATGCACCGCCCCGCTGGCCGAGATCTTAGTCAGCCCGGATGCATCCGGCCAGGTAGCGAAATGGGCCATCGAGCTGACCCCTTACACGATCTTCTACCAGCCCCACAGCGCCATCAAGTCCCAAGCACTGGCCGACTTCCTCGTCGACTGGGCCGAGACCCAGTACCTGCCGCCGGCTCCCGACTCCACCCATTGGCGCATGCACTTTGACGGTCCAAGATGCGCACCGGCTTGGGAGCCGGTGTCGTTCTTACCTCTCCCAAGGGCGACAAGCTCAGATACACGCTGCAGATCCACTTCGCCACCTCCAACAACGTAGCCGAGTACGAGGCACTTATACATGGGCTCCGGCTTGCCAAGCAACTTGGCATCCGCCGGATCCTATGTTATGGTGACTCGGACTTGGTGGTTCAGCAATCATCTGGCGACTGGGATGCCAAGGACGCAAATATGGCGAGCTACCGCTTCCTGGTTCAGCAACTCAGCGGATACTTTGAAGGATGCGAGTTCCTCCATGTACCACGAGCCGACAACGAGCCAGCCGATGCCCTGGCTCGAATAGGCTCCAGTCGGCAAGCAATACCAACCGGCGTCGCTCTACAGCGCCTCCTCAAGCCGTCCATCAAGCCGTCTCTAGAATCCGACTCCATCTTCGTGCCGCCTGACCCCGACGCGGCTGGGTCCGGCTCGAAGAACCAAGCAGGCGTCCCCGGGACTTCAGTAGTCAGCCCGGGGACTTCGGCAGTCGGCCCGGGGACTTCGACAATCGGCTCAGAGACTGCCGTGCCCGGCTCGGGGACTACGGTAGCCGGCCCGGGGACTGCACCAACACAACAGCCGGCGGCCAACTCCAGCGCTTCATCACCCAGCCCGCCCACCCTGGTGGCAGTAGCCACATTGGCAGTAGGAGAAGTCGCGGCTCCGTCATGGGCTCAGACCATCCTCAGCTTCCTAGTAAACGAAGATCTGCCGGCTGACGAAACAGAGGCGAGACAAGTCCAACGTCGAGCCGGAGCATACACGATCGTCAACAGAGAGCTCGTCAAGCGCAGTGTCACTGGAGTCCTCCAGCGGTGCGTCGAGCAAGAGAAGGGCATTGCAATCCTCAGAGATATTCACCAAGGAGAATGTGGCCACCATGCGGCTTCAAGATCACTCGTCGCCAAAGCTTTCCGCCATGGTTTCTTCTGGCCGACTGCTTTGCATGACGCCAAAGAATTAGTTAAATATTGCAAAGGTTGCCAACTTTTTAGCTCCAAGCAACACATGCCGGCTTCAGCACTCAAGACCATTCCCCTCACATGGCCCTTCGCCGTGTGAGGACTGGATATGGTGGGCCCATTCAAGACGGTGCATGGCGGCATGACACATTTGCTTGTTGTCGTGGACAAATTCACCAAGTGGATCGAGGCAAAGCCGATCAAGAAGCTGAATGGGCCGACTGCGGTGACATTCATCGCAGACATAACAACTCGGTACGACATGCCACACAGCATCATCGCCGACAACGGCACGAATTTTGCCAAGGGAGCCTTGGCACGATTCTGCCCAGCGCACGTATCCGGCTGGATCTAGCATCCGTCGCCCATCCACAGTCAAATGGCCAGGTCGAGCGAGCCAACGGCCTCATCCTCTCCGGCATCAAACCCTGCCTGGTCATACCACTAAAGCGTTCAGCCGGCTGTTGGCTCGACGAGCTGCCGGCTGTCCTCTGGATCCTACGTACTACCCCAAACAAGTCAACTGGCTTCACCCCTTTTTTCCTCGTGTACGGCGCTGAAGCGATCATCCCAACCGACATCGAGTTCGACTCGCCCCGAGCAACCATGTACACGGAGGCGGAGGCCAAGGAAGCACGAGAAGACGGCGTTGACCTGCTGGAAGAAGGCCGGCTATTAGCCCTCAGCCGGTCCGCCATCTACCAGCAGGGTTTGCGCCGCTACCACAGTCGGAAGGTCAGGCCAAGATCTTTCCAAGAGGGCGACCTTGTGCTCCGACTGATCCAGCGAACAGCCGGTCAGTACAAGCTCTCGGCCCCTTGGGAGGGCCCCTTCGTCATCAGCAGAGATCTAGGCAATGACTCCTACTACCTCATCAACGCGCAGAAGCCCAAGGCACGCAAGAGAGACGACTCCGACAAGGAGTCGGAACGACCATGGAACGCCAACCTCCTTCGAATATTTTACAGTTGAAATGCAGTATGTATCGTGCTAACTTTTGTACTAAGTATGAGACAATAGGCCCCCCGAGGACAGCTCCGAGACCGCCATCTTTTATCTATGAATGAAAAGTATCATGCGTATGACCTTGTCTTTTCGTTTATTCATTCCGTCCGGCACCGGGTTCGACTAGTCGGCCCGGGGACTGGCCGACTGGAGTTATATTAGGAGTCCTACCCGCGGTCAGGCAAGTAGTGTGCCGGCACCCAGGCTTAGCTCTTGCCAAAGTCGCAGTTCGAAGAACCGGCTGTTCGGCCGGCAAGAGTCAAGAGCCGGAAAGGATGCGCACACGAAAAATGGCTAGGGACCAACGGACTAATATAACAAAAGCCGGTTTGCCGCCTACCGCCGATCGACTACCAGAGTAGCCGGCCGGCCGGTTTTCATTCACTTCACTTCAATCCAAGAAAGCTCGAGTACTTGCCTCCCCAGAAAGGGAAGGCGGCAAAGGAAAAAAGCCTAAGGATAAAAAGTGTACTCGAATGGAATCCAAACATGCACATAATAATATTAACATAAAGGACCTCTAAGAGGCCAGCATCCAACATGGTTTGATACACCCCCAGTGGGTGGAACTGCGAAAGCTTAAAGATTGTTCAAAAGACAATGAGCAGGGAAAATAAGGACGGCAGGTCAAGCTGGCGGAGCGGCTGACGAGCTGGGCTGGTCGGTGGAGACAGTTACGCCAGCTGAAGGAGCAGCCGGCTGGCGAACTTCGGCTTGATCACCGCCTCCTGCAGGGGGCGCGCTTCCGCACGCCTCGTTGCTGGAGGCACGGTCAGCCTGAGGCCGGCTGCTTGTTCCGCTAGCCGGCTTGACGTCTTCACCGCCCTCTTCCTCGTCATCCTCGCCCTCGTCGCTGGAGGCGATCTCCTCGGCCGAGTCCTCACCCACCGCCGGGTTCAGACCGAACCACTCCTCCGGCTGGGTGACGCCATCATCATTGATTTTGGGTGCGAAGACACTGATGTCGGTGCACTCGGCGATCATCGAGGCACGCTGGGCGATGGCCGGCCGCAATTCCTCCAGCTCCGCGTCGGCCTCCAGCCGCCAAGTGCGCAGTTGGTCCAGGCTCAGCCCTGGGTACCAAGCGCGAACAAACTCCAACGCCCTCCCGGCTCCAAGACGGGCCGCCGACGCCTTCCAAGCTTCGAAACGGCCGACTGCGACCTCCAACCAGTCGGCGGTCCTGCTTGGGGTGAGGGGGATCGTTTCGCCGGGCCAGAGGGCGGCCAACACCTGCGCCCCGCCACGTTGAAGCCGGCGAAGCATCCGGTGAGCCGGCTGCAGCCGCGCTTGGACGGCCAGGAGCTGCTCCTCCAGTGTCCAATTTGCGTCCGGCGCGATGTTGACTCCCGCCTGACGGCGCACCTCACGATGAGCCTCGATGGCTTGGGTGGCGAGGGTGGAGTGGCAGGGAAAGTAGTCTGCACAAGGCAACAGGCAGCGGCACAAGTCAGAACAAAGCCCCAGGCGGCCAGGGGCAGGAGAAGGGCGACGAAAGCGGCTTACCATCGATCAAGTCTTTGATGCGGCCGAAGCCTTCATCTAGTTCCTGACGCGTCTCAGCCCAGCTCGCCGCCTCGGTCTCAAACTCTGCCTTCAGGGCAGCCTCGCTGTCCTACGCCTTCTGCAGGGCCACTTTGTGGCTCTCCTCCTGGTCGGCCAGCTTCTTGACCAGGCAGTCGCGCTCCTGGACCAAGGCGGCGTACTCCTCGTCCCTGGTGTGAAGGGCGGTCTGCACCACGCCGAGCTCCCTCCTTAAGTCGGCGTTGGCCCCTGCAAGAACAAAAGACAAAGAGAAAAAACCAATAAGGGAAAGGTCGTCAAGGAAGATCCGACCCGACTGCTCAACAGTCGGCCCGAACCTCGGGGACTACACCCAGTGGATGCGCTGACGCGCCCCCACAGGAAACAGATAAGAGCAAGTACTTACTTCGGCTGTTGGCCAGGTCATCGGCCTTCCGGCCCAGCTCCTGAGCCTGGGAGTTGAAGGCGGCAGCGCGAGAGTTATGATATTCCTGAAGTTCAGACAGAAAACAGAGTTAAGGTGGTTGTCAAGAAAGATCCGACCCGACTGCTCTACAGTCGGCCCGGACCTCGGGGACTACACCCAGTGGGTGCGCTGACGCGCCCCCATGGAAGGAATCAGAAGACCAGAGTGGTCAAAGAACGAAAAACTTACCCGGATGGCGGCCCGCGTCGACAGGAATTCCTGGGTATATTATTGCAGAAGGGTGGCCTGAGCCTGCAGCCGGCTCCGGACCTCTTGGGCCGCCACATTCAGCTCGCCAGTCCCTCCGCTGGGAGTCCACCCGGACGTGGGAGAGCTGGCCGCCTCCAAGGCTTCCGCCGACTGGCCGGCGCCCGCAGCTCGGTGCGATTCCGGCGGAACGGCATTTCCTCCTGCGCGCTGGCGCTTCGCCGATTGTATCTCGAGGCCAGCTCCGGCCTCTGGTGCGCCCCTGACCGGCTCCTCTGGAGCCACCGACGACTGGCCGCCTTGGCCCTCTCCAGCTAGCGCAGCCAGCGGCGTCCTTCCCGTGAAGACCTCAAAGAGCTCCTCCCTTTGCACCGACGGCTGGTCTTGGATGATCTCTTCCGCCAGGGGCAGCGGGGTGTCCGGGGCCACGGTTCGTAGGGGGATGGCGAGCAGCGGAGGCTGGCTGCGCGTGCGGCCCGCTCCTTCGCCGCCGGAGAGGCCTCCCGCTCCGCCGCCTCCCTCTCTTCCCGCGCCTCGCGAGCATTCCGCTCTGTGGCTTCCATGAGGTCGGCGCGGGGATCCACGCGGCGGGGACCTGAAGACCCTCCAACCGGCCCAACCATAGAGCCGCCCTGGCCCCGCTCAAGGGAAAGCGGCGCCCTGCTCAGGAAGTGGAGAAGGGTCAGAACAGAAGAAGACAACAAAAAGCATGCACACGAGTAATCGAAGACTTAAGATGAGACCGCCTGAGGCTGTTTCACCGCTTTCCGGAAGCGGGCCGCCTTCGCGGCCGCCTCGTCCCGTTTCGTCGCTGCGGCGGAGGCCTTGGACTTCTTCGGCCGACTGCTGAAGAGGATTGACGCGGCCCGGCGCTTTTGTACACCGCGGCCGGCAGCCGGCGCGGCGGACGAGCCCGCGCTGTGACAGTCGGCTGCCGGCTGGCGACGCGGGACTTCTTCGGCTTCGGCGTCATCCAGCCAGTCCTCGAAGCTGGCGGAGAGCGCTGTGCCTCCGGGTTCGGCGGTGTCCCCCACGACGGCGTCTTCCATGGCGGCCGCCCCCAAGTCCGGGTCGTCAACATCGTCCACCATGCGGTCGGGGGCGAACTGACGTTTAATCCCTGCCGCCCCGGCTGGCGGCGGATGAAGGGGGTTCTGCCAAAAAGAGTCGTCTGGTCAGAAGCCGGCCGTCATAAAGCCGGCTGACGACAGAGAGGAAAACTTACCACGGGCGGAGGATTGGCGCGAGAATACGGCGCCTTGCCGTATTGCCAGTCCCCGGTGAGCTTGCAGTTGGCGATGTAGTTAACCATGAGTGCCACCTCCGCAGGGGGCATTTCCCATGTGCTCAGTCGGCTTGGGTCGAAGCGGCCGCTCATCTGGCACATCATATGAGGCCGGCTTTGGAGGGGAAGAATCCGGCGCTCCACGAAGGCGGCCACCAAGTCGGCTCCGCGCTGACCTTCTGACTGAATCATCACCTGAAGCCGGGCGATGGCGGCATTCCCAGCCGGAGACAGGGACCTGGACCGGAAGCTCCACGACGGCTGCCTCCCAGCCGGCGGGCCGGCTATGTAAGCCGGCAGGTTGACATGGTCTCCTTGCGGGGCGACGTTCTTCACGTAGAAGTATGATTTTTGCCAGATCTTCACCGACTGAATCAGGGGGATGGGCGGGAACGGATTGTTCTCGCCTGACCTCCTCATGGCGATGAAGGCCCCGCAGGGGGCGGGCACGCCGGTGACGACGGTGCCGAGCTTGCTCTTGAAGAACTCTCCCCAGAGCTCCAGCGTGGGCAGCACTCCCAAGAAGCCTTCGCAGAGGGAGACGAAGGCCGACAGCAGCATCACCGCGTTGGGCGTGAGGTGATGCGGCTGGAGGTTGTAGAATTCAAGGAAGGAGCGCAGAAACCCACTCGCCGGAAGGCCGAAGCTGCGCAGATGATGCGAGCGGAAGATGACCCGCTCGCCTTCCTCCGGTGCTGGCGAGATCTCCTTCTCCGGCGCCAGACGGACCTGCACGAGGCTGGCGTGGGGCAGACGCCGGGTCCGGCGGAGGAACTCCACATGGTCGATGTGGACGTTGGAGCCGTCCCACGAGCTTGACAGCGCCATGGTGCAGGACGGTGTGGGGGTGCTACGAGGGGAAGCTGCAACGGCAGCAAGAGGAAGAAGAAGAAGGAAGACGAGGAGGGCCGGGGAGTGCGGGAGTGAGCGAACCTCTGCCTCTCCCCCTCCCCCCTCTACTTGTAGGCTCTCATGGCGGAGCCGAGGAGGTGCGGCGTGGGGGAACGTGGGGATCGATCGTGCCCACTACCCCACGCCCCGCGTTTATTATGCCCTAATGGCGAATTGGAGTTGTCACAGGAAGGCGAGCCGTCCCCCTGGGCCGCAGAAGATCAGTGCTCGGGCCGAGGCCAGGGACTGGCGGGCCCGGGCCTGCGGCGGCGTCCCGTCGCGCGCGTGCGTTGGCAGGTTTCCGTCGCCACATGGCCCATCGGAGGGCCCGCAGTCAGCACGCGGATCAACCACCATCCCGTCTACGAGACAAAGGAGCTCTCTGAAATCGGCCTACACCAGCAATGCCGGCTCCTCAGGGTAAGAAGCTGACCAAGCTTCTCGTCCCTCTGTCCGCCTCGAAGCTCGCTCAGCTTCAAGGACTACTATCGGAGTAAATAGCCATGGGTAGCCTAGCCGGCTTCCCCTGGCCCTTCTAAAAAAATTACGAGCCCGTCCGGCTCTCGAAGAGCCCAAGACACGGGGCCGCCTTCCCCATGCCGGCTGTCACCTAAGCCGGCCTTCGGAAGGAGGCCCGACTTTAACCCTCAAGAAGAAGGCCATGGGAGGGCCGACTTCACGAAGAAGGCCATGGGAGGGCCGACTTCACGAAGCCGGCCGAGAGAAGGCCGACTCCAAGAAGCCGGCTCCCATAAAGAGATCAAGACCGTACCCTCAAAGTTCAGATCTACCTAAGCGGCAATGAGACGGGGCGTGGCTACAGTGAAGCCTGCCACCCCCGAATCTCGGAGCACGACCGGCACAGTGCGCCGTACGGGTGACCATGACCCGCTCGGCGCGGCACTGTTGCCATGTCAACCCTGACGCCATCCACGACGGACTGCCAGTGCAGCTCACGGGCGGTGGGACCCTTCGGGCAGAGAGACACCCGAAGGCAGCCACACTTCCGCCAGTCAGCTCAAGAGAAAGCCAGCTCCCCACAGCCGGCTTGCCATCTACCTCGAAGGAGACGCCCCATTAAGGAGACAAGACGAGGTAAGGCTACAGCAACCGCCCGCCAGGCGGCGGCACTGTAGCCACGCTTACCATGACGAAGCCCACATCATCAGAATAGAGCAACAGTAACCAGCCGCCGACCAGGCCGTGACCAATGGGGCCTGCCCGTTGACCAGGAGCCGGCAGCCGGCGGGACCCACCAGTCGGCGGGCCCCAGACGCCGGCGCAGAAGCCGGCGAGCACGATCACAGACAGCTGGGCCCCACGCCCAGTCGGATTACCATTGTACCCCCGGGGGGTAGGCCTATATAAACCCCCCGGTGCACCCATGCAAAGGGTTCAGCCCCTAGCTAGTTTTAGACACCATAGGAGGAGAGGAAGCAAGCTAGCCGTGCCCTTCTTCCTCCTCCCACCCGAGCAGGTCAAGGAGCATCGTGTAACCACTTGTCCATTGAGTGATCATGCGGAGACCCTGCAGAGCAGCAGTAGGGGTGTTATCTCCACGGAGAGCCCCGAAGCTGGGTAAGATCCGCCGGCATGCATGTCTTCGCGTCATCCCGTTTCTAGGCACCGGCGATGTCTTACTGGCTCCCACAATGATAAGCCACCCGTTGGCATATGTCGCACCCACCACCCGACATCTGTTAACCGCTACAGTTATTCCTGTGAGTCAAGATGAGCACGTTGCAGAGGTAGCGCAGGTACGTGAGGAGATAGCCCGTGCCAAGGAGGCCCTAGCGGCCGAGGACACCCGATTAGCCACAGAGCGGGCGGCTTTGGATGCACGGGCCCAACAGCTACAGTTAGAAGCTTTTCAGCTTACGATGAGCCTGAACGCATCTAACGAGGTGATGAGGAGGAGACACCAGAAAACTCAATCCCGTTTGCCTCCGGTTTATGATCCTCAGAACCTGTTTGCCACGCCTGGAGCCGGCCCTAGCAACCCACCAGAGGCAAATCAATTCGTAACATCCGGAGCGGGGGCACCGGTTTAGCCTCGGGTGATGGCACCTCCTCACGTGAATATTGCCCCGCCCTGCTACGTACCAACACCACCGGGTCACTTTTCTAACCCCATGGAGAACCTGATCGCAGCATCGGCGCGGTTGGAGGCTCTCCCAGTGGATGGCGATTCTCTAAGAGCGGTGGAGACGCGAAGGATCAGAGAACTTGTCCTGACGGCTCTGGCTCAGCAGGAGGCTTATTCCTATTGTCAAGACAGGATTCATTCGACTCCTCGCCCAAGCCAGAGCCCGAGTTACATCAGGCACATGGAGTCGGAGGCCTTGTCAAGCAATTCCCAGCGCCGTAACCAGCCCGGTGGATACAATCCGGTGCAGGACAGGATACATCAAGAGGACGAGCGGGCGGCTCAGCAGGCGGCTCATCAAACCTTCCCGGATTATCCGACGACTTCTGTCGAGGTAGGAGTGACCACCAGAACCGGCGGTGTTCCTTGTTTAGTACCGGCTTTGCGTAATGTGTGTCTGCCCAAGGATTTCAAGGGACCTTGTCAGATCATGGGTTCCGGCAGACCCTTAAGGTTCGAACACTGGGGTGCGCGCGGAGATCATGCCTTCTACCTTCCCATCTCGCAAAGATCTAGACTACCAAAAGAACTGCACAAGGGACACAAGATTTATGTTGGTTCGGGCCACCATTGCAGTGTAATACCCTACTCCAGTGTGTGGTGGGAGGATTGCCTCCCGGGGCTGATGATGATGAACAATACAAGGAAGAACAGCCTCGCGAGGGTCTGTCCTTGGCTGGGGTGATGAACTGCTAGGAGGAGTTCAGTCACCTCTCTCTCTCTCTCTCTCACTTACTCTGTCTCTTTTGTCGTCCGTCTGGAGCCCCTTGCTATGTGGGTGGCTGGTCCTATTTATAGAGGCCCTGGTCCTCTTCCCAAATATTGAGCGGGAAGGGAGCCAACAATGGCGGGCTAATTTGAAGGGGGACAGCGAGTACACTTATCCTGACTAAAGTTGGTCTCCGCCTACCAAATGCTCTATGGTGATGCCGTGCTGGGCTCCATGGTGACCGACGTCTCGTAGTCCTCCTGGTCTTGTTCTCGTTGCACCGAAATGGCAACCTTTGCCTGATGCCTCGGTACTCCGCGGCTGCGCTTGCCCCCTTTGCACTAAAGGGGAAAGAAGGACGCTGCACGCGCTGACGCCCGCCTGGCACCCTCGATCGTCATGGCTTGCATCATGGGCACCTCACGAGGTACCCTGCCTTGATCTCTCCGCCTCCTCGCGAGCCAGCCTGATGAGGCTGCGCCTGAGGATGCGCCGTGTCGCCCACCCCACGAGGCTTGGCCCCTCGCGAGGGTCTTGAGTCTTGTGTTGATGAAGATGGGTCGCGCTGGGCCCCCTTTGCGCCACGCCGCAGGCCGCAGGCAGGCAAGTCTAGGGACCCCCGTTCCCAGAATGCCGACAGTAGCCCCCGGGCCCAAGGCGCGCCCGGACTTGGCCATGCCGAGAGGTGAAAGGGCAAGGGCGAAGCACCGCGGGCCCTAACAGCCTGCGGCCTTGGGCGCCGCGTGGCGGTTAATGGGACGTGGGCATCTCCACTTCCCCATGACGCCTCGGTGATCGCGCGAGTTGGACAAGTCCCTGCATGCAGATCGCGTCATGATTACCTGTGATCGTGGAGGCCGGCGGTTGGCCTTCGCCGGCTATAAGTACGGCACGGCGCGTGCCCTTCCAGTCCATCTCTTCTTGTTTTCTCCTTTGCCTCAATTCTTGCTCCGCCTTGGCGTGATGGCTCCATCGAGGAGGTACTCGGCTGCGGAGAAGGGGAAGGCCCTCCAGGTCGATCCTGCCTCTCCCCCGCCCAAGCGCGGTCGTGGGCGCCCTCGGAAGCATCCGGTGGCCGCCCCGGTAGTGTTTGGTGGTCATGGGGGCGGCTCCCAGCGCGGCGGCGGGCGAGCCGCCGTGGCCAAGGGATGCGCATGGGTTGCGCGTTCCCCCAGGCCGCGCTTTCGCACCGCGCAGGTGCTGCCGGAGTTCGTCGTCTGGTCGGCGGAGCCGACTAGCGCCTGGCTCCAACTCCCTCGCTTCCTCCTTGGTGAACTCCCGGCCGGTGCTCCTGGTGGCCTCTGGCTCCAGGCGGAGGGCTGCTGCAGCAGGTCCTCATGGGTCGAGCTGGAGGTCTCCGCCAACGGGGACTTGGCCTTAACTCATGGCTGGCAGGCGTTCGCCCGCGCTCGCGACCTGGGGCGCCAGTGCACCCTGCACTTCAGGTTTGACGGTGATGCCACCCTCTATGTGAGGGTGTTTGGGGAAGATGGTCGCCGCGCGGGGTGTTGCCCTGAGGACGACGACCGCGGCCGGGGGCCCCGCTCCGACGGTGATGGAGGAGATAGCGCCCGCGCGGATGGCGGCGTCCGAGACTCCCCAAGCTTCGTCAACTCTTCCTCAAGCGACTCCTCCAGCGGTGGCCGCAGTCAACCCCCGCGCCGTCGAGCTTGCTTGGGAGGTGGTGGTTCGTCTGCCCGCCGTCGTGCCCCGATGAAGCACGACAGGGAGTCTGCTTGAGACCCGGTGGCAGCCCGGTCGCCTCCGCGGGCCGGTGTGAGGAGGGCTGCGCCGGGCTCATCCTTTCCTTTTCCTTTTGTTTCCTGTGTAAGACAAAACAGCTGCATGGAGCCCTGCTGGGGCGTGTTGGGAATTATTGCCGTTTTAGCCATTACCTTGATCTTATTTTTGCGCCTCTTAACTATGCGCCTGTGCGTAGATAGTTTTTGACCCCTGCCGGGGGGCGACCGACCCAGGCCCTGTGTGCGCGTCGCGGTGCCCGAGGGGCACGGACTAGACGGCTGCTCCTGTAACGGGCCCGGGCCATGAAACCTTCCAGCGGCTAGAGCAGAAACACTCGCGAGGGCGTTTGAGTACCATCCCTCGCGAGGTCATTTATGAGGGAAACCAAAGCGAGGAGCGAAAATCAATGAATCACAAATCAGCAACAGCGATAACTCCAATAAGACTTCAAATGCAAGTAAAACACGTCAACTGCGGAAAGCAAATGAAAAAGCCGCGTCCGGTACCTAATCTAGTCTTCGATGTCTTCTCACCAGTGCGGAGCTAAGTGCTGCCATTAGGCGTGGGAGGGAGCCCCAGGGCCTGAGGCCGGCGCTCCTTAGACTCCGGGGCGTGTACAGCCCCACTCATTATTACGTGAGAGTGTCACGGGGCGGCGAGCTTCACAGGCATTGGCCTTGCTTCACAGGCTCCGGGCCTTTTCCAAAAAGCGATAGCTTCATAGGCACTCGCCTTGCTTCACAGGCTCTGGGCCTTTCCCAAAATGCAATAGCTTCACAGGCACTCGCCTTGCTTCATAGGCTCGGGGCTTTCCCAAAACGTGATAGCTTCACAGGCACTCGCCTTGCTTCACAGGCTCCGGGCCTTTTCCAAAAAGCGATAGCTTCACAGGCACTCGCCTTGCTTCACAGGCTCCGGGCCTTTTCTAAAAAGCGATAGCTTCACAGGCACTCGCCTTGCTTCACAGGCTCCGGGCCTTTTTCAAAAAGCGATAGCTTCACAGGCACTCGGCTTGCTTCACAGGCTCCGGGCCTTTTCCAAAAAGCGATAGCTTCACAGGCACTCGCCTTGCTTCACAGGCTCTGGGCCTTTTAGGGGTAGAACCTCCGGAGGTGCTGGATGTTCCACGCGTTCTGGACCGGCTCCCCCTCTTGAGTCTCCAAGCGCATGGAGCCTGGCCTGGAAACATGAACAACCTTGAACGGGCCCTCCCGCATGGGAGAGAGCTTGTGCAGCCCCTCCCTGGAGAGAACCTGCCTGAGTACGAGGTCTCCCACCTCGAGGGTCCTGGGGCGGATGTTGCGGCAGTGATATCGTCGTAGCGCCTATTGGTACCTTGCCGCTCGCAGCGCGGCTTCCCGGTGGCGCTCCTCCCCCAGTACGAGGTCCATTCCCCGCACGGCGTCCTGCTGCGCCTTGTCAAATGCCAGGACCCGTGCGGAGCGACGTCTGACCTCGTGAGGAAGGACTGCCTTGGCTCCATAGACCAGGAAGAATGGGTTCTCCCCAGTTGGTTTGGTCGCGGTTGTGCGGATGGACCACAACACGGACTGGAGCTCGTCGTACCAACCTCTGCCGCAGGCCTCCGGCTTCTTCTTGAATGTCCTGGTCTTGAGGCCTCTCAGGACCTCCGCGTTGGCTCGTTCGGCCTGCCCATTGCTTCGCGGGTGTGCCACCGAAGCGTAGCATATCTGCGTCCCAAGGTTAGCACAGTATGTTTTAAAGAGATTACTGGTGAACTGCGAACCGTTGTCTGTGATGATGCGATTCGGCACCCCGAACCGGCTCACGATACCCCTGATGAACTTGACCGCGGAGCCAGCGGGGATGGTACGGACAGCCTCCACTTCTGCCCACTTGGTGAACTTGTGAATGGCGACGTAGAGGTAACGGTAGCCCCCTGGCGCCGGAGGGAACGGGCCCAGAATATCCAACCCCCAAACGGCGAATGGCCACGAGAGGGGTATAGTCTGCAGGCCCCCCGCCGGTTGATGGATCTGCTTGGAATGGAACTGGCAGGCCTCACAAGCCTTTACCAATTCGATTGCGTCGTTGAGCGCGGTGGGCCAATAGAACCCACTTCGGAATGCCTTGCCGACGAGGGTCCGTGACGATGAGTGGTGCCCGCAGTCTCCGTCGTGTATATCCTCCAGTAGTTCCTTTCCTTGCTCCCTGGAGATGCAGTGCAGAGATACATCGTTTGGTCGCTTCCGGTAAAGTTCTCCATCTCTGATGCAGTATGCCGTGGCCTGCCGCGCCACACGCTCCGCTTCCTCTTCCCTTTCCGGTAGGGCCCCTTGTGTTAAATAACTCCGGAGTTCTACGATCCAGCACTCCTCCTGAGGTTCCATCGTCAGGAGCAGGCGTGCTCCTGAGGTCGGCCCACAGATCGGGGCTCCCAAGGCTGGCGGCTGGGGGAGCTCCTCTCGAGGCTGAGCGGTGTTTGATAACGTCGGCTGCGCTGAAGGTTTGAAGAGCCGCTCTTTGAAGACGCCGGGTTCCTGCGGCAACCGCCTGGATGCCCGTCCGGCTATGTCGTTGGCTTCCTGATTGGTGCCACGGGGCACGTGCTTCAGCTCCAGCCCCCAGAACTGCTTTTCCATCCTGCGGACCTCCGCTAGGTAGGCCTCCATATGCTCGTCTTTCGGCTCGTACACCTTGTTGGAGAAGTTGACTAGGAGCTGCGAGTCGCCCTTGACGGTGAGGCGTTTCACTCCCAGGGCTACTGCGGCCTTCAACCCGGCTATCAGTTCCCCATATTCTACTATGTTGTTGGAGATCTTTTCACCTTGCTGGAAACAGAGCTGTACGGCATAGTAGAGCTTATCCTGAGTGGGTGATATCAGCACCGCACCAGCCCCCGCGCCGTGCCTGGAGAACGCCCCATTGAAGTACATGACCCAGCCTTCCGGCGCCTCACTCCCCGGAGAGAGGGACCAATCCTCGTTGTCCCTGAGGCCTGGTGCCTCCGCCCATTCCGCCACGAAATCCGCCAACACTGCTCCTTTGATGACCCTGGTTGTGCTGAACTCGAGCTGAAACGCCTGCAACTCTATGTTCGACTCGGCGACCCTTTCGGCTGAGCTAGGGCTCCTGAGCACTCTCTCCAGGGGGTATGATGAGTCGACTTTGATGGGGTGAGCCTGGAAGTAGTGATGCAGCTTGCGCGAGGCTACCAGTAGCGTGAGGAGGAGCTTCTGAGGCATTGGGTACCGTGCCCTCGCGTCCCGTAGCACCATGCTAACAATGTAAACTGGGTGTTCAACAAGGCTGAGAGCATCTGGGGTTGTTGCGCCCTCGGGAGGTAAGGGCGCCTCACGAGGCGACGCGGCCTCAGGAGGTGGACCATCCGGTCGTGCGGCCTCTCCTGCCTCCGGTGCATTCTTCGGCAGCTGACCCTCCTCAACTGCGGTTGTGGCTTCTGTAGGCTTTCCTTGTTCCCGTTTTATCTTGCCTCGGGCTGCCGCTGCGGTCTTGACTTGGCGCTCCTCCCTAACCGCCACCAGGGCTGCGCTGGCGGAGTAGGGTGTGGCTGCGAGGTACAGCAGCAGGGGCTCTTGAGGGCGCGGAACCACCATGACTGGGGGACTGGTCAGGTACCTCTTGAGATCTTGAAACGCCTTATCTACCTCTTCAGTCCATTCAAAGGGCCCCTTTTCTTCATCAGCTGAAGGAAAGGCAGCGCTCGCTCCCCCAATTTGGAGATGAAGCGCCCTAGCGCGGCCACGCGCCCAGTGAGCTTCTGCATTTCTCTGAGGGTCTTTGGTGGACTCATGTCCTCGACCGCCTTGACCTTCTCGGGGTTGCCCTTGATTCCACGATGGGACACGAGGAATCCCAAAAGCTTGCCCGAGGGGACGCCAAACACACATTTCTCCTGGTTGAGCCGCAGGTTTACTGCGTCGAGGCTCGCGAAGGTCTCCTCCAGGTCTTGTATCAGGGTCTTGGCCTCCCGAGATTTTACTACAATGTCATCAACGTAGGCTTCGACATTCTTTCCGAGTTGCGGCCCAAGGTGATGTGCATCAGCCGCTGAAAGGTTGCCCCTGCGTTGCGCAGTCCGAACGGCATGCATGTATAGCAGTATACCCCGCACGGGGTCAAGAAAGCGGTCTTCTCAACGTCTTCCACCGCCATCTTGATCTGGTGATACCCGGAGAAGGCGTCCAGGAAGCATAGCAGGTCGCACTCCGCAGTGGAATTGACGATCTGGTCGATGCGGGGGAGCGGAAACGGGTCTTGCGGGCATGCCTTGTTGAGGTTGGTGAAGTCGACACACATGCGTTCCTTCCCCCCCCCCCTTCTTGGGCACAACGACAGGGTTGGCCAACCAATCCGGGTATCGGACCTCGCGAATGACCCCGGCGGCCTCTAGCTTGCGGGTCTCTTGGGCAATGAAGGCCTGCTTCTCCGCGGACTGCCGCCTGGCCTTCTGCTTCACGGGGCGCACATTTGCGCACACGTTGAGGTGATGCTCGATGACACTCCTGGGGATCCCCGCCAGCTGATCGGGCTCCCGAGCAAATACCTTCTTATTCGCGCGCAGGAACTTGACCAAGGCCTCCTCCTGCCCAGGCTCAAGGTTGCGCCTATGGTGAAAGTGGCACTGGAGGACCCGTCCTCGTCGACGGGTATCTGCTTGGTTTCTGCCTTGTCCTGGGTGAACAACTGCTTCTTCTTGGCGGGCGCAGCCCCCTTGGGCTCAGGGGTCTCCGCGTTGATGGGCCATGCCGATGCCGCCATCTTGAAGGCGGGCTTGAGTACTTGCAGGGCGTCCCCGGTGTCCCCGTGCACGGCGAGGGTACCGCTGCTCCCGGGCATCTTCATGAGGTTGTATGCCGGGTGCGTGGCGGCCATGAACTGAGCCAGTGCCGGGTAGTCGAGGATGGCGTTGTAAGGGAGGCCGATGGGGGCGATGTCGAAGTCGACCATCTCCGTGCGGAAGTTGTCGTAGGTACCGAAGGTTACCGGGAGCCGGATCTGTCCCAGGGAGTCGGATGATCCACCCCCGACACCCGAGAAGGATCGACTGGGTCGCAGCCGCTCCCGAGGTATGCAGAGGAGGCGGAAAGTCTCGACCGAAAGCACGCTGAGGCCCGCGCCGCCGTCAACGAGGGTCCTGGTGACGGCCACCTGGCAAATGGTGGGGGTGCACAACAGGGGAGTGCGCCCGAGCCGACCGGGTTGGTAGGGTGGTCCTCCGAGCTGAAGGTCAGGCCGACCTCGCGCGCCGCCCGGTCCGGGGGAGCCCCCTGCCGTGCCGAAACAGTGCTAACCCGGCGGGCAAAAGGCTTGACGTGGCGACTCGTGGGCGGCGCCTGCGAGCCGCCCAGGAGGGCCGCAACGACCGGAGGCGTCGATGCTGCGGTGCAGTTACTCCGTCGCGCAGGCAGATGCTGGGGTGGCGCTCTCCGCTCGTTTCTCGCCGGGCCGGTGGTGGTGTTGACGGCGGGCGATGGGGGACAACGAGAGCGCCCACCGGCGAGGGCCGCCGAGGCGACGCGAGCTCGACTGGCGCCGTACATGGATGCGGCGGCCGGAGGAGGACGGAGTGGTGGAAGAAGAATTCCGGCGCACCCCTACCTGGCGCGCCAAATGTCGGATCACGGGTTCCGGCAGACCCTTAAGGTTCGAACACTGGGGTGCACGCGGAGATCACGCCTTCTACCTCCCCGTCTCGCAAAGATCTAGACTACCAAAAGAACTGCACAAGGGACACAAGATTTATGCTGGTTCGGGCCACCATTGCGGTGTAATACCCTACTCCAGTGTGTGGTGGGTGGATTGCCTCCCGGGGCTGATGATGATGAACAATACAAGGAAGAACAGCCTCGCGAGGGTCTGTCCTTGGCTGGGGTGATGAACTGCTAGGAGGAGTTCAGTCACCTCTCTCTCTCTCTCACTTACTCTCTCTCTCTTGTCGTCCGTCTGGAGCCCCTTGCTACGTGGGTGGCTGGTCCTATTTATAGAGGCCCTGGTCCTCTTCCCAAATATTGAGCGGGAAAGGAGCCAACAATGGCGGGCTAATTTGAAGGGGGACAGCGAGTACACTTATCCTGACTAAAGTTGGTCTCCGCCTGCCAAAGGCTCTATGGTGACGCCGTGCTAGGATCCATGGTGACCTCCGTCTTGTAGTCCTCCTGGTCTTGGTCTCGTTGCACCGAAATGGCAACCTTTGCCTGATGCCTCGGTACTCCGCGGCTGCGCTTGCCCCCTTTGCACCAAAGGAGAAAGAAGGACGCTACGCGCGCTGACGCCCGCCTGGCACCCTCGATCGTCATGGCTTGCGTCATGGGCACCTCACGAGGTACCCTGCCTTGATCTCTCCGCCTCCTCGCGAGCCAGCCTGATGAGGCTGCGCCTGAGGATGCGCCGTGTCGCCCGCCCCGCGAGGCTTGGCCCCTCGCGAGGGTCTTGGGTCTTGTGTTGATGAAGATGGGCCGCGCTGGGCACCATTTGTGCCACACCACAGGCTGCAGGCAGGCAAGTCTGGGGACCCCCGTTCCTAGAACGCCGATAGACCCCGAAAGGTGCCAAATTATATGGCTGATTTACAGCCCGTAGCGTGGATCGAAAGCTATGAGATGGCCATGGAGCTGTTGGAGGTCAGTGATGCGGCGATGGCTAAATACTTCACCAAGATGTTGGATGGAACAGCCCGCACTTGGCTAAAGGGGTTGCCGCCTAATTCCATTGGCTCATGGGCAGAGTTAAAAGCCCGGTTCATTCAGAACTTCAAAGATACCTGCAAGCAGTCCATGTCAATTATGGACTTGACTAATTGTAAGCAAGAGGAATGTTAGTCTACCACTCATTAGGTGCGCCGGGTCAAGGAGATAATACATTCGTCTGACAAGATGGATGCCGGCTCTGCAGTCTTAATGTTGGAGAAAAATTGCCGATTTGAGCCGCTGAGGCAGAAGCTGGGGCGCGTTAAGCGTGATTGTAATGATATGGGTCAGCTGATGGCGGCTCGAGTCAAATATGCCGATTCTGATAGTACCAAGGATCCCGCGTCTGATGGAGAAAAGACAGGGAAGGGAAAGAAGAACGGCAATGGTAAGGGTCAGCAGCATAACCTAACGAATCAAGGAGGCAATAAGTGTAAGGCCGATGGAAACCTAGAGTTTGTGGCCAATACCAATTCACAAGGTAACAATGAATGACACAAGGGGAGGCCGCCCCCTCGGTCTAGTGGCGGCTCAGGTGGCGGCGGTTTTCATGGCCCGGGCGGCGGTTCAAATTCCGGCTTTCAGGGAAATCAGGGCGGCTATAGTTAGCAGCAGTCTGGTCAGGGAGGTCAACAGCAGCAGCAGCAGTCGGGTTATCAGAGCAATCCAAAGTAGCTGAATAGTGGACAGTATCATGTGTTCACCACTAGCTTATGCAAGCGAGACCAGAAGCTTCATAAAAGGGCTGTGAAGCTGTTGAGACGGCGGTTCCCCATTATTTAAGATGGTCCGAGCAGCCTATTGTGTGGAGTAGGGAAGATCACCCTCTCCGGGTTGACAATCCGGGTCAGTTAGCCTTGGTGGTAGCACCTTCGGTTGGTGGATATAAATTCACTAAGGTGCTCATGGACGGAGGTAGCAGCATCAACATCCTCTATTACGAGATCTTTTGACGCATGGGGTTGACTGACAAAAATTTAAAGACGTCCAACACTGTTTCCCATGGAGTGGTGCCTGGTAAGTCGGCATACCCGGTCGGTAAGATTGAGCTGGAGGTAGCCTTTGGAGATGAGTATGATTCTAGGGCTGAGAAATTAACTTTTGAGGTGGTCAAAATCAGGAGTCCATATCACGCTCTGTTTGGACGGCCGGCTTACGCCAAATTCATGGCATGGCCGTGTTATGTTTATTTGCAGCTCAAAGTGCCGGGTCATAAGGGCACTATTACTATGCATGGGAGTCGAAAGATAGCCCTGGAATGTGAGGAGGGAGATGTTGCTTATGCCGAATCTGTTTGTGCAGCAGAAGAGCTGAAGTTTTATCAAGATAACATTAACCCGGCGGACATGACATCTCTGCAGAAGCCAACCACAGAGCATGACCCGGTGATGAAGTTTAAGTCGGCTGATGAAACCAAGCTTGTTGATTTTGTTCCAGGCGACTCGTCTAAGCAATTCAGCATCAGTGCCAATCTGGATCCCAAACAGGAAAGCGCGCTCATCGAGTTCATCCGTGAGAATCGGGATATCTTTTCATGGAAACCTTCTGACATGCCGGGTGTACCGAGAGAACTCGCTGAGCACACTCTTAATATTGATCCAAAGTTTAAGCCGGTCAGGCAATTTCTGCGGCGGTTCAACAAAGAGAGACGGAAAGCTATTGGTGAGGAGGTGGCCCGGCTCTTAGCGGCTGGGTTTATTGTTGAAGTTCTTCACCCAGAGTGGTTGGCTAACCCGGTGCTTGTACTTAAAAAGAATGGCACCTGGCAGATGTGTGTGGATTACACGGACTTAAACAAAGCTTGTTCGGCTGATCCTTTTGCTCTTCCCCGTATTGATCAAATCATTGATGCTACGACGGGTTGTGAGCATTTGAGCTTCTTGGAAGCTTACTCTGGTTATCATCAGATCAAAATGGCAGTTAAGGACCAGGAGAAGACGGCTTTCATCACTCTGTTTGGAGCCTTCTGCTATGTATCTATGCCATTTGGGCTCAAGAGTGCCCATGCGACTTATCAGCAATGTGTACAGAACTGTCTACACAATCAGATTAGGCGCAATGTTCACGCTTATGTGGATGATATAGTGGTTAAATCCAGAGAGAAGGAAACCTTGATAGATGATCTGAAGGTAACCTTTGACAATCTCTGGGTTACCAAGATGATGCTTAACCCGGCCAAATGTGTGTTTGGCGTGCCAGCAGGCGAGCTTTTGGGTTTTCTGGTCTCTAACAGAGGCATTGAAGCTAATCCGAAGAAGATCAAGGCGATTACCTCTTTGGCTAAGCCGGAGAAGATCAAGGCGATTACCTCTTTGGCTAAGCCGGTGTGCATCAATGATGTTCAGCGACTGGCGGGTCATATCGCTGCTTTAAGCTGGTTGATAAGCCAGTTAGGTGAGAAGGCCATACCGCTATATCAGATGATGAAGAAAACACACAATTTTGTCTGGAGTGATGCTGCTAATGCTACCTTTGAAGATTTAAAGAGACAGTTATCTGAGCCGCCGGTCCTTGCTGCTCCTATTGATAAGGAGCCGCTATTGTTATACGTGGCCGCTAACTGACGTGCTGCCAGTGTTGCAATTGTGGTGGAGCGCAAGGAGGCTGGCAAGGACCATCCGGTTCAACGACCGGTTTACTACATCACTGAGGTGCTTATTGAGTCGAAGCAAAGATACCCACATTGGCAGAAACTTGTTTATGGGGTGTTCATGGCGAGCCGGAAGCTTAAACAATACTTTCAGGGTCACCCTATCACTGTGGTAAGTTCTGCTCCTTTGGGAGACATCATCCAGAATAGAGAGGCCACGGGACGAGTCGCCAAGTGGGCCATCGAGCTTGGGCCTCATGGTTTGAAGTATGTGCCACGCACTGCTATTAAGTCTCAAGCACTGGTGGACTTCATCAATGATTGGACCGAGCTATAGACACTTGAGGAGAAGCCGGATAACACATATTGGACTATTCACTTTGATGGATCTTGGCAGTTGGAAGGCTCGGGGGCTGGAGTCGTTTTAGCTTCCCCTCGAGGTGAAATTTTTTGTTATGTACTCCAGCTCATGTTTCCTTGTACTAATAATGCAGCTGAGTATGAGGCCTTGCTCCATGGTCTTCGGATGGCTAAGGAGATGAATTTAAGCCGGGTAAGGTGCTTGGGCGACTCAGATCTGGTGTCTCAACATGTGTCAGGCAAGTGGGACTCTAAGGATCCCCTCATGGCAGCTTATCGCCGTGAAGTTGGTGCTGTAGCTAGGCACTTCAAGGGTTATCAAGTGGAGCACATTGATCGAAGGAAGAATGAGGCGGCTGATGCTTTAAGCCGGCTGGGATCTCAACGTAAGCCGGTACCGCCTAACACCTTTTTGGATGTTTTGCATAATCCTTCTGTCAAGTTAC
Source organism: Triticum dicoccoides (assembly GCF_002162155.2). Taxonomy (NCBI): domain Eukaryota; kingdom Viridiplantae; phylum Streptophyta; class Magnoliopsida; order Poales; family Poaceae; genus Triticum; species Triticum dicoccoides. The sequence goes on from NC_041388.1 coordinate 537,046,168, forward strand.
CCACAGAGGAAGACTTAGCGGTTCCAGACCCAGAAGCGCAGCTGGTGGCGGCTCTTCACGTCATCCCGGATTGGACAGTGCCATATTTGGCTTACATGACCCGGGGAGAGTTTCCTGAGGATGAGACCTTGGCGAGACAAATCATCCGGTGGTCTAAATCCATGACAATTGTTCATGGTGAGTTGCATCATCGCAGTGTCACTAGGGCGTTTCAACATTGTGTGTCACCTGCGGAAGGTCAGGAAATACTTCGTGAGATCCATGAAGGGGATTGCAGTCATCATGCTAGCTCAAAATCTCTTGTGGCCAAGGGTTTCCGTCATGGTTTTTATTGGCTGACGACTCATGCTGATGTGGAAGATCTTGTCAGTAAATGTGAAGGTTGTTAGAAATTCTCACGACGAGCTCATGTGCCGGCTCAAGAATTGAGGATGATTCCAATTACTTGGCCGTTTGCAGTTTGGGGTCTTGACATGGTTGGGTCTTTCAAAAGGTCCAAGGATAAAAAGACGCACCTCCTGGTGGCGGTTGGTAAATTTACAAAGTGGGTTCAAGCAGAGCCGGTCAGTAAGTGTGATGCAGCCACAACGGTTCAGTTCATGAAAAAGGTGATCTTTCGTTTTGGTTTTCCACACAGCATCATAAGTGACAATGGTACTAACCTCTTCAAAGGTGCTATGGAAGAGTTTTGTCAACGAGAACATATCCGGCTTGATGTTTCGGCGGTAGCTCATCCTCAATCCAACGGTCAAGCTGAAAGAGCCAATCAGGAGATCTTGAAAGGTATAAAACCCCGGCTCATGGTCCCTTTACAGCGGACGCCGGGTTGTTGGGTGGAGGAGTTACCCTCTGTGATTTGGAGCATCAACACTACACCTAACAGATCTACGGGTTATACACCTTTCTTCATGGTTTATGGAGCAGAGGCGGTCCTGCCAAGTGATATCCGTCATGACTCGCCCCGAGTGGCGGCTTACGTTGAAACTGATAATGAACAAGCTCTCCAGGATGGACTTGATTTGTTGGATGAGAAGTGAGATTTGGCAATAGCCCGCTCGGCGATTTACCAACAGGACCTACGCCATTACCACAGCCGTCAGGTTAGGTCCAGAACCTTTCAAGAAGGTGATTTAGTGCTCCAGCTCATCCAGGATCAATCCGATATGCACAAGCTATCCCCCCTTGGGAAGGACCCTTTGTGGTCAGCAAGAACCTGAACAATGGGACATATTACCTCATCGATGTTCGAGAGCACAAAGACTCACGTAAGTCCAAGGTTGTCAAAATCGTGATTTTGAATCTGATCGGAGCTCCGATGGTAGGATCGCAAATCGTAGAATCTTCACTATCAGGATCGTAGAAACATAGATTCTATGAACTAAAATCATAGAATCATAGGGGTTAGTTTGGATAGTAAAGTCGTAGAATCGTATAACAGAATCGCGATTCTGACAACCTTGCGTAAGTCGGAGGAGAAGACCCGCCGGCCGTGGAATATCGCTCATCTTCGGCCTTACTACCTTGAGCCACCAGCTCTCAGGATGAACGTATTTTGACGATGTATATATTATGAAAAGCAATATAGCAGGACCTCTGTCCTTTTCATCCTCAAAAGTTTATATGTCTTCCTTATCATATTGTTGAAACAACCAACAGGGAGCAGATCATATTTGAATCCAGCTTTCCCTTTGGTACAGCTTATGCTCATATCTGCATCTAGCCATGATCACTTGGGGGCTTCCTGTTCAAACATAGGTTGTATTCGAACCAAAGAGAACATAGCTGTCGATACCCTCTTGATCGGCATACTGCCAAGCTCACTAGGGGGCTTCTTGATCATATCCGAATCATAGCTCAACCCCTTTGAGTCTGACGTGGATCGTATTCGAATCAGCGTCATTAAACAACTTTCAAGGTCACTTGGGGGCTTCCTATTCAAACATAGGTCGTATTCGAACCAAAGAGAACATAGTTGTCGATACCCTCTTGATCGGCAACGCCAAAGCCACTTGAGGGCTCTTTTCAAGAGGAGCTTGGCTTATGGCAACGAGAGTGGTTCTATATCACCGCTCCCAGGGGCACCAAGTGGGTGGTGCCACCTGCCTTTCGCTCGGGTCCCCCACCACAACTAGCGTCATGGGTCAATAAAGGACTAGACTGGGGGCCATCCAAGGACGTGCCCTTGTTGCAAGGCCGCATCAGGGATCTCTTAGAAAGAGACCTCAGCCTGGTCAAAGTGACGCGGGTCATGCTGATCTGCGGAACCCTGCCCGGCAAACGTTGCCCCCTTTGCCTGTGGGAGTTCAATCCAGAGGGACCGCGAGCTCTCCAGCATTTCATGGGCTCAATGCCCACGGAGATGTATGAATTGTTCTTCCGATTACAAGCAGTGTGTCCGGACTTGACCGAGGACGCAGGTCTGAGCTGCAATCGCCCGGATACTCAAGTAAGTAGCCTTGTGCCCGGACTCACTATCCCTATATTTGTCATAAACTTGCCCCTAAAAGACATGTCCTTTAAACAGGAGTGGATAGCGAAATCAAAGCTGATCAAGTGTCCAGCTCCCCTCCCCGAGACCACGTTGGATCCCGTGCTGGTCAGGATGTTGAAGATTGTGCCTTTGGAAGAAAGCAAGGGAGGGGACAAGGGAACTACAGCCTTCATGAAGGAGGCTGTTCGGAAGGGAAGAACCGAAAATTCCTCTCCTCAGGGGAAGAAGAGGACTGCCTCTGACAACCCGGAGACCATGGCCTCAAAGCGGGGGAAGAAATCCTCGTCAGAGGGTCCTGCGCCAGGGGATGCCTCGGCCGAATTATGCCCTCAAGGAGATCAGCCCTCCAACGAGCCGTAAGTAGAGAGAGGTTTTCTTTTTAAGAGATGAGAGGAATCCTTGCTTTATGTCTGAGAAAAGTAACTGAAAATTTACCTTGTAGCTCGGACCCCAGCCCTTCTCAGCAGAGCTCGTCTTCGGGGGACCTTCTTCCGGAGATGATGGAGAGCGGAATGCCTCCCCCTGCCGTACCGCCTAGCGAGGCAGGCGATCCTGAGGTATCATCGCGGAGGGTTTCTCCGAATCCGGCAGGGCCGGAAGGTAGTCGTATGGGCCCCCAAAGCCCTCTACGTCCGGCCTTCAAAAAGGGCCATCGAACAAGTCCGGCACCATCCGGTGCACGGTCGGAGGAGCTAAAGGATCTGCTAGGGCGAGCATCTATCTCAGAGGAGCACCGTGCATTGATGGGTACGGTGATTGAGAGGATTTCATCCGCGGAGAGCGGATTGCACGAGGCCGTCAGGAGTTTACTGACAGGTTTTGAGGTACGTGAAATAATGTACACTTTTGTGACAGTTCCGCATGAATAAGATGCGCCCTGTGTAGATAGTAGCCCCTGAGACTCTGTGTGTTGGCAAAAGTGACGGCGCGCAGAGGATCATAATCCCAGGTCTAATATGCCGCCTTTATACGTAGGTGGTGAAGTGTCCGGCGGTCAGCCGGACTGATGAATTTGCCGAGCTAAAGAGGTAGCTTGACGTGGCAGATGCCGACATCGCGTTTGTCAACAAGTGGCTTGACGAGGCACAAGGTATGTGATTCCTCCGGCGGCACCTGGTGAGAGGAGCTTTATGCAAGTATCTTACAATGTGTGTGCTTGATGCAGATGGTGTTGCTGCCATGGAGAATCTTCGGGCGGAACTTGCCCGAGCCAAGGAGCAAGCCAGAAAGAGTGATGCGGCTGCCGGAAAGGCAATTGAAGAGCTGAAGGCCGAACAGGCTGCTCACTGCCGAAGCAAGAAGGAAATGGCCGAGATGGCCGTGAAGCTGAAGAGCGCTGCTGACCGTTGCAAGCTTCTTGAGAAAGAAGACCGGACGGAACAGATGGACCTGGAGAAGGCCGTCGCGGATGCTAAGGATGCTCGCTCTGCAATGATAGCTATGAAGGAGGAGCTACACCAGGCCGGAGATATCACGGCTGGAGAGCCCTTTATGCTATGGAGGAAGTTCTGTGATCCCAGACATGCTCTGTTAGACCGGATGTGGAGTACGACGGACACCTATCTGGATTTGGCAGCGAGTGCTGCAGATGCGACCGAACACTTTCGAGATCAAAAAGATCGCGAAGTGGAAAAGCTCTTCTGGTCGCAGTTCCACAATCCAGAACGTCCACTGTCAATAGCTGATCTTCTGGCCGAATGGGCCGAGCTGAATAGGTTGTCCGGACTCGCCATGAAGTGTGTCATGAGTCATCTGTGGCCGGAAAGGCCAGAGCCGAAAAATTATTTCAACTTGGTGCAACAGTTCCTTGGTGCGGTGCCGCATATTAGTGCGATGAAGAGGTCAGCGTGCATAGAGGGTGCACGGATGGCTCTTGCCCGTGTCAAGACATACTGGGCGGAGATGGAGACCACCGCTGTTGCGTCGCGAGATTCGGAAGAAAGCCGAGTACCTGCCGAGCACTATTTTCAGGAAGTTCTTCAAGGCGCTCGTGTGATAGAGACGCAGTGCTCGAAGGATGCTATGTTCGAATAGCATATATTATTGTAAGACAATATTTTGATAAATTTTAGAAGCTTTTTATACTTCTGCCTTCAAGTATTATAACACCTCCTGTGCGACCGTTTAAAATATATGTGTATATAATCTGAAAGATGGCAGTCGTCGGCTTCAGCCCCCACGCAAATAATGCGGGGGTGTTCGCAGAAGGCGCATTTTCACACTTGATCCAACGTCTTGGTCCTACAAAGGAGGTGATAGCGCAGCGAACTAGGCAATCATACTATATTGCTTTATCACTTTCACTTAGCCATAGGAGTTTGACAGTGAGGCTACTTATATAGCCCCTGGTGGCGCCTGCGCTCGCCCGAATTCGGGGCGCGTATGTGCCTGGCCGGGAAACGGCCCTTCGTTAATGCAGGGGAATCCTATAGATTCTGGTAAGTCATCGAGTGGTTGACCAGTCTCACGCTATATCATGACAGTCAGTTTTAGGCTTTCTCTACTGAGGTGCTCGCCTGGCCGAACCGGGGCACAGTCACAGTAGTTCTCCTGGTGCCGCCTTAGCCGATAGAGCGGAACGTAAGGCAGCAAAACACAGGAGCCGGCAACCCAACATTTGACCAAAGGCATGATTCAGAGCTGATGCATATAAGGCCAAACTCGCGACGCCGAACACTCCCTAAGGTATTCGGTATTTTATGAGAGCGAGCGGGACAACGCCCTTGGTAATAAGCCCCTGGTGTCCGGGTACGCGCAAAATTCTGACGTGGCCACATGCCAAAACGCCAGCCTCCTCCTTGGTTATATCAAGAAACCAGGGGAGATGTATCAACACGAGACAGTAAAAAAGGTTTATGCAGGGTCTTAATCTGAAAAGAATCCTTGGAATGGGTCCCTACTGCACGTTTGCGCCTGTGTCTCCGTTGTGCCATATCCTGGACGGGGGTAGCACGGTGTTCATCTGTAAAAGAGAGGAACTTAGTTGAAGAAAGATCATGCTAATCGTAAGTTATACTAAATAAACAAAGTATAAATTGAAATGGTTCAAAATTGAGCTTTATTGTCTCTCGTTTTATATGCACGGAGCCCCTAGTACAGGGGCATACGGCTATTAAGCCTTTATCAAATGGCGGACTCGTCTAGCCGTGTTCGTGGTCTTAACGACCTGTTTAGGTGTTTTGGCTGGTGAAGCCGTTTTATTGTGGGGTTGTTAAGGCAGCCGCACAGTCTTCCGCGCGGGGGGCGCACTCAATGCTTCCAATTTAATGAGATGATGCCTCGTGGACCGGGCATCTTAAGCGTAAGAGACGCATAATGCGGCATTGTGTTAAAGCGGGCGAAAGCTTCGCATCCCAGCAGTGCTTGATAGCTACCTGAAAATGGGACGATGTGAAAAGTTAGCTTTTCGTGACGGAAGTTATCGGAGGAGCCGAACATAACTTCTAGCCGGAGAGAACCCGTCCAATGGGCATCTGGGCCTGGCGTTACCCCTTGAAAGGAGGTTTTGCTATGGCGAATTTTTGTTGGGTCTATCCCCATGTTGCGGATTGTGTCCTGGTATAACAGGTTTAGGTCACTGCCGCCGTCCAGCAGGACATTTGTAAAGTGGAGTCCGCCGATTATCGGATCTAATAACAAGGCAGTCCAGCCTGCGTTTCGGATACTTCTAGAGTAATCCTGATGGTTGAAGGTGATCGGTTTTAGCAACCAGTGGCGAGACTCCTTTGGGATAGGCCGTATGGCGCGTATCTCTATGGGCGCCACTCGTTTTGTCACGTGAAGTAAGTTTACTGTTTTGACTTCTTGTGGGAAATTCTTTTGTTTCCTGGTGCTCTGCTTGTGGGGTTCGTCGTCGTCCTTACTTGGTGTGTCAAGCCCCTTGTGTTCGGCGTTGAGTTTGCCGGATTGCTTGAAGACCCAACAATCTCTGTGGGTATGGTTTGCAGGCTTCCCGGGAGTGCTGTGTATTTGACATATCCTGTCCAAGATTTTATTTACGTTGGATAGCTCGTCCCTGCTATCCTGGAGGGGCAGCTTTTTCTGGTTCTGCTGCGAGCTTTTGAATCCGGTGTTGACTGCCGTGCTCTTTGGGTTGTTTCCCTTATACTGGCGCTGGACCTTGTTGCATCGGGGTTTTCCGTTTCCATCTCTAACTTTGGATGTACTTGGGTCGCTGGTGCTACATCTTGCCAACCAGCTGTCCTCTCCTGCGCAAGAGCGGGTCATGAGGCTTGTTAATGTGGCCATTGTTCTTGGCTTTTCTTGGCCGAGGTGTTTGGCAAGCCATTCGTCTCGAACGCTATGCTTGAAAGCTGCTACGGCTTCGGCGTACGGACAGTCGAGTATCTGATTCTTTTTAGTAAGAAATTTGTTCCAGAATTGCCGGGCTGACTCTCCGGGCTGTTGAATTATGTGACTGAGATCGTCTGCATCCGGACGGCGGACATAGGTCCCTTGAAAATTTGTCCAGAAAGCGTCCTCGGGCTCTTCCCAACTTCCAATTGTGTTTTCGGGAAGGCTTTTGAGCCAATGCCGGGCTGGCCCTTTAAGCTTGAGGGGTAAGTATTTTATGGCGTGGAGATCATCTCCTCTGGCCATATGTATGTGGAGGATATAATCCTCGATCCAGACTCCAGGGTCTGTTGTTCCGTCATACGCCTCTATGTTTACGGGCTTGAATCCCGCTGGAAATTCATGGTCTAGAACCTCATTGGTGAAACATAGGGGGTGAGCGGCACCCCTGTATCTAGGTGTGCCATGATGTTCGGATATTGGTTGTGTTGCATTGCTTACAAGAGCTTGCTTTCTTGGCCCATAGATAGATCTAGCTGGGCCATCTTTTTGATGTGAATCCTTGAGTGGATCGCGTGTTGGCTTGTGTGCGGCGCCCCTTGCCGCTCTGTGCTGGCCATGGGGTCGTCTATCCGACCGGGTGCCTTTTTTTGATTGCGGGGGCTCTATGGCCTCCTCGTCAAATTCAGGCAGTAGCTTTCGCTTTGGATAGCTTTTGGTGTGGCGACTGCAGCTGTATTTGTCTGGGGTGTTGAGTACTTTGTTTCATCTGATTCTGAGTGCATCTTCTGCAGTTTTGAGCTTCCGCTTCTGCTTTTTCAGGCTACGCGCAGTGGCAACGAGCCTTTTGTGGAGGTTCTTTTGCTCCATGAGCTTGTCCGGCGTAAGGTCATCCGGAATGCTGTTTTCGCCGGGGACGGGTTGTTTGGTTTGTTTATCCAGGTTGCCCTGTTTGGATGTTTACTCGAAGGCATGTTCATCGTCCGCCGGCTCGTCCTACTCTACGGCTGGGTCTGTATGGCTGCTGTCTCTGTCGAAGCGGGGTTTCGAGCGGCGCTTACGTTGCCGCTTTGATTGCTTTTCGAGGGAACGATCCCTCGTTGCATCCCTGTGTTCCTCGTCGTCGCTTCCTTTAGGTGTGTCCACCATGTATACATCATGAGATGAGGTGGCTGTCCAGTGCCCTATAGGCGTTGGTGTATGTTCGTCTCCTACATCATCGTCCATACCATCGATGTCTTCGGAGTCGAAGTCGAGCACGTCGTTGAAATTATCGACAGTGGCTACGAAGTGGGTGGTGGGTGGGCATCGAATTTCTTCGTCGCCCGCATCCCAATCCTGCCGGTCATAGTTCGGCCAGGACTCTCCTGGCAAAGAGAGAGACCTGAGTGAATTCAGAATATCGCCGAAGGGCGAGTGCTGAAAGATATCCGCGGCGGTGAATTCCATGATCGCCGCCCAATCGGATTCGATTGGCAGGGGCGCGGAAGGCTCGGAGTCCGGCACCTTGGAGTCATGGGCATCGCAGAGGAAAAAGCTGGTTTTCGGCTTGATCACCATAGAGATTGCAGCCACCGAGGCGGTGTCTAACCACCAATCCTCGATCGGTGTGGTCAGCTCCGAGCTAAGGGTCGGAGCGGACACAGGTGCGGCCTCCAGGGCTCTGTTCGGCGGCAGAGCTAGATCATGCCCATCGTGACAGTGCAGCTCGCTTGGTTGTGGGTCAGATCCGTCAAAGATCAAGTCTCCATGGTCGTTCGCCATGTAGCTTAAGCTTCCCAATCTGACCTGATGGCCAGGGACGTAGATTTCGATCTGCTCCAGATGGCCAAGTGAATTGGCCCGCAGTGCGAAGCCGCCGAAGATGAAGATCTGTCCGGGGAGAAAAGTCTCACCCTGGACTGTATCGCTGTTGATGATCGAAGGAGCCATCGGACCTATCGATGACGACACAGAGGAACTCTCGATGAAAGCACCAATGTCGGTGTCAAAACCGGTGGATCTCGGGTAGGGGGTCTCGAATTGTGCGTCTAGGCGGATGGTAACAGGAGACAAGGGACACGATGTTTTTACCCAGGTTCGGGCCCTCTTGATGGAGGTAAAACCCTAATCCTGCTTGATTAATATTGATGATATGGGTAGTACAAGAGTAGATCTACCACGAGATCAAGGAGGCTAAACCCTAGAAGCTAGCCTATGGTATGATTGTTGTTCGTCCTACGGACTAAAACCCTCCGGTTTATATAGACACAAGAGGGTTAGGGTTACACAGAGTCGGTTACAATGGTAGGAGATCTACATATCTGTATCGCCAAGCTTGCCTTCCACGCCAAGGAAAGTCCCTTCCGGACACGGGACGAAGTCTTCAATCTTGTATCTTCATAGTCCAGGAGTCCGGCCAAAGGTTATATTCCGGCTATCCGGACACCCCCTAATCCAGGACTCCCTCAGTGGTCCTCGTGCTTTGGGCACTGCAGTTCCCTTACTAACTGCTCGTGTTTGGGTGCTCTGTGGTGGAGACGGTGTTGTGTCAACTAGAACTGGGTTACTATCTGCCGGGGTTGGGGTTAGAAGGGGTGTAGCTGGTCTCTGTCCAACTGGGTAGGGGTACAATCTGCGAGAGTCTGGGTTATGTGCGGTGGATCTGGTCCTTGGGCAAGTACAACCGTGGTTCTATCTGCATCAACTGGTAGCACTATCTTTTCTGAAGACCTTGTTGTTACTCCCTTAGATACTGCCATCATGCTCTCCAATTCAAATGGCTGATAAACAAGAAAAGTAAACAAAAGTATTGACATTGTATGATAGACATGTGCAATGGATAGTGGGGAATAATAGAGGGCATGAAACAATTCATATTTATGTTGTCTAACCAAACAGGATAGCATGACACAATTTCACATATATGATGGCTAACTAAACAGGATAGCATGACACAATTTCACATTATGATGGCTAACTAAAAAAGAAGGAAAGACATAGTTCAAAATATGAGACTATGTAAACAGGATGACATGACATAACTATATAATGTTTTTATTAAATAGGTTGGCATGTCATAATTCACATACATTCACGGATAGAATGCCATAATTCAAAATATGATGACTGTAAACGCTAAATAGGATGAGATGATATAACTATATGATGTCTTTATTAAATGGGTTGCCATGCCATAATTCAGATAGATGATGTGTATGTACTATGTAAACATGATGGCATGATATAATTCAAATATATGATTTATATAGTAAGCAAGTAAGCAGATGGCAATTCATATATGATGTAAAACTAAGCAATGCAAGACAACATGCATGACATGGGTAATATAACCCTGCCAAGTTTGAGCATAGACCTCAGGGGGAAAATAGGACTGGTCATCAGTCTCTGAATCCTCCTCTGAGGAGCTCTCTGTAACCAGCAAGATGTCTGCTTCAGCAGGTAGCATTTGTCTGCTCTAAATACCTTGTTTTCACTCCAGATACTTCCATCACCGCTTCAAATGGCTGATGCACAGGAAGAGTAGTTGAATATACAAATGTTGTTGACAAATGGAACACGTAATACAAAAAAATGATAGCATGATATAATTCACATACATGATGATTGGATAAACAGCATGGCGTTGCATAATTCACATATATAATGCCTTTGCAACAAGATAGCATTGTATAATTCACATATATAATGTCTTGCAACAAGATGGCAATGCATAATTCACATATATGGTAATTAGACACTGAACAGGTGGCATTCGCACAAAGCATGTCTAAACTAATCAAATGACATAGCAATGCGAGACACCATACGCACGATATGAGCAACATAACCCTGCCAAGTTAGAGCATACACCTCAGGGGGGGATAGGACTGGTCATCTGTCTCTGAATCCTCCTCTAAGGAGCTATCCGTAACCAGCGAGATATGTGCTTCGTCAAATAGCATAGTCTGCTCCGAAGACCTTGTTTTCACTCCAGAATTTGCCATCACCGTGTCAAATGGCTGATGCACACGAAGAGCAGTTGAATGTAATAACATTTTTGACAAATGTAATATGTAACCAAAAAAAGGATGGCCTGATATAATTTACATATAAGATGACTGGTTAAGCAGGATGGCATTGCAAAATTCACATATATGATGCCTGGCTAAACAAGATGGCGTTGCATAATTCACATAAACGATGAATAAACTAAACAGATGGCATTCGCACAAAGGATGTCTAAACTAAGTAGATGACATATTTGATGTATAAAGTAAGCAATGCAAGACACCATATGCATGATATAACCAACATCAGCATGACAAGTTAGAGCGAAGACCTCAGTGGGTAAATAGGAGTTGTCTTCTCCTTCTGAATCCCCCTCAGAACAGATATCTTCCTCTCGATTACAATCCGAAATGCGTCGAGGGGGGCTGCCTTTGCGCCTATGTTGGGGGTTGGGTGCGACATATGCCAAGGGATGTCTTATCATGGTGGGAGCGAGTAGAACATCGCCGGTGCCTGGAAACGGGATAAGGCGAAGACATGCACGCCGGCGAATCTTACCCAGCTTCGGGGCTCTCCATGGAGAGAACATCCCTACTTCTTCTCTACGGAGTCTCCGCATGATCACTATGGCAAAGAGTGTACAAGGTTGATCCTTGAGCTGTTTTCCGGAGGTGGGAGAGGGCAGGGCTAGCTCTTCCCTTCCTGTATGGTCTAGTCTAATGCTAATGGATTCCAACCCTTTGCATGGGTGCCCTGGGGGGTTTATATAGGCCTACCCCCAGGGGTACAACAGTAATCCGGCTGGGCGTGGGTCCCAGCCGTCAGTCTCTTTGGCCGCCGTCTTCTCCGCCGACTTCTAGGGCCCACCGACTGGCGGGCCCCGCCGACTGGCTCGGTATGGAGCCGACAGGCCCGTCCGCCGCGGGCGGGTCTTGCCAGCTGCAGATTACTGTAGCCGTGCTTCTAATGACGCGGGCTTGGTCATGGGGTCGTGGCAACAGCCCCGCCGTCTGGCGGGCGATCACTGTTGCCACTTCCCGTCGCGTCTGGTTAATGGCGCGTGGGGCCCGTGGGAGGGGCTGGCCGACTCTCGGGGGCCGACTCCCATCTGGTCCGACTAGTGGCGCTCTCGCCGTCTTCTGTACTCCCGTTGACTAGTGGGACCCGTCGTCCCTGGGTCGTACCGGCAGGTCGTCGTGGGTACAGGACTCTGGCACTGGGGCTGACGTCAGGGCCGGCATGGCAACAGTGTTGTGCCAGGCGGAGATCTCCGTGGGTACGGCACACTGTGGCCACGCCTGCCCTTGGAAAGGGGTGGGAGTGGGCCTTACTGTGGCCACTCCCCATCCCGTCCCTCTTTATGAGGGCATGGGGTTTGTTGGAGTCGCGGGCCGACTCCCCATGGCCGGCTTCTCTGGAAGTCGCCAGTTAGGAGTCGGCTCATCCTGAAGTCGTCCCCGGGACTCGGCCGCGAGTGGGCAGTCGGCTGCCTTGCCGCCGACTCTCAGTTGGCAGCTCTTCGTCCTGGGGTCTTGAGGCGCCCAGCCTGCCCCGATGTCTTGAAAGGTTCAGGGACTTGGGTTAGCCTACCCGTGGCCCATTACTCCGACAGCCTGCCATGGAGCGATGTTTGCATGAAATTTTATTGCCACGCAAGGCTCGTCTCTCTTTCTCTACATGTTCAGTACCATTGTTTACAATAACTGTCATGCATAGGAATAAAACATAGTGAGATTATGTAAGGAGTGCATGCAGAAATCTAGAGTGATGGTAGCAACCTGTGGATAGACCCAAAACCAATAATAGCAGGCAGATAATGGCTTCAGTTAAAAAATACAGATAATGGCTTCTTTATTGTTTGTTTCCCACCCAACATGAAACTCATAGTAGACACCGGAGATTAACCAGATAGTAGATAGATACTATTGATAGCGGCCCCGATATGTACCCCACAACCATTTAAAAACTCAAGTTTGACCATTAGTTTGGAGCTGACTCAGAGTCTAATCGGTGAACAGGATGATAAAGTAGCATGTAATATTAAGCGACACATAACGTAAGCAGACACGAAAGAGTGAGACCTCTGTTGCGGACCCGTGTAGTCCTAGAGGTCATCTGCTCGGTTGATGATGGTAGTGTAGTTTTCATGTCTGCCAGCGGCGGGGAAGAAGATCTGAGGCGGCGAAAGACAGTCTGGAGGCCGGATCCCTGCTGTGCTGGACCCTTCTGTCATTGGAGCAGCTGAGCTGGGGTGGACGACGGCGCAGCAGGAGCGGGACAAACCACGCAAGGTTTTCTTTGACAACTATCTGTAAGAGAAGCAATTCTGTAAGGGCTCATTTGAATTGGAGGATTCCAACAATGCAGGGATAGGAAATAGACAGGAATAGGATAGGAATGCATGTGCAAAACAAAGAATTTAAAAACACAGGATTTCTGCCAATCTGGGTGTTTGATTCACAACAATTGGAAGATCACAGGATGCAAAGAAGCATGGTGACATTAAGTCAAGCCACAAGAAAATGTATGGTTATAACGCTATTATGCTACTATCTCTTAGTCTTGTGCTTCATGAATAGGAATTTGAAAAGGAGGACAAGTGAAAATTAAAATTCCTACGTTTTTTCTTTCAAGGAGACACTAAAGGAACAAATCCGTGTCCTCAGTGGACAATATATATAACATGTAGAGTAAAAAAGAGATGCAACAAGTGTAGAACCTCTTTGGCGAAGCCATGTCGATCTCAGCGTGATTGGGTTGGCCGGTGAGAATGCTCCGGCTGACTTGGCTATCGGAGGAGGGGCAGAAGATCTTAGGTGTCTGGAGATGGAGCCCGAGGTACTGCTCCGCTGTGATGGAGGGTTTCGTTGTTGCAGCAGCTCCGGTGAGTTGTACGACGCCAAGGCTGAAGCAGGACAAGAGAGACAATGAACAATGTTAACCTGAGTGGAATTCTAATAGCATCTCCAATACATGACGTAAAATACATAACCACAAAGTGCTAGATATAAAATACATCAGCCGCTCATCTCAGAACTTAACTGTCGAAACTGAATTTAACTGTCGAAACTGAACTTAACTGTCGAAACTGAACTTTGCTGTCGAAACTGAATTTTGCTGTCAAAACTGAACGCACTAGCAAGGTGAGGCTACACATCGGTCGACTGACTTTTTCATCTCTGGTCAGTCGATTTAGCAGCCATTGGATACGAAATCAAGGGCGTGCGGTTCATCTTCAACCTCCACCCCCTGAGATGGCCAAACAGCAGCCCCCCGCCGCCCGCAGCCGGCGGTGCGCCACCCCGCACGCCCCGAAAACACTCCCCACCGCCGGTCCGCCG
>NC_041388.1:537060877-537117485 GCF_002162155.2 Triticum dicoccoides
CTGGTTCTTCCTTCACCCCGGCAAGCCCCCCCACCCCCTGAAAATCGACTGACCCAAAAGTCGATTCAGTCGACTGAAGTGTAGCTAAATTGGAGCAGCATCGCAAGCAAGAGCAAGAGCGAGAGCAGCAGCGCGAGCAAGAGCAATAGCAAGACCAGACCAAGCGGGGGACCGAGAGCAAGAGCAGAGCAGCAGCGCGAGCGAGAGCTAAAGCAGCAGCAGGTCCTACTGATGTGGACGTCGCCGCCAAAGGAGCGACGCCGTGGAGGAAGTGGCCGGCGACGCCGCCGTGGATGGAACCGCGCCGTGTCGGCTCGGGACCGAGCGCTGGCAGCACCGTGAGATCGAATCAAGAAGAAAATGCGGCAATTAGTGTACAACCTCTTTGGTGGCGCCGATTAGGCCACAGCTTCATCCGAGGAAACGGTGATGATGATGCTCTTCCGATGGTGCAGGTGAAGACTGCGGTGTGGGAATGGAGGTGGCGCGAAAGACGAGGGGAACGTCGGGGCAGCTCCTTGGAGGTGGAGGACGGTGTGGCTGAACCGGCGGGACGATGAGATCGACGACGGATCCTCATCCGGTACGGTGGATGAGGGACGTCGAGGTGTTGTTGTGGACGATGTCGTCGGGGAAGAGGCTCCGGCTGGGTGGCGGACGGAGCAGGGTGTGGGGTTTCGTCGCGGGTTTTCGTGGGCTCGGTGTATGAATGGGTGGGCGGATGGGATGGCAGTGGGGAACCATGGCTTAGAGACGCGCTTGTCCCAAATGTGGGGTAAGTTATGAAAGTACCCCCACCGATTTGAGGCGGTTCTTTCGGTTCAGGGGTACCACGGGCATTTCACGTGTCGGGATTTCATAGGAGGTGGGAGTTTTCGTGCGCGTTGTAATTTCAGAATAGCAAGGCGCGGGTTAAGATGGAGGGAGTTGTCGGAGCACAACGAGACAAAGATATATCTTAAATATTTCGGGCTAACAAGGCGTGGGTTGAAATTTCCGGACAAGCCTAACGTGTACTGTCCCAAATCAATGCACCCTACATATGTCATTCAAAACTTTGAATTCATGTTATGTTCAATTAAAATATTTCGCTACGTGTATAATGCATGCAACCTACTACTCAAATGAACGTTTTAGTGCATTCCAAACGTATATACTACCGCTTCAATATGAACTAAATTTGAATTCGTTTCTCCATTTGAATAAAATCTACAGTAATGATTGTTGTGAAGTCAAAGCATTTGAATTTGTTTCTCTGTTTTACTAAGATCTACAATCATCATTATTGTCAAGTTAAACCATCGTTTGTGTATTATCTTCACAGCACACCACATGATTAGTCTCGAGTTACATATGAACTATGTGTACTCCTATATGAACTCCAACTAGATTTTTTGAATCCACTTTATTTTGATTTCAAATCACATTACATTTCTAGCTCTAGCTAGATCTTCATAATCTAAACCATGTCTCATATGTATAATGTGTTTATCACATTATGTATGGTGCCCCGCCCCCTACGCCTACAAGTATTTAGATGTGAGTTGCAAACACCACACATTACCACAAATTCAAATAAAATGTGAGAATGTTCGATATATAGTATTGTTTAGATTGTTCGATACTTAGTTGTAAGCTGCGAACGCCACACATTATCACAAACTCAAATAAAATGTGAGATTGTTTGATGTATAGTATGGTTTAGATTGTTCGGCATTTAGCTGTGAGTTGCAAATGCCATGCATTATCATATTATGGTATAACATGTGCACATCACGTGTATCACCGCTATATTCATGCATGCAATGTTTAAAACACTATGATCTCCTATTCAAATATATGAATCCGCTTTCATATCAAATTATGATCTTTGTTAGTCTCTTACACCCACACAATCCTCTAACCTTTGTAGCTACCACAAACTTTCTCTCGTGCATGCACATGCCCTCCTCGCCCTCCCCCTCCCTCGGCATTCTATCCACCTGTCACATTCATTTTTTTTCTTTAGGTCGTTCTCCCAGAGTCTCCACAACTCCTTTCTGACACACACCGATCGATAAACCTCTCCAGCGGTGCCTGCCTACAACATACAAACACACCTTCAATCTCCTCCTTTATGTGTCCTCGCCTCGTGTCTCTCATACGGTCAGACACACGTGTAAACTCTCGCCCCACTTTTCATCGCTCTCACAACCGCACACTCCTCCCCTACCTAGCTAGTAGTTGGGCCTCTCGCACCATCTCCTAGCTCCATTCTCTCTGTCTATCCGTCTCGCTGGGCCATATTTGCCTCTAACAAATGGACGTACACCGACCGATCTCTCGCTATACATATAGCTAGCTAGGTCCTTATAACTCATTTTTACCCACACGTCAATCAATCTACCTCATTAGTTGTGTCTCTCCCTTCCTCCGACAAACAACAATTGATCTACTGATCTAGTTAGGTTTTCTTACCAAACACATGGTTCCCCTTCATCATCCATGGATGCGTCCCGATAGATCTATCACGCACGGGCACACACAGAAACACATCCCCACTCTTATTGATAACATTGCAGTTCCACCCTCAGTTTGTCTAGTAGGCCTCTCCCACCATCTTCGAGAAGCAACTCCATCACCCATCCAGCAATCTACCCCTCTCCCTCCCTCTCTCCCTCCTATATCTCTCTGTCCCATCATATTTCCCGTCCTTCAGTTATGTATGGATGTCGACCGATCTCCCTCAAGACATAGCTGGGTCTCTCCTTCTCAACACATATACGAGTCGTTCTACCTCTATAGTTAGGCCTCTGCCTACCCCTCCCACCACCCCCTCCCCCCCACACACACCGATACATCGAGCGCTCTAGTCATGTCTCCCTGCCACACACAAACTTGACGTCTGCCCTCTAACGTTCCGGTAGGCTAGTCGCCCTATATCTTTGACTTGTACACACAAATAATTTTGATGGCTCTCTTCATAGATCTCGCACCCACCCACTTGATCCTCTCTTTGACTCTATCGATAGCTATGACCCCTCCCTCTCTTCCCGTGGATTGCCCGATCCTCTATGTATGATATGGATAGGCCTCCATTTCACACACATTGCATGCAAAATTTTGTTTGAGATGTCATCGACACATATTCCCACAAATAATTCACAAAACCAACCCCCCACCCCACCCTCACCCCAAAACAAAAAACACTCACGAACGCGGTTTGTATCTCTCACACACACCCCACGTAGGTGGGGGCGTGAACGAAGAGAAGAGGTGCATGCACGGCGCACGTACTCCCGTCTCTTTCCCAACCACACCCGCGCGGGTACATGGTGGAGCTCATTTATGTACGAAAAAGGCAGCCCATGTGGTAATTTAGCACGTGTACTGGTTGTCCACTTGGTGGAGGGAGGATCGACTACCACGGGTGAACAAACAAATTGCGACTTGACGTGTTATGTTAAAAAAAGAGGCAAACAATGTGGGGCCTACCTTAGAGTTAAGGCTCTATACACTGGAGTACTTTTGATGTGTCCCGTCAACTCGCAGAATGAGGAGAAGCTTGCTTAGTACACCGTCTCCCCCTCCCACGGGTGCGATGGCTCACAGGATGAGGTGAAGCTTGCTTACTACGCCTTACGCCCGCTCCCTCGCCCATGCGCGCTGTGGCTCGCAGGACGAGGAGAAAAATTTACTACTCCCTCCGTTTACTCCTCGCCCCTACTACCTTGGTTATAGAGATTATACTATCATATTGTTTGGAATTTATATGTCCTTTAGTAGATTTCAATATGAACTACTAGTACATACTCCAAACACTGATGTATATAGACGTATTTTAGAGTGAAGATTCACTCATTTTGCTCCGTATGTAGCACTCTCCCTCGCCCCTCGACCCTCGCACACGTGGTGGACGTACAACAATTCATTTGGTCTCATATAGCCAGAACGATATATATTGCACTACCATTATTGCTCGACTTCCCGAAGAGGCGAAGAGCCAATCGCAAGGTTAATATCTTGGAGATGCCAAGCACAAGGTTATAGGAGAACGAGTAGTAGGTGCCGCTTCATTTATAAATAAAGTTTTTTTTCTTCAGTGGCACGTACGCAATATGATAGGTTCATATGGAGCGAAAAGGAAACCGCTCCACTATATACATAGTCAGGACGGGCCAGCCTACACGGTTGCTTGTTGGGGTTGCTCTCTTCACACTCTCTCGCACAAAACGACTGTGGCCACATCTCCAACATCCCGGTGGATCACGTCCGCTTGGGGAAGGGGTGGATTCTTAGTGTAGATGCGGTGGCCATCGCCGACGGCGAAAAACCACTGTCGGCACGTCCCGATCAGGGGTCCCCGCCGTTCTCTCTCACAAAGCCGGTGAGGTTGCCTTCGTCCCTTGCTCACTGTTGTGACGTGGGCAGTTGCCGCCTCCCGCCGCCCTCCTCAAGGTTGAGCTACGTCCCTCAGGTACAACTCCCTTTACAGCCGGCTTGCACCACTGCTCCAGCTGCCCACATCACTCCCTGTGGATATTTCTCTACTTCTTTGCCCCGCACATACCTCTACTGGCTTCTACGTACTGTATTTGTGATGAGTTTATGTCTCATCAACTAGTCCTAGTAATCTTATTCTAATCACACTTGTTCAATTTCTTTGCCACAAGGATGCTCATCTCGATTTTGGTGAAACTGCACAAAATGATCTGATGGTCAAAAGGTTGCAAACTTCATTTATTAGGAAGCTCGAACGTTGCCAACAAATTGAAGCCTGGTCAGGGTTTACGGTTCAAGGGCTAGGGACTGCATGGATCATTTTTTTCTTTAGCTGCATCTGTTCCAAAATAAGTGTCAACTTTAGTAGTAGTACAACTTTGTACCAAAGTTTGCACAAAGTTGAGAAACTTATTTTGGAACGGAGGGAGTACATATTTTCTATGATCTGTCAATCATTGAGATGCAATAGCATGCATGTTAGTCTCCTTTGTATTTGATGAAATGTTGCAACGGGCAACCTTGGACGCAAGATACATGTAACAGAAGCTGGAAGCTTCATAGCATTGTACAAATTTATCTCGCTGATAAATTTCAGTACGTACAATACTAGTACTTCCTCCGTTCCTAAATATAAGTCTTTGTAGAGATTTCACCATGAACCACATGCGGATCACTGAGCCTACGTGTTTTCACTGCTCTTGCACGCCTCCGCTGTAAGAATGGAGAAAATTGTAATCTAGTAGGTATACCTCCTTTCGCCGAAAGTGTGGGACATCCAGCAGTCCTACGACCTCAGTAATAAAGACTAATGAGCTGTCAAATCACATAGACCCAGCAGTAAGTTGGACGGACGAAGCAACCATCACTCTTGCGCCGGTGAGAGATCGCGTCTGCTCTGCCCGGGCATGAATGCGGCACCGATTCTTTGGAGCGGCACTGACCGTTTCGGGCGAGAAGCGCGCGCGGGCGATGGAGGGCCTTTGGGTGGGCCAGGCTGGTCAGGAGCGGCCGTGGAAGCTGTCTGCATGTCCCTACCGGACACGCCCGGAAACGAGAGGATGCACCGACTCTCGTGGCTAAAATCGTACACTACACAACATCTCTCTGTAGGAGTAGGTCGATCTTTCGCTCTCTCTAACACACACATGGTGTTAAACACACACATGGTGTTAAACACACACGGACACACACACGCGCGCACACGCACGCACCTTGGTCCCGTTGCACCTTCTAACGTGACTTATTACACCTAGACGGAGGAAGTAGTAACTATACAAGATACGATGGCACACTGACTTAAGTCGAATACAAGTGCCCAAAATTTGTGTGCATGTTATAATAAGGATTCAGGAATGTATAAAAGGTTATTTCCCTCTCGTTGAACATAACAGGAGGGTTGTGTAGCTGGTTAGCCTGTTCGCTCATCAAACATGAGGTCTCGGGTTCGATAACTACACGTGAGCATAATTTGTGCCAGGAGGATTCTTTGACTAGTCAAAATGTTTTCTAGGGTTTGCACGCTTCACACTCTCTCTCCAGTATATATATACAAGCTGGAGCCTCAATGCTTGTAGTTGCTCTCTTCATACTCTCTCGCCCTCTCCTGCTGGAGCCTCAGCGCTTGTAGTTGCTCTCTTCACACTCTCTCGCCCTCTCCAGATCTAAACAAGACTTCGTTGGCCTCTCTCTCCCCTCACGGCTGCTCAAAGAGCCGGCAGGATCCGTCCGCCGGGAAGGGAAGGAGGCTTAACGCTATCGCCGTCGGCGAGGGACTACCGGCGTAGCTGTTCACTTTCCACCCAGCAGTGGCGCGGGAGGGCCTCCAACCCCTTCTTCTTCGCCGCCATCCCGTCACCCGCCAAACCACGCCCCAAGAACCTTAAGGTATAATTTACTTACTCCACGTGCATTGCTCTAGTGCATGTATACCATGAATCTAGGACGTGGTTCAAAGAGGAAAGGAGTGGCAGAAGTTGTATATAGCATGAATCTCGGGCGTGGTTCAAAGAGGAAATGAAGGGGGAAAGTTGTATAGCATTAATCTAGGACGTGGTTCAAAGAGGAAAGGAATGGGCGAAAGTAGTGGGGAAAGTTGTATCGCATAAATCTAGGACGTGGTTCAAAAAGGAAAGGAAGGGGCGAAAGTACTAGTTCAAAAAGGAAAGGAAGGGACAAGGCTGTAGAGTTTCAGTAGGACTAGATTTGCTGCGCTCACATAGGGAAAGGCGTCTGATAACAAAACTGGGACCAACACGGACTGACATGGAGTTTTTTTAGTCCCTACACCAAAATGTCCCTGTAAACAAACACCCTCTAATAATGCCGCTGCAAAATTGATGCAATGCCACAGTTAAAAGCAAATTACATGTTTAATAATTTCATTGTTAATATAATCTCTATGTTAATATTAATCAATTCCACCGTTTGAGAAATGCTACTGTCTTGCTTTCTTTCCCATTTAGATAAGGTAAATGCTTCTTTTTGTTGGCTTCTGTGTCATCCACCGTTATTGACCACTAATTGTTTCCTTTGCACCTCTGTGTAAACAGGGTTATCTGCTTCACCTCATTGCCATTGTGACCTTTTGTTGCAGTGCACAAAACACTTTTGTTTTAAGAGTGTTTTGTGCAGTTCAACCAAAATGTCACACTGACAATGTTGCTTGATTGCTTGATCTTAGTGGAACTACACAAGAGGAGATCTTACTTCCTATCCGTTAAGGCGAATTTGGTTCAGATCTTCTTCTTGTGAGTTGTTTGAATTCCGCATCATGAGAGGTCAGTACTAGCCTTCTTTCACATGATTCTGCAGTGTGCATTCATATGTTGTGCTACTTGTACGATAATGTTGCTTGATTTTAGTGAACTGCACAAATGGAGACAAGACTTCCAATCTGTATGTGCATCGTAATATCCCATTGAGGTAAGATAAGGATATTTCACAACTACTGGCCTGTATTTTGCCACTTTCATCAGAAAATTAAGTTTAGTACTATACTTGTGCTCCCTAATTGACATGCCAAATCTTACATTGAAGGCGAAGCTTGTTTGTTATTGAACCAAGTGATGAAGGGGAAGAACAAGGGGAAGAAAAGCAAAAATCAACTCCCGGTGCTATAATGAAGCACTGGAACTGTGATGGCACAAGTAATGATATAGTTTTGCATCTTAATTTATTTCTATGGCTGGAACGAGCAATTGTTTTGCCACTGATTTGATGCGACTCTTAATGTAATGTGTAATTATCTCTACTTGTGCAAACATGGATCTTCTTTGAAGATACCATATATTTTAGTGGAACTACACAAGAAGATGTTGGGACCATTAAACTAATCGAGGAGTATATAGTAAGCTTGGCCACCACCGTAGATAGCAACAGATGGTTCTAGAGAAATGCTTCATCTATATGCTCTACACAATAAGCCTCCTGAGAAAGGTTGGTACTCACCCACTGATTTCATCCATATGATTGAGCTTTGTCATCTCTATTGGTGTTGTGCTACTGTTTAGATACTATCATGAAAAAGTGGTATTGTCCTTCAGAAGTGCTTCATCTGTGCTGTTTTAAATATGTCCTTTCCTTTTTTTCAAGCAAACAGTGATGCTAGCATTTAGTAGTCCTCTTGTCGTTGCACAACAGGATCATCTTCCTCTGAAGAAGAATATGGAGTACGTGAAGTGACTAGTTCCGATTATGCCAGGATGAACAAGCCCTGTCTATCTTATCATCCGAAGGAGCAGTTGAAGGATGGTTACATTACTCCCCACAAGACCAAACTAACTTCAGCTCAGAAGGGCTGACAAAATCTTCATTTTTTGCTGTTGTTCTAGGATTCTTTCTGGTGAGTTCCATTTTTCTAAAAGTGTGCTCTACATGGACCATGTATGTGATTGTTGAAACTGTCAATTCATAGTACAGTTTGCTCTATACTAATCACTTTTTTGTATTTGTGCAAACAGGGGTGCTCAGCTTGATTTCAATGGGAACTGCACAAAATGTTCATGAATACATCGAATCATTCATTTCCACCACAAGAAAGGAGGTGCCGATAAGTTCAAGGCGTTGCAACATATAAGGGCGAAATCATACAAGCTACGCGCGAATTTGGTTGATTTTGGTGGAACTGCACAAAAAGAACAGCTGGTTTATTTAGCACGAGGTGCCATGTCAATGTCCGAACTAATGGCAAACCCTGCCCATTCCACAATCGCAGGCATTTGATATTTTGGAATGGGACAACCTTGTCAAATTTTGCTCATTGATTTTAGCAAGACATGTGTTTGATATTTTCGAATGGGACGCCCTTTGCTGTCAGCAGCGTCGATCAATTTTTTCTTTATTATTTAGTTGTGAAGTAAATATTGCCTCTGACATGTGAGTCGCTGAGATGCATAATCATCGATTGTTTTGAATGTTCTCTATGGATTGCCAGGCCTGTGTGTTTGATTGCAATGTACAGAAACGCTAAAAAGCTGCTCAAACTCTTTGTACTCCTTCTGTTCCTTTTGACTTTGCACATTGTGTAAGTGCATACTTTTTTGTATAAGATTGGTCAAAGTAGAGATACTTTGACTGCAGACAAAACTTGTATGCAGACTAGAAAGGACCGGAGGGAGTACATGTGAAACTGCTGCAAACGAGGTGATCACCCTGGGAATAATGCTAGTACGTATTGTTTTGCATGTTCATCCAATGCCAGTGATATAGGAATTTGAACTAATCGAAATAAATTCATTCATACACGGTCGGATTTCATTACATTTCAACTAAAAAGGGGTGCGCTGGAGGTATAATTAATTAACCGACCTAGCTTGTCATAGCGATTAGGGCAACTAGGAGCCCAATGATCAGGATCACCACATGACAAACACCTTTCTTCTTGTCATTCTTCTTCTTGAAGTTCGTGTGTTGCACAGCCTTGTTCTTCCTATCGAACTTTGCTTTACCATCAAACTTGCCCTTGTTCTTGAACTTGTGGGGCTAGAAGCTCTTCTGTACCATATTGGCACTAGATCCTCCCTCAATTCATCAAGCATGTGTGTCCTTTGCTCTCGCCTTTTCTTCCACATCAAGAGTGCCAATGAGATCCACGAAGGAGGAAGCTTGGTGACGAAGGAGGTATAATTAATTAACCGAAGCTACCCATCTGTGTCCCGCTGAGCCGAATAGAAGCTTCAGTGACTAAACTGCAGGTGCAGTTGCATAGAAGCAGCTGTCAGCCAACTGCACCAGTTGTTAAGTAGAAGCAGCGTCCTTCTCAAGCACAGCTCTCTGACTCCACGTCGCCGCCAAGAAGCTAACCGGCCGTTAATGGTTAAGCCGCCTAGCTTGGCTTCAACCGGAGGGTAGCAGCGGTGGCCTTACTTGGACCCGAGCGGCAGCGACCTACCATGTTCTAATCTTCCTCGTTTTCTGTGTGGCGCGGCCTCGTTGGCAGCGGGGCGGAGCCTCGGCGGAGCCGACGATGTCCTCTGTCTCGTTGCCGGCGGGCGGCGCCTCAGCGGAGCGGTGGAAATCCTCCCCCACGTTGCCGGCAGGGTGGGGCAGGGCCTCGGCTGAGCCGGCGATGTCCTCCGCCTCGTTGTTGGCGGGGCAGGGCCTCAGCGGAGCCAGCGGTGTCCTCTGCCTCGTTGTTGGCGCCGCGGGGCCTCGGTGGAGCAGGGCCTCATCGACGCCGACGGAGCGGGGACTCGTCGGAGCCGGCATTGTCCTCTGCCTCATCCTCGGTCTCGCCAAACAGTGCCTCGCCCGCTTCATCCCCTCTTTGCTAGCCTCTTTGTAGGCGGCCGCAGCCTCCGCCACCCGCATGCGGTACCGCCAGCGCTCGAGGCGGCCCTTGCGGGCGGAGCGGTACGAGTTGAGAAGTGCCTCCTGCTCCGCGGATCTGCTCCTCCGCCTGCAGGTGCTCCTGGAGGAGATGGTGGTTGTAGGCGGAGTCGGCCTGCGCCTCCTGGAACTGCTCCAAACGCATCTGCGGAGGAGGGGGTTGGCGCCGGATCGTCGACTACCATGTGCTCCATTGGGACGTCGTCGTCCTCCGGCTGCCTGCCGGCCAGCCGGTCGGCAGCAATGGCTGCCATCTCCTTGTGGTCCGTCGTCCGTGTTGGGGATCGTACCAGAAATTTAAAATTTTCTACGCATCACCAAGATCAATCTATGGAGTAATCTAGCAACGAGGGTAAGGGGAGTGCATCTACATACCCTTGTAGATCGCTAAGCGGAAGCGTTGCAAGAACGCGGATGAAGGAGTCGTACTCGTAGCGATTCAGATCGTGGTTGATTCCGATCTAAGCGCCGAACCACGGCGCCTCCGAATTCAACACATGTGCAGCCCGGTGACGTCTCCCATGCCTTGATCCAGCAAGGGGAGAAGGAGAGGTTGGGGAAGACTCCGTCCAGCAGCAGCACGACGGCGTGGTGGTGAAGGAGGAGCGTGGCAATCCCGCAAGGCTTCGCCAAGCACCGCGGGAGAGGAGGAGGACTTGGGAGAGGGGGAGGGCTGTGCCAGAACTTGGGTGTGGCTGCCCGCCCACCCCCCACATATATATAGGGGCAAGGGAGAGGGGGGCCGGCCCCTCAGGTCCAATCTGAGGAGGGGGCGGCGGCCAGGGCGGTTGCCTTGCCCCCCAAGGCAAGGGGGCGCCCCCCCCCTTAGGGTTCCCCCAAACCCTAGGCGCATGGGCCCTAGGGGGGAGGCGCCCAGCCCACTAAGGGGCTGGTCCCTCTCCCCAAACAGCCCATAGGGCCCTCCGGGGCAGGTGGACCCTCCCGGTGGACCCCCGGAACCCCTTCGGTGGTCCCGGTAAAATACCGGTAACCCCCGAATTATTCCGGTGACCATATGATGACTTCCCATATATAAATCTTTACCTCCGGACCATTCCGAAACTCCTCATGATGTCTGGGATCTCATCCGGGACTCCAAACAACATTCGGTAACCACGTACATCTATTCCCTATAACCCTAGCGTCATCGAACCTTAAGTGTGTAGACCCTACGGGTTCGGGAGACACATAGACATGACCGAGACAACTCTCTGACCAATAACCAACAGCGGGATCTAGATACCCATGTTGGTTCCCACATGTTCCGCGATGATCTCATCGGATGAATGACGATGTCAAGGATTCAATCAATCCCGTATTCAATTCCCTTTGTCTACCGGTATAGTACTTGCCCGAGATTCGATCGTCGGTATCTCGATACCTTGTTCAATCTCGTTACCGGCAAGTCTCTTTACTCGTTCCGTAACACATCATCCTGTGATCAACTCCTTGGTCACATTGCGCATATGATGATGTCCTACCCACTGGGCCCAGAGATACCTCTCCGTCACATGGAGTGACAAATCCCTGTCTCGATTCGTGCCAACCCAACAGACACTTTCGGAGATACCCGTAGTGTACCTTTATAGCCACCCAGTTACGTTGTGACGTTTAGTACACCCAAAGCATTGCTACGGTATCCGGGAGTTGCACAATCTCATGGTCTAAGGAAATGATACTTGACATTAGAAAAGCTTTAGCATATGAACTACACGATCTTGTGCTAGGCTTAGGATTGGGTCTTGTCCATCACATCATTCTCCTAATGATGTGATCCCATTATCAACGACATCCAATGTCCATGGTCAGGAAATCATAACCATCTATTGATCAACGACCTAGTCAACTAGAGGCTTACTAGGGACATGGTGTTGTCTATGTATCCACACATGTATCTGAGTTTCCTATCAATACAATTATAGCATGGATAATAAACGATTATCATGAACAAGGAAATATGATAATAACCAATTTATTATTGCCTCTAGGGCATATTTCCAACAGTCTCCCACTTGCACTAGAGTCAATAATCTAGTTCACATCGCCATGTGATTAACACTCACAGGTCACATCACCATGTGACCAATATACAAAGAGTTTACTAGAGTCAATAATCTAGTTCACATCACCATGTGATTAACACTCAATGAGTTCTGGTTTTGACCATGTTATGCTTGTGAGACAGGTTGTAGTCAACGGGTCTGCAATATTCAGATCCATATGTATTTCGGAAAACTTTATGTCATATCGTAGATGCTGCTACCATGTTCCACTTGGAGCTATTCCAAATTGTTGCTCCATTATACGTATTCGGTATCTCTACTCAGAGCTATCCGGATAGGTGTTAAGCTTGCATCGACGTAACTCTTTACGTCGAACTCTTTATCACCTCCATAACCGAGAAACATATCCTTATTCCTCTAACGATAATTTTGACCGCTATCTGGTGATCCACTCCTAGATCACCTTTGTACCCTCTTGCCAGACATGTAGCAAGGCACACATCAGGTGCGGTACTCAGCATGGCATACCATATAGAGCCTATGACAAAAGCTTAGGGGACGACCTTCGTCCTTCCTCTTTCTTCTGCCGTGGTCAATCTTTGAGTCTTTACTCAACTTCACACCTTGCAACTCAGATAAGAATCCCTTCTTTGACTGGTCTATTTTGAACTCTTTCAAAATCATGTCAAGGTGTGCGTTCCTTGAAAGTATCATCAGGCATCTTGATCTATCTCTGTAGATCTTGATGCCCAATATGTAAGCAGCTTTATCCAGGTCTTCCTTTGAAAATCACTCTTCAAACAACCATTTATGCTTTCCAGAAATTCTACATTATTTCGGATCAACAATATGTCATCCACATATACTTATCAGAAATGTTGTAGTGCTCCCACTCACTTTCTTGTAAATACAAGTTTCTAGCAAACATTGTATAAACCTAAAAGCTTTGATCATCTCATCAAAGCGTACATTCCAACTCTGAGATGCTTACTCCAGTCCTTAGAAGGATTGCTGGAGCTTTGCATACTTGTTAGCATCTTTCAGGATTGACAAAACCTTCTGGTTGTATCACATACAACCTTTCCTCTAGAAAATCGTCAAGGAAACAATATTTTGACATCCTATCTGCAAGATTTCATAAATAATGCAATACCTGCTAATATAATTCCAACAGACTCTTAGCATCGCTACGAGTGAGAAAGTCTCATCGTAGTCAACTCCTTGAACTTGTCAGAAAAACATCTTAACGACAAGTCGAGCTTTCTTAATGGTGATACTTACCATCATTGTCCGTCTTTCTTTTAAAATCCATATGTACCGAACAGCCTTACGACCATGAAGTAGTTCTTCCAAAGTCTACACTTTGTTTTCATGCATGGATCCTCTCTCGGATTTTATGGCCTCAAGCCAATTTTCAAAATCTGGGCCCACCATCTCTTCTCCATAGCTCATAGGTTCATTGTTGTTTAGCAACATGACTTCCAAGATAGGATTACGTACCACTCTGAAGTAGTACGCATCCTTGTCATCCTATGAGGTTTGGTAGTGACTTGATCCGAAGTTTCATGATCACTATCATAAGCTTCCACTTCAATTGGTGTTGGTTCCACAGGAACAACTCCCTGTGCCTTGCTACACACTAGTTGAAGTGATGGTTCAATAACCTCATCAAGTCTCCACCATCCTCCCACTCAATTCTTTCAACAGAAACTTTTCCTCGAGAAAGGACCGGATTCGAGAAACAATCCCTATTGCTTTCGAATCTGAGACAGGAGGTATACCCAACTGTTTTGGGTGTCCTATGAAGATGCATTTATCCTCTTTGGGTTCGAGCTTATCAGCCTGAAAACTTTTTCACATAAGCGTCGCAGCCCCAAACCTTTTAAGAAACGACATCTTAGGTTTCTCTGAACCATAGTTCATACGGTGTCGACTCAAACGGAATTGCATGGTGCCCTATTTAAAGTGAATGTGGTTGTCTCTAATGCCTAACCCATAAACTATAGTGGTAATTCGATAAGAGACATCATGGTATGCACCACATCCAATAGGGTGCAGTTATGATGTTCGGACACACCATCACACTATGGTGTTCTAGGCGGTATTAGTCGTGCAATAATTTCCACAATGTCTTAATTGTGTGACAAACTCGTAATTCAGATATTCATCTCTATGATCATATCATAGACATTTTATCCTCTTGTCACGATGATCTTCAACTTCACTCTGAAATTACTTGAACCTTTCAATAATTCAGACTTGTGTTTCATCAAGTAAATATACTTAGCATCTACTCAAATCATCTGTGAAGTAAGAACATTACGATATCCACTGCGTGCCTCAACACTCATTGGACTGCACACATCAAAATGTATTACTTCCAACAAGTTGCTTTCTTGTTCCATCTTACTGAAAACGAGGCCTTTCAGTCATCTTGCCCATGTGGTATGATTTGCATGTCTCAAGTGATTCAAAATCAAGTGAGTCCAAACGATCCATCTGTATGGAGTTTCTTCATGCATATATACCAATAGACATGGTTCGCATGTCTCAATCTTTTCAAAAACGAGTGAGTCCAAAGATCCATCAACATGGAGCTTCTTCATGCGTTTTATACCAATATGACTCGAATTGCAGTGCCACAAGTATGTGGTACTATCATTACTATCTTATATCTTTTGGCATGAACATGTGTATCACTACGATCGAGATTCAATAAACCATTCATTTTAGGTGCAAGACCATTGAAGGTATTATTCAAATAAACAAAGCAACCATTATTCTCCTTAAATGAATAACCGTATTGCAATGAACATAATCCAATCATGTCTATGCTCAACGCAAGCACCAAATAACAATTATTTAGGTTTAACACCAATCCCGATGGTAGACGAAGCGTGCGATGTTTGATCACATCAACCATGGAAACATTTCCAACACATATCGTCGTCTCACCTTTGGCTAGTCTCCGTTTATTCTGTAGCCTTTTATTTCGAGTTACTAACACTTAGCAACCGAACCAGTATCTAATACCCTGCTGCTACTAGGAGTACTAGTAAAGTACACATTTAATATAATGTATGTCCAATACATACTTCTGTCAACCTTGCCAGCCTTCTCATCTACCAAGCATCTAGGGTGGTTCTGCTTCAGTGACCGTTCCCCTTATTACAGAAGCACTTACTCTCGGGATTGGGTTTGGGTTTCTTCACTAGAGCAGCAACTGATTTGTCGTTTCATGAAGTATCCCTTTCTTGCCCTTGCCCTTCTTGAAACTAGTGGTTTTTCTAACCATCAACAATTGATGCTCCTATTTGATTTCTACTTTCATGGTGTCGTGAATAGCTCAAGGATCATATCTATCCCTGATATGTTATAGTTCATCACAAAGCTCTAGTAGCTTGGTGACAGTGACTTTGGAGAACCATCACTATCTCATCTGGAAGATTAACTCCCACTCGATTCAAGCGATTGTAGTACTCATACAATCTGAGCACATGCTCAACGATTGAGCTTTTCTCCTTAGTTTGTAGGCTTAGGAAACTCGTCAGAGGTCTCATACCACTTGACGTGGGCACTAGCCTGAAATCCCAATTTCAGTCCTTGGAACATCTCATATGTTCTGTGATGTTTCAAAAACATCTTTGGTGCCACAATTCTAAACCATTTAGCATTACGCACTGAACTATCATGTAGTCATCAAAACGTGTATGTCAGATGTTCGCAACATCCACAACTGACGCTTGAGGTTCAGCTCACTTAGCGGTGCATTAAGGACATAAACCTTCTGCGCAACAATGAGGACAATCCTCAGTTTGCAGACCCAGTCCGCATAATTGCTACTATCAACTTTCAACTAAATTTTCTCTAGGAACATATCTAAAGCAGCAGAACTAAAGCGTAAGCTACGACATAATTTGCAAAGTCCTTTCGACTATGTTCATGATAATTGAGTTCATCTGATTATTTAATGAACTCCCACTCAGATAGACATCCCTCTAGTCATCTAAGTGATACATGATGCGAGTCAACTAGGCCGTGTCCGATCATCACGTGAGACGGACTAGTCATCATCGATGAACATCTTCATGTTGATCGTATCTTCTATACGACTCATGTTCAACCTTTCGGTCTTTCATGTTCCGAGGCCATCTCTGTACATGCTAGGCTCGTCAAGTCAACCTAAGTGTATTGCATGTGTAAATCTGGCTTACACCCGTTGTATTCGAACATTAGAATCTATCACACCCGATCATCACGTGGTGCTTCAAAACAACGAACCTTCGCAACGGTGCATAGTTAGGGGGAACACTTTTCTTGACATTATTGCGAGGGATCATCTTATTTAAGCTACCATCGTTCTAAGCAAATAAGATGTAAAACATGATAAACATCACATGCAATCAAATAGTGACATGATATGGCCAATATCATTTTGCTCCTTTTGATCTCCATCTTCGGGGCGCCGTGATCATCATCGTCACCGGCATGACACCATGATCTCCATCATCGTGTCGTCATGAAGTTGTCTCATCATCTATTACTTCTACTACTATGGCTAATGGTTTAGCAATAAAGTAAAGTAATTACATGACGTTTATGTTGACATGCAGGTCATAAATAAATTAAGACAACTCCTATGGCTCCTGCCGGTTGTCATACTCATCGACATGCAAGTCGTGATTCCTATTACAAGAACATGATCAATCTCATACATCACATATATCATTCATCACATCCTTTTGGCCATATCACACCACACGGCATATGCTGCAAAAACAAGTTAGACGTCCTCTAATTGTTGTTGCAAATTTTTACGTGGCTGCTATAGGTTTCTTAGCAAGAACGTTTCTTACCTACGCCAAAACCACAACATGATATGCCAATTTCTATTTACCCCTCATAAGGACCCTTTTCATCGAATCTGATCCGACTAAAGTGGGAGAGACAGACACCCGCTAGCCACCTTATGCAACTAGTGCATGTCAGTCGGTGGAACCTGTCTCGCGTAAGAGTATGTGTAAGGTCGGTCCGGGCCGCTTCATCCCATGATGCCGCCGAATCAAGATAAGACTAGTAACGGCAAGTAAATTGACAATATCGACGCCCACAACTGCTTTGTGTTCTACTCGTGCATAGAAACTACGCATAGACCTAGCTCATCATGCCACTATTTGGGGATCGTAGCAGAAATTTAAAATTTTCTACGCATCACCAAGATCAATCTATGGAGTAATCTAGCAACAAGGGGAAGGGGAGTGCATCTACATACCCTTGTAGATCGTAAGCGGAAGCGTTGCAAGAACGCGGATGAAGGAGTCGAACCACGGTGCCTCCGTGTTCAACACACGTGCAGCCCAGTGACGTCTCCCACGCCTTGATCCATCAAGGGGAGAAGGAGAGGTTGGGGAAGACTCCGTTCAGCAGCAGCACGACGGCGTGGTGGTGAAGGAGGAGCGGGGCAATCTTGCAGGGCTTCGCCAAGCACCGCGGGAGAGGAGCAGGACTTGGGAGAGGGGGAGGGCTGCGCCAGAACTTGGGTGCGGCTGCCCTCCCACCCCCACATATATATAGGGGTAAGGGAGAGGGGGCCGGCCCCCTCAGATCCAATCTGAGGAGGGGGCAGCAGCCAGGGGGTTGCCTTGCCCCCTAAGGCAAGGGGGCGCCCCCCCCTTAGGGTTCCCCCAAACCCTAGGCGCATGGGCCCTAGGGGGGAGGCGCCCAGCCCACTAAGGGGCTGGTCCCTCTCCACAAACAGCCCATAGGGCCCTCCGGGGCAGGTGGACCCTCCCGGTGGACCCCCGGAACCCCTTCGGTGGTCCCGGTACAATACCGGTGACCCCCGAATTATTCCGGTGACCGTATGATGACTTCCCATATATAAATATTTACCTCCGGACCATTCCGGAACTCCTTGTGATGTATGGGATCTCATCCGGGACTCCGAACAACATTTGGTAACCATGTACATCTATTCCCTATAACCCTAGCGTCATCGAACCTTAAGTGTGTAGACCCTACGGGTTCGGGAGACACGTAGACATGCCAGAGATAACTCTCCGGCCAATAACCAACAGCGGGATCTGGATACCCATGTTGGTTCCCACATGTTTCACGATGATCTCATCGGATGAACCACGATGTCAAGGATGCAATCAATCCCGTATTCAATTCCCTTTGTCTACCGGTATAGTACTTGCCCGAGATTCGATCGTTGCTATCTCCATACCTTGTTCAATCTCGTTACCGGCAAGTCTCTTTACTTGTTCCGTAACACATCATCCCGTGATCAAATCCTTGGTCACATTGTGCATATGATGATGTCCTACCGAGTGGGCCCAGAGATACCTCTCCGTCACACGGAGTGACAAATCCCAGTCTCGATTCATGCCAACCCAACAGACACTTTAGAGATACCCGTAGTGTACCTTTATAGCCACCCAGTTACGTTGTGACGTTTGGTACACCCAAAGAAATCCTACGGTATCTGGGAGTTGCACAATCTCATGGTCTAATGAAATGATACTTGACATTAGAAAAGCTTTAGCATACGAACTACACGATCTTGTGCTAGGCTTAGGATTGGGTCTTGTCCATCACATCATTCTCCTAATGATGTGATCCCGTTATCAACGACATCCAATGTCCATGGTCGGGATACCGTAACCATCTATTGATCAACGAGCTAGTCAACTAGAGGCTTACTAGGGATATGGTGTTGTCTATGTATCCACACATGTATCTGAGTTTCCTATCAATACAATTATAGCATGGATAATAAACGAATATCATGAACAAGGAAATATGATAATAACCAATTTATTATTGCCTCTAGGGCATATTTCCAACAGTCGGCCCGTCCCGAAGTGCGCTGGAGCACGAGGAAGCCATGCTGGGCAGTAGTGGTGTGGACAGGAGAAAGGGAACAAATGCGGATGACTGCGGCTATGGCCGGCGCAAGAATTATATAGCAATGATGGGCGGGCAGAGGGACGGACGTGTGGTGCCGGAGTAGCTGCCTCGGCAACCGCGTATCATTAATGTGGGCGGCAGATGGACGGACGGACGGCACTTGTGTCATTTGAAGGCAGAGCAATCACGTGCACCGGGAAGCGGGGCGGGCGGCGCTGACTGTTTCGGGCGGAAAGCGCGCGTGGGCGAGGAGATGACTTTACTTGGAGAGGATGACAATGGGGACCCACCAGGTCCATAGCCTCACGTACGCAAGTGCCTCCTTATTATATATATATATATATATATATATATATATATATATATATATATATATATATATATATATATATATATATATATGTATAAAACTATACTCCCTCCGTCTAGATGAATAAGTCGTATTAGAAGGTGCATCACGACCTAGGTGCAAGCAGATTGGTGGAAAAGAAGAATATTTCTCTCTTCTAAACACAACATTTAATCATAGCAGTTAAGAGGGTGACTTATTAGCTACCCATGCAGGCCATCGTAATTCATAGCATGCAAAGCGCTTTTATTTCTTGCCTAATAACCGCATGGACGTGCTGCATGCATTGGTCCTTGCCCGAGCAAAAAAAGGGAGGAAAGGGGTTTCCACGGGAGACAACGTGGCAGAGGTGCAAGAGCTCGCTAGAGTAATTTATTTTTCTTCCCCCTGGTTTCCTGACATCACGGTCCCACACCATTGTCAACTTATGTAGTAGTCAATAAACGAGAGAATTGCACAAGAAGTGGCCGACAGCTGGGACCAAGCAGCTCGAGCAGTATTTCTGTTTTTGACGTGTGAGCACTGCAGAGTTTTTTGATGTTTAGCTCAGATATTAATTTTTCTCCTCTGAACAACAACGAAAACATCGCTGTAGGTATTAACTGGGCGGGCTGTGGCCCGTCTAGCCCAGGCCAGATATCCAGCCCAGATATTAATTTTTTCAAGCTGAAAATGGCTAGCCCAGCTATACTTTTTTTAGGAATACCCAGGCAAGGTCAAGTTGTTATTCTCTGCCCTGCTGGGCTGCAAATCTTTCCTAGGAGGGATGCATTAGGCTTAACAAGAAAATGGGCTTTAAGAAATAATAAATCGGATGTAATTATAAAAACTAGGCAGTAACTATAAAAAATGCACCAAACACGTGATTACTTTATAAAATATTATTTTTGGATATTGAAAATTTTAATTCCATTAATTGTTGCGAGCGTAATGTTTCATTGGATTTTTACGTACTATAAATTTATTTAATCTGACTAGAAATTTCGGGATAAAAATATTTCGGATCCCATCAAAATGTGGGAAATTTTATTGAATTCTGTTTTGAACGGTTGGTTGAAATGGGCTGTACTTTTAACAAACTGTAAATGGGATGTAGTAAATTCCATTAGAATTCAAAAATGGGCTACACATTCTTACAAATCTCAAATGGGCTATAAGTTCTCTGCCACACACTTCTGGCCTTACTAAGTTGACGCGTCCCCTAAAAAAACAGAGTTGACGCGTATGCAAGGCTTTGTCAACTTATAGTCAACACACGGTTCTAGCAGCAGTGGCCGTTGGATGTCCATCCAACGGATGCCGTGCTTCTTCTTCAATCTTGGATATTCTAGCTTCAGCCGCCCAAAAAATGATTCCTCCCCCTGACATCTGGGACGCACCGTTTCGGAAGCTGACCTGTGGGCCTACTAAGTTGACGTACCAAGGGCTTTGTCAACTTAGTCAATATAAACGATTCTAGCTGCAGTGACCGTACGATGTCCATCCAACAGCCGTAGTGCTTCTTCAACCTCTGGTCTTCTTGCTCCAGCCGCCCAAAGCAGCGCCGGTCGTGCCGCCCGCTCCTACCTCCCGTGGCCGGCTGTGCTGCCGCGGAGGCCTCACCGCCCCCTACTATTCCCATCGCTGGCCAGGCCTTGCAGCGACGGCAGCCTCACACCGCAGCCGAACGAGTGAACCCTCATACTCCTCTCCGCGTGGGCATCCACTGCCACATCTTCACTGGCTCCACGTCGTCCCCTTCCTAGGCCTCGCCGTCGTCCACCGCCCTGGTGCTCTCGGCGTGGCGTGGTCAACGTGGTCAAGGAACGACTTCCATCGGACGTGGACTGTAGGTGGAGAGGCTGACAGCTGGGTCCACGGTGGAAGCAAGGAAGTGCCTCCTTATTACGCGGAAAATAATGATTCCTCCACCTGACAGCAGGGACCCACCGGACGGGCCACCGTATTTCGCGAAAAAAACGTTTCCCCCCTAACTGCTAAGACCCACCAGCTACACCTTCGCACGCAAGGAAGTGCGTCCGGGCAAAAAAAATGATTCGCCCCCCTGATTGCTGGGACCCACCAGTTACATCTTCGCATGCAATGAAGTGCGTCCGGGCAAAAAAAACCAAAACGATTCGCCCCCCTGACTGCTGGGACCCACCAGCCCCCCGACTGCTGGGACCCACCAGCTAAATCTTCTCACGCAAGGAAGTGCGTCCGGGCAAAAAAACGATTCGCCCCCTGACTGCTGGGACCGACCAGCTACATCTTCGCAGGCAAGGAAGTGCCTGACAGTCAGGACCCACCTGGTCGGAGCGTACGTAGTGTTGTCATTCTGGTCGCGAACGTGTACGTACATACTGGTCGATGTAGAGGCGCGCACGTGTCGTAGAGACGCACACGTGTCGTAGTAGAGGCGTGCACGTAGCATGTACACGTACGTACAGTGGCCAGGGTGCAAGAAAGAAAATACGGCCACATATGTGTACATACGGGCGGGGTCTCGAACGCCTACTCGCGCATACGTACGGCGAGGGCTCGTGTACATGGCTGGGTCGGAACGGAGAAACAGCGTCGTCGTCGTGTTCATGGGGAGGCAACGGAATGCGTGGTCGTGTTCGTCGGGAGGCAACACGGCTGGGTCGGAACGGAATGCGTGGTCGTGTTCATCGGGAGGGCTTGGACGGAAGAGGCGATGGAAACGAGGCCTGGCGTACTGCACAACAGAGGAAACGGACCTCCTACGGTTGAAACGGGGGTCCTGTTGATCGGGAGGGGTGTGGCTACCGCAAAACGGAGGAAACGGACCTCCTACGGTCGAAACGGGGGTCCTGTTGATCGGGAGGGGTGCGGCGTACGGCAAAACGGAGGAAACGGACTTGTGTTGGAGCGCTAAGGTCGAAACGGGGGTCCTGTTCATCGGGAGGGGTGTGGCGTACCACAAAATGGGACTCCACGGGACACTGTTCATCTCCACCGTCGACCCCCTCCAGCCTCCACGACCTACTATTCATCCACCGTCGACCTCCTCCAGCCTCCACGAGCTCCTGCTCATCCAGCCTCCACCGTGCGCTACTCCACCGGCTACTGCTCAACCACCCCTCCACCGTCTACTGTTCATCCAGCCCTCCACACCACGGGGTCCTGTTCAACCACCCCTCCACGGGCACCCCTCCACCGTCTACTGTTCATCCTGCCCTCCACACCATGGGGTCCTGTTCATCCACCCCTCCATGGGCACCCCTCCACCGTCTACTGTTCATCTAGCCCTCCACCACACCACGGGGTCCTATTCATCCAGAGGCAACACCACAGGGTCCTGTTCATCCACCCCCACCGGGAACTGTTCATCCAAACCCCCCTGCAACGCTCACTGTTCATCTAGAGGCCGCATCGATCGGCTTCAGTTAGCAGTAGTAGCCAAGGAATCGCTCGATCAGGTTCAGTTAACAGCCATCGATCGATCGCTCGGGTTCAGTAACGCGTAGCCTGCAGTGCAACCGCTCGGGTTCAGTTAGAGCCCAACGCCTCACTCGGGTTCAGTTAGAGCCAACGCCTCGCACACACGCGCGTACGTGTACGAGAGAAACGCGCATTGCTCGGCCCCCGACCTCCCACCGTAACTGGGAACTCCCCGAAATTTTCCTCCCCCTCGCTTCTACCACGGTTTTTTCCGTCATGGACGGCCCAAAGAATGTCATGCAGCTGCGTCTCCGGCCCGCCCAAGACAAAAAGCCCATTTTCTATCATGATTTTTTGTCACAGAAGTAGGAGCCCACCACATCTATGATGATACCGGGTTTTGTCACAATTATCGTCATAGAAGTGTCATATGTATGACAGAAAAAAAATTCGTTCGGCCCAAAATGTCACGGATGTGTCTTTTTTTTGTAGTGTTTACTGTCTCTTGTTGATACACATCCCCCGGATTCTCCGTACAATCGAGCAGGATGTTGACGTTATTGGCATCTAGCCACGTCAGAATATCGCACGTACCTGGACACTAGGGGCTTATTACAAAGGGCACTGTTTAGCCCGGTTTACATCATAAAGACCGAATACCTTAGGGAGTGTTCGGCATCGCGAGTTTGGCCTTATATGCATCAGCTCCGAATCATGTCTTTGGTCAAATGTTGGGTTTGCCCGGCTCCTGTGTTTTGCTGCCTTACGTTCCGCTCTATCGGCTAAGGCGCCACCAGGAGAACTACTGCGATTGTGCCCTGGTTCATCCGGACGAGCACCTCAGTAGAGAAAGCCGAAAACTGACTGTCATGATATAGCGTGAGACTGGTCAACCACTCGATGACCTAGCAGAATCTTCGGGATTACTCCGCCTTAACGAAGGGCCGTTTCCCGGCCAGGCATGTACGCGCCCCGAATTCGGACGAGCGCGGAGCAACCAGGGGCTATATAGTAGCCCCACCGTCAAACTCCTCTGGCTAAGTGAAAGTGTTAAAGCATTATAGTCTGATTGCCTAGTTCGCTCCGCCATCACCTCCTTAATGGACAAAGACGTTGGATCAAGTGTGAACGTGCGTCTTCTGCGAACACCCCCGCATTATATGCGTGGGGGCTGAAGCCAATGACTGCCATCTTTCAGGTTATATTCATATATACATAAACGGCCGCACAGGAGGTATTATAATTCTTTCAGGCAAAAATATAAAATAGCCTTTACAATTCAGTAAAACATCATTTTTCGATAAGAATACATGCCATTAGAGCATAATATTCTTCGAGCACTGCGCTTCTATTGAACGAGCGCCCTCAAGAACTTCTCGAAAGTAGTGCTCGGCAGGTACTCGGCTCTCGTCCGAATCTTGGGCTGCAATGGCGGTGGCGTCCATCTCTGCCCAGTATGTCTTGACACGGGCAAGAGCCATCCGCGCACCCTCTACACACGCCGACCTCTTCATCACGTTGATACGTTGCACTGCACCAAGGAATTGCTGCACCAAACTAAAATAACTGTTCGGCTTTGGCCCTTCTGGCCCCAGATGATCCACAACAGACCTCATGGCAAGTTCGGACAATCTATTAAGCTCGGCCCATTTAGCCAACCGATCAGTCAATGGAAGCGGGCGCTCTGGAATCTTAAATTGTGACCAGAACAGCTTTTCCACTTCGCGATCTTTTTGATCTCGGAAGTATTCGGCCGCATCAGTAGCAATCGCTGCTAAGTCCAGATACGCGTCCGTAGTGCTCCACAGCCGGTCCAAAGGGGCATACTTAGGATCTCCAAACTTCATCCGCAGCATAAAGGGCTTCCCAGCCGCGATATCCCCGGCTTGACGCAGCTCCTCCTTGATCGCTCTCATTGCGGAGCGGGTGTCTTTGGACGCCACCATGGCCTTCTGCAGATCTGTCCTCTTCGCTCGATCTTCATTTTTGAGAAGCTCGTAACGGTCAGCGGCATTCTTCAATTCCACAGCCATCCTGGCTATTTCTTCCTTGCTTTGGCAGTCAGCAGCCTGTTCGGCTTTCAGCTCCTCGACTGCCTTCAGGGCAGCCGCATCACTTTTCCTGGCTTGATCTTTGGCTCGGGCAAGTTCCGCCCGAAGGTTCTCCACGGCCGCAGCTCCATCTGCATTCAAAAACATATATATGCATGAATTTTTAGTGCGCGGAGCTCTTTTTGGGCGCTTGTTGGAGATGCTCTTAGTGATCTACATATATATGCCGCATGTTAACTTCACAAATAGGCCAAATCTCAATAGGTGGTCATCCACGTACTATGTTCTATTCATCTAAGTTCAAAATAATTATTTTATCCATTTCAACATTTATTGATACACCCTTTTATTTTTGTGCCTGATCTCGGGGTCTCGATCGGTTGTCCAAACAGCATGACTGGGTTGTCGGCGTTGGGCTCGTTTTCTCCTCTCGCCGGGGCTCGACGAACTAGCTCTCCACGAGCTGCGATTAGATCAATAGTGATCTGGTCGAACAGTGCCTCTAGTGCACTTACATAACGCACTAGGTGCAACAATGCGGGGTCCGTCTCGTGATCTCCGTTGGCAACTTGGGGTGGTCTACCATACCCTTCACGTCTGGGGTAGTAGTGGAACGAGCAACAGTTAACTCTGGGCGACAAGTGCCTGAGATGAACTATAGCCTCTCGAGCGGCTAGCTGCATGGCTTGTGGCTCAAAGGAAGTTGTCCTTCCGGTGAACCTGTAGGGGCGCTCGGGTGCTAGACCCCTACCGTAGATGTGCACAGTGGCCCAGAATTGACGGTCTTCACCGCTCATGGGTCCTTGATACACAACATATTCTGGTGGCTCTTCTAACGCGTAGGCACGACGGGTGAGGTTTGCGAGGATGGTCACAAAACCTCCAAGGTTGGTTGCTGTGGTTTCGTTGTGCACTATGGGTCCAGGCATTGTGGCTCGGTTTGGGGTAGCGGCTGTGCGGTGCTGTGTTGGGACTAGCGTGCCCTTTTTATAGGAAAAAGGGGGGCGGAGTCTTCCTTCGCACGCTTGCGAGAAAGGACTATTTAGGGGCCGGTCACTGGCGCATGAGTGACAGGTTAGGTTGATAGGTTGGGCACCGACTGCCAAAAGGTGTTGGGTCACTGTGTGGCTATCTTGCACGAGAAGCTTGGCTGGGGTTTGGCTAAGGTCTAGTGGGTTGGTTTGCCTAAGTTTTTCGACCTGGCTAAGATAGGATTAGCCAATGGTCAGCCTGGCTCTGATACCAAGTCTGCCACGACCGGTTTTTTTCCGGGTAATAAAATTTCCAGAAAAGACCGTCGTGCTCATCAGCCCCAGGATTACTGTTAGCTGATGAGGCTCCAACTGGATACAGAAATTCCAAGCAGAATACAACATATGTAGTACAAGACCATTCTGGCCTGTGAGTACAACAAATGGTTTCTAGTGGTTGATGGCGGAAGCGGTTTGTGAAACATCAGTGTCTATGGGACTCCATTTCGCACGGGAACAGCTGACCAGGTCAACTCCTATCTTCGCGAGGTACTATCTCCATTGTGTGGGTTCCGGGGCTGACATCGCGTCGCTCCTCTCCGAGCAAGAAAATCTGGCCAAGACAATAGCCAGGGACAAGCCAGTGAGTACTTTGAATGTACTCGCAAACATTATGAACACAGGTATAATATAACAATGATGTGCTAAAAATATTTTATGCTCATGACGTCAGTCACAAACGATAAATGAAACTCTGATGCGTGCAAGCAAGTTATTTATAAAAAATGCAATAACATGGTAGTATTAAAATTTATGAAACAAATAACAAGCAATGCCGCAGTCGGGCGTCTGAGCGACACCACATAAAGGGCTTTAAAAGAAACAATCATAGTGAATATCCGGAGGTAGAACCATCCCTGAGATACTCGATAATAATATCACGGGTTAGTCAACAATAATAATAATCATAGTTATCACAGGTCACGAGTAGTAATTCCATTTATGGTTAACCGTTTCACCTCCGAAGACCGACACTAAGACCGACACCTGACCATCCCACACTGTAATCCTTAACCATGGACACGGCTATTCGAATAGGTTTTAATCTCTACAGAGGGTGTACTCTTTACCCACGAGTAACGGATTTCTTTAGTCCATCGGGACTAATTCCGTATACGGTCTTTTTGTTGAAAACCACCTAACTTGCACACACCAGCTTAACTCACACGTGTCTGGAACCACCCACGACACCTGTTAAGCAAACTCTAAGTGGGGAGGCTACAACCTCGCGTAGCATGGGATCAAATTTATATCGCGCGCTCTAAGGGGTGGCCTCCCCTCTCGGTCCCAACCGGAAACACCCATGCCCCGGACCAGGTGGTTTGCCTACCAGCTACAACCGGTACCTTCCACCATGGCCTCTCTGTACGGTGTGTGCTAGAAAGAGGTTGACAACTTACTGAACCGTACTCTACTTGCTGTAGAGACGAGAGGTAGCACGAAACAAGTATGGGGGTTACTGGCACAAGACTCGATCTACGGTCGACTCAGGAGGTTTAAGTATTCCCTGCATGATTAGTATAACGAATATATTTCAACCAACAGAGTCACCGCTCATATCACCTTACCATGCCGTACCAGACATAACCGTCCCGACGGAGACCGGCGACAAACTCATGCCTACCCAAGGCTGAGGTTTTCCCGGGTTCCTGCCGGTATGCATGCAAGGCACATGAGGGTGAATATTATCACAAGTGTGTTCATTTCCAACAGCCTGGAAATCACTAATATGCACTCATGCATATGATCATACCACATGAAATAACGAGTCCTTCGAAATGCGGTGGTGTTATAATGTATCCACGATCACACCAAAAATATTATGCCAGGATTCAGAATGCTTGCCTTCAATGTTGTGGAGGGGTGGGGTGCTCTCCAAAACTTTTGAAAGTTTCTTCTCTCTCCCCAAAATCCTATTTAAAAATATATTTGAATTAATACACATTTCAAAAACAGTACAAAAAAAATTGTTTGAAATTTTTTCAAATAAATAGTAAAATAAACTAGACCAAATTTGAGGAAGGTAGGAAAAAGAATCAACTCATTTGGAGTTATATTTAAAAAGTTATAGCCAGTCAAAGTTGTGGTCAAAATCTGTTATTTAAAATAAAACAGAAAAGAAAACGTTTCGGATGTGAATACGCTTTCGGAGCAGAGGAGGCGTACTTGGGGCTTTACGCCTCCACTTAACCACGTGGACAGACACGGGGTCGCTGACAGTGGGTCCAGAGGGCCCACTGGTCAGGTTTGACCAGTCTTCTCCCTCCTCTTTCTCTGTCCCGAGCGGAGGTGGGACTCCGGCGATCGCCGCCGGCGAACAGTGGCTCCCCGCGGGTTCCAGAGGGTCTGGATGGATCCGCGAGATGGCGGCGGTCCTTCCGGTGGTCGCTGGGTAGACGGGGGTGGAAAGAGTCATCGGCGGTGAGCTTCGCGGTGGAGGGGAGCTTCGGAAGCAGAGTGGTTTTGGGGCTACGGTGGTCCTCGATCAAAATCGAGTAGTGGGAATGGTTTACGGGAGGATGAGGGGGCTCTTGGTGGAGAGAACAGAGAGTGGGAGGCCCTGGTGGTGCCGAATTGGCCGGGGCAGTGGTGGCGGCTGCAGTTGCCGGAGGTGGGGAAGAAGACCTCCCCCGGGTCGATTGGCTGCCATTGGAGGACTAGGGGAGCATTCTAAGGCTTCCTGTGTGCTCGGGGAGGCTCGGGGGCCTCCTTTTATAGCTCGTCGAGGTCGGTTCCGCGGCGGCCGGATAAGCTCTCCGGCGAACCGCCTCTCTGTAGCTTGCAGGGCAACGTGGCGTGGCTTGGGATGATGGCAGGAGCTAGCGGACGAGTGGGCACTGCTCCAGGGGCGAGCTGGCGAGCGGAGGTGGCTTTGGCGGCGCCGACATGGGCAGAGGCTGTCGGGCGGCGGCGGCTAGCTCTTGGCTTGCCGAGCGTGGCGAGGGGCGGCTTGGCGTGTAGCGGTGAGAAAGGGAGTGCGTGGCGAGGCTCTGTAGTGTGGGCCAAAACCGTGGGGGCCAGCGTGTCGGCTCGGCGCACGTGCGTGCCAAACGCACGCTCTGCTCGCGTTCTAGGCGTGCACGGGACGTGCTCGATGTAATGCCAGAGCATGCTAGAGGTCGCGGTCGAGGCGGGCAATTAACAGACCCAGGTTAGGAGTAACGGGGAGTCTAGTGGACATGCTAGTTTGATCAGAGGTGCAAGTTCACAGTGCAATGTCACAACTCATGTCAAAACTGGTCATGCACTCCAGGTGTTTGACAAAATGCCAAGGGCACTTAGACAAGTCTTGGAGTGGTCAAAAACTCCAGATGGAAGTCTCTTCAGATGTACAAGAGGGTGGTGAGGTTAGTTGGCCAAAAGCAGAAACTTGCTAGTGTAAGTTTTACAAAACTTCAATCCTGGACAGGAAGTAATTGGCATCATTTCATGAACCAAAAATGATCCAAAAGGTGTATGCTCCTGGACTTAAGGGTTTAACATGGGGGACTACAAGTAGGAGAAATAATCATGGATATAGGATAAACTAAAATGGTGGTTGTTGTACAAATCATCAAGTTGGTCCAGACTGAAGATGAGGTTGATTCACTCAATATTTTCAAAGAACAACCCTGGATTTTTGCACAAAGTGGAATAATATGCTCCTACTGACCTCCCCTAATTTTGGTAGAAGTTTTAAAGAAATATTTAAAAGGGTTGTAGTGCAAAATGCACTCTGGACCAGAGAAGAAAAATTGAGTGTAGGGCTCAAAATATTTCATGCATGAAATATATTTTTGCATAATAGTGATTTAAAAACATCACATGACATCTCCAAATTTTTGTGGAAATTTTAAGTGAAGCTATCAAATGGTTGTAGTTCAAATATGGCCATTTAACCTTGAAAAACTATTTTCAAGAAAGTAAAGATCAA
Organism: Triticum dicoccoides; assembly: GCF_002162155.2. Taxonomy (NCBI): domain Eukaryota; kingdom Viridiplantae; phylum Streptophyta; class Magnoliopsida; order Poales; family Poaceae; genus Triticum; species Triticum dicoccoides. The sequence continues at coordinate 537,090,829 of NC_041388.1, forward strand.
GCAATTAAATTAGTTAATCAGTTACACTGATAAAAGGAAAGTTTTTCTTGAGAGGTTAAACAAGTCCAATAACACATTTGAAAAGTTTTCTCTTTGGGAAAAACTCATCAAAACAGGGAAAGAAATGATTAAAAAAATCAAAAAGGAGCTCAGATATCCAAAGTTTTAATTCCTGGCAAAATTTTAATTCATTAAAACAAGGCCAAATTTTTGGGGTGTCACAATACTATCCCCCTTAAGAAAAATCTCGTCCTCGAGATTTGTTAAAAGCGGCGTTAAGAAAATATTACGCAATAAAGATGTGGCTACAGTGAGAGGGCAATAAGTGGTGAAAAACCACAGTGTGAAAACTGGGGCTGCATGGAAGAGTCTACGGTTCGGGACAAAAACGGGTGATTTCTACGCTGGATAAAAATTTAGAATAACTCCTAAATTTAGATATACGCTGGTCGTACCCGAGAGCACAGTGCTCTCCCTGGCCGACAGGTGGACCCGGGGTCCACTGTCAGTCTCCTCTTCTCCCTCTGGCTCTTTCTTCTACCTCTTCTCTCCCGCGCTGTCTCCGCTTTCTCCACCGGTGATGCCTAACTCGTAGGGCATCTAGGCCGTACCGTGGTAGTGCGCGGCGTGCTAGCTGCCGGTGCAGCGTGCACTCACCTTGCGGGCCAGCGCGCTGTTGGCACTGCTCGCGGATTCGACTCCGAACACCGGCGATCGGCGACGAGTGGCGTTGGTGGACTTTGCCCACCGTACACCGAGGTCGAGCTATAAAAACGGTCGGGGTGCCTCTCTCTTCTTCCTTGCACCTGGCCTCACTCCTCCTCCTCCTCCCTCCATTTCTGCTTACCAAAGCTCGGGCAAGGCTCTAATGGCAGAGGCGATGCCGGACTGGTTTGTGATCCTGATATGCGGAGGGCTGGCGACACTGCTGGGGCTCTCTGTGCTCCTGTGCGTGATGATCTTCGACGAGTATCGCGACGCTGCGGCTCGGGTGCTGGCTCTCCGCGGTGGAGGTGATCATGAGGAGTAGATGGAGGTGTGCCGGGTGCTAACTGTTGTTACGGGGTGATTAGCTGGATGTAACACCGTTGCAAGGTTTTGCAAACAGTGTATGTGTCTGAATGATTATGGTTGTGAGTCTGCTGCGTGGTGCTGTGTGAAATTAATTAATCCATGTCGTGAGAAGGGGCAGGTGTAGCAACTCAGGGAAAAGAAATCTCACTCCAGGATTTTGCGAGGGAAAAACAGTTGATTTAAAGGAGCATAAACCACAACAAAAACTACACACATTAGCAGAAGCCAAATAATTGACTCGTCGTACAAACTCAGGGTATCACGCATAAGTCACACACATAAATAAATGTTGCAAAGAACAAATACAGTAGTGACGTTTAAAATGAAAATGGTAACTGGGTGGGGTCCTGATAAAATGTCTCTGGTAAAGGGATACACTCTTCTTCTATCGGAGGCAGTGGATTGACCAGTCGATGTATGCGTCTCTCCGGGTCGGGTCTCAGTGGTCTGCCGATGGCAATCTGAGGATTTAAATCTGCGAGGCTCTGGAGATAATCCATCACTTGCTGGTTCAAATGCTCTTGAGCAATGATGTACTGGATAAGGTTGGCCAGAACTGGGTCTCTCTCAATACGTCCATCGGGAAAAGATGTTACTTCTCCGGGTGCTGCACGGCTCGGAAAGTAATAATATCCCCGTTCGCGGGCATAGGGTACTGCGGATCGAAGACGGGCAATCGCTTCTTTCGCAGTAGCTTCTATGGCCAGGTGTGGGGTTGGCATAGATTTCCCCACGAAGGAAACTTCCGTTGGATCTTGGTTGGAGTCTACGGGAGGGATGTGTACTGCTGCCCAATATTCCGAGGTGGATGGGGTGATCCTTGATTTGAACAGCTCGTACTGAGGTGGCTGGGTAGAACCCATGGTACTGCGGGTAAAATCCCACAATATTTTGACAAAGCTACCTGGGGTTGCATCTGGGGTTCTCAGATGAATGCTAGGGCTCGGCATGACAGGAAAAAGTGTGAGTGTGGTGCACAAAGTGAGGGTTGCTGGGTAAGGTCACAAGGTGGCCTTTATATAGCAATGGAGTTGGATTCGTTTTTACCGTGGTGAAAGGTAATAAATTTGCCAGCTTAGCTCCAAAGGTCGGGTCAGTGTCAGAGATACACATATCTCATAAAGAGACGTGTTACTGTGGTTGTCGTCGGGTTGGATTTGGTAGTTGTGCCCGGAAAAAAAAATATGCAGCTATACGCTGACCAAATATGCAAGGCTACTATTAAAACAGAGGCACAACGACAGGCTGCGTTAATGTACACGGTTGCACGATTACAAAGTGAGGATACACTGAAACTCGATGCTACTCATACGGCTTAGTCTACCTCGTTCATGTCTAAACGGGCGCGCCTGGTGGATGTCGAGGCTTCTCCACGTGTCTCTCTGCCGGGATTAGTCGGAGATGGCGGAGGAACTGCAGGGTCGGGGTAGTGATTATGACCATCGCGGGGATTGTTGGCCACAACCCCGTTGGAGTGTACTCCCAATATGCGACGAAGCACCTCTGGGGTTATCGCAGCACCTTGGCCGATGGCTAGAGCAGATCTCGGGGTCTCGATCGATTGTCCAAACAGCATGACTGGGTTGTCGGTGTTGGGCTCGTTTTCTCCTCTCGCCGGGGCTCGACGAACTAGCTCTCCACGAGCTGCGATTAGATCAATAGTGATCTGGTCGAACAGTGCCTCTAGTGCACTTACATAACGCACTAGGTGCAACAATGCGGGGTCCGTCTCGTGATCTCCGTTGGCAACTTGGGGTGGTCTACCATACCCTTCACGTCTGGGGTAGTAGTGGAACGAGCGACAGTTAACTCTGGGCGACAAGTGCCTGAGATGAACTATAGCCTCTCGACCGGTAGCTGGATGGCTTGTGGCTCAAAGGAAGTTGTCCTTCCGGTGAACCTGTAGGGGCGCTCGGGTGCTAGACCCCTACCGTAGATGTGCACAGTGGCCCAGAATTGACGGTCTTCACCGCTCATGGGTCCTTGATACACAACATATTCTGGTGGCTCTTCTAACGCGTAGGCACGACGGGTGAGGTTTGCGAGGATGGTCACAAAACCTCCAAGGTTGGTTGCTGTGGTTTCGTTGTGCACTATGGGTCCAGGCATTGTGGCTCGGTTTGGGGTAGCGGCTGTGCGGTGCTGTGTTGGGACTAGCGTGCCCTTTTTATAAGAAAAAGGGGGGCGGAGTCTTCCTTCACACGCTTGCGAGAAAGAACTATTTAGGGGCCGGTCACTGGCGCATGAGTGACAGGTTAGGTTGATAGGTTGGGCACCGACTGCCAAAAGGTGTTGGGTCACTGTGTGGCTATCTTGCACGAGAAGCTTGGCTGGGGTTTGGCTAAGGTCTAGTGGGTTGGTTTGCCTAAGTTTTTCGACCTGGCTAAGATAGGATTAGCCAATGGTCAGCCTGGCTCTGATACCAAGTCTGCCACAACCGGTTTTTTTCCGGGTAATAAAATTTCCAGAAAAGACCGTCGTGCTCATCAGCCCCAGGATTACTGTTAGCTGATGAGGCTCCAACTGGATACAGAAATTCCAAGTAGAATACAACATATGTAGTACAAGACCATTCTGGCATGTGAGTACAACAAATGGTTTCTAGTGGTTGATGGCGGAAGCGGTTTGTGAAACATCAGTGTCTATGGGACTCCATTTCCCACGGGAACAACTGACCGGGTCAACTCCTATCTTCGCGAGGTACTATCTCCATTGTGTGGGTTCCGGGGCTGACATCGCGTCGCTCCTCTCCGAGCAAGAAAATCTGGCCAAGACAATAGCCAGGGACAAGCCAGTGAGTACTTTGAATGTCCTCGCAAACATTATGAACGCAGGTATAATATAACAATGATGTGCTAAAAATATTTTATGCTCATGACGTCAGTCACAAATGATAAATGAAACTCTGATGCGTGCAAGCAAGTTATTTATAAAAAATGCAATAACATGGTAGTATTAAAATTTATGAAACAAATAACAAGCAATGCCGCAGTCGGGCGTCTGAGCAACACCACATAAAGGGCTTTAAAAGAAACAATCATAGTGAATATCCGGAGGTAGAACCATCCCTGAGATACTTGATAATAATATCACGGGTTAGTCAACAATAATAATAATCATAGTTATCACAAGTCACGAGTAGTAATTCCATTTATGGTTAACCGTTTCACCTCCGAAGACCGACACTAAGACCGACACCTGACCATCCCACACTGTAATCCTTAACCATGGACACGGCTATTCGAATAGGTTTTAATCTCTGCAAAGGGTGTACTCTTTACCCACGAGTAACAGATTTCTTTAGTCCATCGGGACTAATTCCGTATACGGTCTTTTTGTTGAAAACCACCTAACTTGCACACACCAGCTTAACTCACACGTGTCTGGAACCACCCACGACACCTGTTAAGCAAACTCTAAGTGGGGAGGCTACAACCTCGCGTAGCATGGGATCAAATTTATATCGCGCGCTCTAAGGGGTGGCCTCCCCTCTCGGTCCCAACCGGAAACACCCATGCCCCCGGACCAGGTGGTTTGCCTACCAGCTACAACCGGTACCTTCCACCATGGCCTCTCTGTACGGTGTGTGCTAGAAAGAGGTTGACAACTTACTGAACCGTACTCTACTTGCTGTAGAGACGAGTGGTAGCACGAAACAAGTATGGGGGTTACTGGCACAAGACTCGATCTACGGTCGACTCAGGAGGTTTAAGTATTCCCTGCATGATTAGTATAACGAATATATTTCAACCAACAGAGTCACCGCTCATATCACCTTACCATGCCGTACCAGACATAACCGTCCCGACGAAGACCGGCGACAAACTCATGCCTACCCAAGGCTGAGGTTTTCCCGGGTTCCTGCCGGCATGCATGCAAGGCACATGAGGGTGAATATTATCACAAGTGTGTTCATTTCCAACAGCCTGGAAATCACTAATATGCACTCATGCATATGATCATACCACATGAAATAACGAGTCCTTCGAAATGCGGTGGTGTTATAATGTATCCACGATCACACCAAAAATATTATGCCGGGATTCAGAATGCTTGCCTTCAATGTTGTGGAGGGGTGGGGTGCTCTCCAAAACTTTTGAAAGTTTCTTCTCTCTCCCCAAAATCCTATTTAAAAATATATTTGAATTAACACACATTTCAAAAACAGTACAAAAAAATTGTTTGAATTTTTTTCAAATAAACCTTAAAATAAACTAGACCAAATTTGAGGAAGGTAGGAAAAAGAATCAACTCATTTGGAGTTATATTTAAAAAGTTATAGCCAGTCAAAGTTGTGGTCAAAATCTGTTATTTAAAATGAAACAGAAAAGAAAATGTTTCGGATGTGAATACGCTTTCGGAGCGGAGGAGGCGTACTTGGGGCTTTACGCCTCCACTTAACCACGTGGACAGACACGGGGTCGCTGACAGTGGGTCCAGAGGGCCCACTGGTCAGGTTTGACCAGTCTTCTCCCTCCTCTTTCTCTGTCCCGAGCGGAGGTGGGACTCCAGCGATCGCCGCCGGTGAACGGTGGCTCCCCGCGGGTTCCAGAGGGTCTGGATGGATCCGCGAGACGGCGGCGGTCCTTCCGGTGGTCGCTGGGTAGACGGGGGTGGAAAGAGTCATCGGCGGTGAGCTTCGCGGCGGAGGGGAGCTTCGGAAGCAGAGTGGTTTTGGGGCTACGGTGGTCCTCGATCAAAATCGAGTAGTGGGAATGGTTTACGGGAGGATGAGGGGGCTCTTGGTGGAGAGAACGGAGAGTGGGAGGCCCTGGTGGTGCCGAATTGGCCGGGGCAGTGGTGGCGGCTGCAGTTGCCGGAGGTGGGGAAGAAGACCTCCCCCGGGTCGATTGGCTGCCATGGGAGGACTAGGGGAGCATTGTAAGGCTTCCTGTGTGCTCGGGGAGGCTCGGGGGCCTCCTTTTATAGCTCGTCGAGGTCGGTTCCGCGGGCGGCCGGATAAGCTCTCCGGCGAACCGCCTCTCTGTAGCTTGCAGGGCAACGTGGCGTGGCTGGGGATGACGGCAGGAGCTAGGTGACGAGTGGGCACTGCTCCAGGGGCGAGCTGGCGAGCGGAGGTGGCTTTGGCGGCGCCGACATGAGCAGAGGCTGTCGGGCGGCGGCGGCAGCTAGCTCTTGGCTTGCCGGGCGTGGCGAGGGGCGGCTTGGCGTGTAGCGGTGAGAAAGGGAGTGCGTGGCGAGGCTCTGTAGTGTGGGCCAAAACCGTGGGGGTCAGCGTGTCGGCTCGGCGCACGTGCGTGCCAAACGCACGCTCTGCTCGCGTTCTGGGCGTGCACGGAACGTGCTCGACGTAATGCCAGAGCATGCTAGAGGTCGCGGTCGAGGCGGGCAATTAACAGACCCAGGTTAGGAGTAACGGGGAGTCTAGTGGACATGCTAGTTTGATCAGAGGTGCAAGTTCACAGTGAAATGTCACAACTCATGTCAAAACTGGTCATGCACTCCAGGTGTTTGACAAAATGCCAAGGGCACTTAGACAAGTCTTGGAGTGGTCAAAAACTCCAGATGGAAGTCTCTTCAGATGTACAAGAGGGTGGTGAGGTTAGTTGGCCAAAAGCAGAAACTTGCTAGTGTAAGTTTTACAAAACTTCAATCCTGGACAGGAAGTAATTGGCATCATTTCATGAACCAAAAATGATCCAAAAGGTGTATGCTCCTGGACTTAAGGGTTTAACATGGGGGACTACAAGTAGGAGAAATAATCATGGATATAGGAGCAACTAAAATGGTGGTTGCTGTACAAATCATCAAGTTGGTCCAGACTGAAGATGAGGTTGATTCACTCAATATTTTCAAAGAAAAACCCTGGATTTTTGCACAAAGTGGAATAATATGCTCCTACTGACCTCCCCTAATTTTGGTAGAAGTTTTAAAGAAATATTTAAAAGGGTTGTAGTGCAAAATGCACTCTGGACCAGAGAAGAAAAATTGAGTGTAGGGCTCAAAATACTTCATGCATGAAATATATTTTTGCATAATAGTGATTTAAAAACATCACATGACATCTCCAAATTTTTGTGGAAATTTTAAGTGAAGCTATCAAATGGTTGTAGTTCAAATATGGCCATTTAACCTTGAAAAACTATTTTCAAGAAAGTAAAGATCAAGCAATTAAATTAGTTAATCAGTTACACTGATAAAAGGAAAGTTTTTCTTGAGAGGTTAAACAAGTCCAATAACACATTTGAAAAGTTTTCTCTTTGGGAAAAACTCATCAAAACAGGGAAAGAAATGATTAAAAAAATCAAAAAGGAGCTCAGATATCCAAAGTTTTAATTCCTGGCAAAATTTTAATTCATTAAAACAAGGCCAAATTTTTGGGGTGTCACACCCGAGCTCGCTCTGTTCTTCCCCTCTTCCTCTCGAGCTCATCACACATTTTGCCCAAAATTTGTCAAGATTTGAAGGCCCCCATCCATTCAAATGATCACAAAGGTTAGCAACTTTGTCCTTTCATCTCTCATTGCTAGATTAACTCTTGCAATGCTTTATATAGTGATTAATTTGTGAGTTTAGTAATTTGGGAGGAAATATATATATGTGCTAGTATTTGATTTATATGCAATTTGAGGTCAAAAATAACACTTAGTTTGCATATGTAGGTGTGGTTTACTTAGTGCCTTCTAAATCTCCGTTGTAACCACCATCAATCGCCCGCACCGTCCCGTCGCCGGCACCACCTTGTGGTGAGCCTCTTTGTTCATGAAATTTTATATAAAAATTGATGTTTGTGTGATTTGGATATGTAGTTACTCGTATAATTATCTTACCCGTACGTTGTTTGTTATACATATAGTGCCATGGTTTTGATATCCGTCCCCGTCGGCCCTCGTCCTTGTTATGATTCGGATGTGGTATATATATTCTCTTTTAAAACTAGTTGCATTTCGTGTTTATGACAAATTATGCCCATCAAGTTGACATAGAAATTTTTTCTAGGAGGTATGTGAACCGGAAATTCCAATCGACCCTATTGTCGAGAGGTTAAATTTAGTTGAAAGAGAAAACGAGTACTTGAAAGAAAAATTGAAAAGAATTGAGGGGGAGAAGATGGAATTGGAGTTGCATGTTGCCGATGTCGTCGATGATCACAAGATCAAGATGGAGAAAATGCGCTTGAAGATTAGAAAGATTAGAAAATATGCCATTGATAGTGAGGCTTGGTATCATTATGCTGTTGGATCAATTGTTACCTTAGTTGCGATCTTGATCGCATTTGTTGTTGCATTTAAATGCTTTAGCTAGAGAGTTATTTGTTTGTTGCATTTAAGTGTTGTATGAACTTTATGTATTGTATTAATTTGGTGTTTTTGGTGCTGTGTATTGAAGATGAGCCGGCAATGGACGTACGATGACCGATGCTCTCCCGACTTCATTAATGGCGTGCAAACTTTTCTGCTTGCGGCTGAGGCAAACAAGCGGGCGGATGGTTTTATGCCTTGTCCATGTGCTGGCTGTAAGAATGAATTAAATTACTCTAAGTCAAGAACCATTCACGTCCACCTGTTTAAGTCCGGTTTCGTGCCCGACTATAATGTTTGGACCAAGCACGGAGAAAGAGGGGTTATGATGGAAGACAATGAAGAAGAAGAGGACGACGACAACTATCCTGGCCATGGGTTCCCTGAATACGATGATACAACAATGCGGGAAGAAGTTGAGCCGGTAATGCGGGAAGAAGCTGAGCCGACAATGCGGGAAGAAGCTGAAGAAGAGGCATCAGATGAGCCCGTTGATGATCTAGGTCGGGCCATTGCCGATGCAAAGAGAAACTGTGCAAGTGATTTGGAGAAGAAGAAGTTTCAGCGCATGTTAGAGGATCACAAAAAAATGTTGTACCCGAATTGCATAGGTGACAAGAAAAAGTTGGGCACCACACTGGAATTGCTGCAATGGAAGGCATAGAATGGTGTATCTGACAAGGGATTTGGAAAGTTGCTGATAATGATAAAGAATATGCTTCCAAAGGACAACAAATTGCCCGAGAGTACGTACGAAGCAAAGAAGGTTGTCTGCCCTCTAGGGTTAGAGGTGCAGAAGATACATGCATGCCCTAATGATTGCATCCTCTACCGCGGTGAGTACGAGGATTTGAACGCTTGCCCGGTATGCGGTGCATTGCACTATAAGATCAGCCGCGATGACCCTGGTGATGTCGAGGGCGAGCGCCCCAGGAAGAAGATTCCTGCCAAGGTGATGTGGTATGCTCCTATAATATCACGGTTGAAACGTTTGTTCCAAAACAAAGAGCATGCCAAGGCGATGCGATGGCACAGAGAAGACCGTAAGAAAGACGGAAAGTTGAGAGTACCCGCTGACAGGTCGCAGTGGAGAAAAATCGAAAGAAAGTATGGGAAGGAGTTTGCAGATGACGCAAGGGTATGGTTTGGTCTAAGCACAGATGGCATTAATCCTTTTGGGGAGCAGAGCAGCAACCATAGCACCTGGCTTGTGACTCTATGTTTGTATAACCTTCCTCCTTGGTTGTGCATGAAGCAGAAGTTCATTATGATGCCAGTGCTCATCCAAGGCCCTAAGCAACCCGGCAACGACATTGATGTGTACCTAAGGCCATTAGTTGAAGAACTCTTACAACTATGGAATGGAACAGGTGTACGTACGTGGGATGAGCACATGGGGGAATAATTTGACCTAAAGGCATTGCTGTTCGTGACCATCAATGATTGGCCTGCTCTCAGTAACCTTTCAGGACAGACAAACAAGGAATACCGCGCATGCACGCACTGTTTGGACGATACCGACGGTATATATTTGGCTAATTGTAAGAAGAATGTGTACCTGGGACATCGTCGATTTCTTCCGAGCAGGCATCCCGTAAGAAAGAAAGGCAAGCATTTCAAAGGTGAGGCGGATTACCGAACGAAGCCTCTCCACCGTACTGGTGCTGATGTACATGATATGGTCAAGGATTTGAAGGTGGTCTTTGGAAAGGGTCCTGGTGGACAACCTGTTCCGAATGATGCTGGCGGACGCGCACCCATGTGGAAGAAGAAATCTCTATTTTGGGAACTGCCCTATTGGAAAGACCTAGAGGTCCGCTCCGCAATCAACGTGATGCACGTGACGAAGAATCTTTGTGTGACCCTGCTTGGCTTCTTGGGCGTGTATGGGAAGACAAAACATACACCTGAGGCACGGGAGGACCAGCAACGTATGCACGGAAAAGACAGCATGCATCAGGGTCATGCAAGCTACGCTCTTACCAAAGAAGAGAAGGAAATCTTCCTTGAATGCCTGCTCAGTTTTAAGGTACCGTCTGGCTTCTCGTCGAATATAAAGGGAATAATAAACATGGCAGAGAAAAAGTTCCAAAACCTAAAGTCTCATGACTGCCATGTGATTATGATGCAACTACTTCCGGTTGCATTGAGGGGGCTTCTACCGGAAAACGTTCGATTAGCCATTGTGAAGCTATGTGCACTCCTCAAAGCAATCTCTCAGAAGGTAATCGATCCAGAAATCATACCAAGGTTAGAGAATGATTTGGTGCAATATCTTGTCAGTTTTGAGTTGGTGTTCCCACCATCCTTCTTTAACATCATGACGCACATCCTAGTTCACCTATGTGAAGAGATTAACATTTTGGGTCCTGTATTTCTACACAATATGTTCCCCTTTGAGAGGTTCATGGGAGTCTTAAAGAAATATGTTCATAACCGTGCTAGGCCAGAAGGAAGCATCTCCAAGGGCCATGAAAATGAGGAGGTCATTGTGTTTTGTATTGACTTTATTCCTGACCTTAAGCCGATTGGTGTTCCTGAATTGCGGCATAAGGGCAGACTGGATGGAAAATGCACGCTAGGAGGGGAACAAATAATATGTATGGACGGACATTCTCTCGCTGAAGCACACTACACAGTTCTACAGAATTCCGCCTTGGTGGCTCCGTATATGGATGAACACAAGAATTTTCTACACTCCAAACACCCGGAGCGGTCTGATGACTGGATTACACGTGAACAAACCAGGAGTTTCGCCAGCTGGTTGCACACACGTACCATGCATGACGCATGTATTGAAGATGACCTGTACTTGCTGTCCCAGTTACCATCTTCGAATATAATGACTTTCAAAGGGTACAAGATAAATGGTAATACATTTTACACGATCACCCAAGATAAGAAGAGCACCAACCAAAACAGTGATGTCCGCTTTGATGCAGAAACCAAGACAGGAAAGGAAACATATTATGGTTATATACAGGACATATGGGAACTTGACTATCGACGTGGTTTGAAGGTCCCTTTGTTTCGGTGCAAATGGGTCAATATGACACGAGGCGGGGTAACGGAAGACCCGCAGTACGGATTGACAACTATGGATCTCAACAATCTTGCGTATGCAGACGAACCATTCGTCCTAGCCAATGATGTGGCACAGGTTTTCTATGTGAAGGACATGTCTACCAAGCCAAGAAAAAGAAAAGATAAGGAAGCGAATGCATCGTACGATGAGCCAAAGCGGCACATAGTTCTTTCTGGGAAGAGAAACATCATGGGAGTGGATGACAAGACAGACAAGTCAGAAGATTATGAAAAGTTTGATGAAATTGCTCCATTCACAGTGAATATTGACCCGAGCATCCCGTTAAATGATGAAGATTTTCCATGGTTACGGCGCAAAGGGACACACGCGAAGAAGAAGTTCCACACCCAAAGATCTGGGATGTGATCGGCTTCACTATCATCACTTTCTTCTGTGTTTCACACCCAGAAGGGAATCTCTGTAATAGTTAGGGTAGTTAATTATGTGTTTTGGCATTTGAAACGCGAAGAAATTTTATGTGCAAACAAATTCTTTCATGCCTTTACTGATTTTTAAAGTTAAGTTATTCACAAACTAGTGATTCACACTAATTTCAAATAATTCAAAATTTAAACTATTCAAATTTGAAAACTACGGGCACTAACAGAAAGTTTGTAATTTTTTGTACCTAAAGCAAAAATATTCACAAAGAAACTCTAAATACACAAAAAAACAACTCAAAAATAAATAAAGCAAAAAAATAAAAAAAGCCCGCCTACTAGGCCAGAGCGGCCTGCATACGACTAGAAACCGAACCCGTTGTTGGGCCAGGATGCAAGCCCGCAAAGGCCCAGTATTCCCACAGGGCAGCACATAACATGTAGGCCCAATAGGCCTGCTTTGGAGAGGAGCTCGAGAGAGCTACTGCACGGGGGTTTATAAACCAGTGCGGTCGCCCCTCGGCTAGCGAGGTGGGACTAAACTTGCGCACCGCACCTGCGCCAGCGCACCCCCTTTAGTACCGGTTCGTGGCACCAACCGGTACTAAAGGGGGGCCTTTAGTACCGGTTGGATCCACCAACCGGTACTAAAGGGGGTGCGCTTCCCGCCACTTGGCCTGGCCAAAACAGGCCTTTAGTATCGGTTGGTGGCGCCAACCGGTACTAAAGGTGGGTTCTATATAAGAAAACACTTCAAAATTTCGTCAGTTTCTCATCTCTCCCTCTGCTTCTTCTCCTCTGCACCGTCGCCCGCCGCCCCCGCCATCTCCATATCCCTCGTCGCCACCCCCGTCGCCGCCCCCTTCGCCGCCCCGTCCCCGTCGTCTCCATATCCCTCGTCGTCCCGTCCCCGTCGTCGCCGCCGCCCCGTCCCGCCCGTCCCCGTCCCCGTCGTCGTCGTCGCCGCCCCGGCCCGTACGTCCCCGTCCTCGTCCCAGTCGTTGCCGTCCCGTCCCTGTCCCCGTCGTCGTCCCGCCCGTCGCCGTCCCCATCGCCGCTCGCCTCGCCGGCCGGTGAGCGCGCGCGCACACACACATACATTTTTTGTTTTTTAGTTATACAAATAGTTAGAACTTTTTCTGTTTTTTAGAAATTGTTAGAAATTTTTCTGTTTTTTAGAAATAGTTATAAATGTTAGAATTGTTAGAATAGTTAGAAATGTTAGAATTATTAGAATTGTTAGAAATGTTAGAATTGTTAGAACAGTTAGAAATGTTAGAATTGTTAGAATAGTTAGAAATGTTAGAATTGTTATAATTTTTTTTGTTTTTTAGTTATAGAAATAGTTATAAAAAAGTTAGAATTGTTAGAAATTTTTCTGTTTTTTAGAAATAGATAGAAATGTTAGAATTGTTAGAATTGTTAGAAATGTTAGAATTGTTACAATAGTTAGAAATGTTAAAATTGTTAGAAATTTTTCTGTTTTTTAGTTATAGAAATAGTTATAAAAAAGTTAGAATTGTTAGAAATTTTTCTGTTTTTTAGAAATAGTTAGAATAGTTAGAAATGTTAGAATAGTTAGAAATGTTAGAATTGTTAGTTATAAAAATCCAATCATTAAAAAAATGTTACTTTTTGCGGGCATATAGCTAGTATTTGTTCTCGACGATGCCCGGCCCGCATCCTCGCCGTCGACCCGTCCACGACGACGTCCTGCTGACCCATGTCCGGGACTGGGCTCCGCCGGGCTGGCACTGGGAGGTGCTGCCTGGAGGGGCGCGCCGCTTGATGAGGAACCCGGCCCCGGGTCCCGTCGTCAACCCTGATCTAGTTTGGTGGCGTTCGCATGGGCCAGTTTCGGTGCGGAGGGAGCCGGCCCCGCCGGAGGTGGTACGTCGCCGTGTCAGGGAGGAGGACGAGCACGTCCATCGCTACATGGTTGCGTTAGAGGGCGGCGGGTTCTCCAATACCTGGCAGTTTCTTCAGGGATCTCATTTCAGCTATGATCCTGTGAGGGTTCCTTCTCTTTGGGTGTCCACCGCCCACGCCGCAAGAACCGCGAGTGTCCTAGATTCTTCTGTAGTACTCGATCTTTAATTAGCTACCTAGCCAGTGATGTACTATTCAATATTATATATTATTCGAGACTATGTATTCGAGATTATATCTATTATTCGAGATGATGTATTCGAGATTATATCTATTATTCGAGACGATGTAATTTGAATACTAAATTGTTTTATAGTTCTTTTGGCATAGTTAAATAAAAGCTATGGCGGACAATACCGACAGAGAGAGAGAGAACAGACCATGTTCGATATGATACGCGGGCCAGATGATGATCAGAATGAAGAAGATTATGACGGCTCCGAATTTCTAAACAACACCGGAGAGGGTGATATGGTATTCGATCGCGACGATCGGATTGATGAAGTCATGAACTACAATTATGACAATGGCGAAGAACATGTTGATCCTGAAACAACAAACACCGACGAGGTATATATATTTATATAAGCAGGCATCTGGTGATCATCACATGTTTTAAATGAGTTGAAGATATATTACCGAATCGATCTTTCTTCTTTTAGCCATCCGGATCGAGCAAATCTTCAGGCAAAAGGACGAAATGAGGCCCGAACAAAAAGTTGAAGGAGGGCGTAAAGTACAATATCGAGGCAATCAGACCTAATGGTGAACCATTAGCGCCTAAGAAGATTGCGGACAAGTTCGTTCGTCAGTGCTGAGTTCTTGTGAAGGACCAACTCCCGATCTCCCTTCAAGAATGGAGAGAGCCAGCAAATCCACGTCCAAATGTTACTTTTGTCGACGACAGACAAAAAACTGCTTTGGGATACTCTCATGGAACATTTCACCCTACCAGATCATTTCACAGATGCAGATGTGGAGAAAGTCAAGGATGCCGCTCTTAGGAAGATGGCGGTTGCATTCAAGAACCACAAGAACAAAGTATGGGACAAGTACATCAAGGATGGAAGGAAGACTCGAGTATTCGAGGGAACACTAGAGAATCAAAGTGCTCATTGGGACGAATTTGCGAAATTGAAGGATTCAGAATTAACTAAGGAACGGTCGAGAATAAACAAGAAGAATGCCGAAAAAAGGATAAGTTCCATAAGCTGGGGCCAGGTGGCTACGCGGTGGCAATGCCTAAGTGGGATAAGTCTGAGAAAGAGATGGAGGATGCAGGTGTCACTCCGGTTACTAAGAGCTGGCCCCCCAGGTGTAGGACTTGGTTCTATGCGCATGGGGGGAGTTGGACCCGAAGACAGGCAAAGTTTTGACGAAGGCATGTCTGAACGGAGCCGACGATGATATACTTGCTGCAATAGAAGAGGCTCGAACGGGGGTGTTCCAGCCCAACAGAGAGAACGACGAGCTTACGCGTGCCCTGGGAAATCCTGAATACCCGGGAAGAACACGAGGCAAGGGCGCTATTCCGTGGTATGAGGGGTTTTTGGATTGGAACGCTGACTACAGAACCCGTGCGAGAAGGAAGATTGCGGAGGAGAAGCAGAGGAAGATGGAGGAGGAGAAGAGGAAGTTGGACTATGAACGCCTTCAAGGCCTAGAATCAGCGCACGCGGACTTGGCAGTCAAATTCTAGTGGCAGCAGGAGCAGATCGACTCACTTAGCCAGCAAAGGGGGTCTCAGCAGCTGCAGCAGCTAGCGGATGATCCAGCATTGGATACCACTGCCCCATCCATGCCGAGAAGCAGCGTGGGTTCCGCCCCGTTTGACGCAATGCTGGATAGATACCCCGTGGATGACATCACGGATAACACTAACTGCGAGCTACACTTCAAAATTAAGAACATATCCTTGAAGGTGGCGGACGGCGTTGCTTATACAAATTCCCCCGATGCAACCTTCCATTGCAACCCGATTCCAGCAGGCTATGCTCGTGTCATGGTTGATGAGGTGGTGGACCAATATTCGGGGCTAGAGCTTGACATTCCTGGAGGTGACGAGGAGCACACACTCGGAGAGGCCAAACATCGTATCATCCTATGGAGAAAGGATTGCATCATCTTTTGAAGGCCACCGACACCGCGTCACCCGACTCCTCGTCGAAGTCCGCCACCGATTCAGCAGACTCCCGCTCCTCCAAGTCCACCAACGCGTGAGGCCACTCCTCCTCCTCCAAGTCCGGCAAAGTGTCAGGCCACTCCTCCAAGTCCGACACAGCGTCAGACGTCCACTCCTCCTCCAAGTCCGGCACAACCTCAGGCCACTCCTCCTCCAAGTCTGGCACAGCTTCAGGCCATTCCTCCTCGTCCAACTCAGCCCTGTCAGCCGTCTCCGCCGCCTAAGCAATCGAAGAAGAGACACCCGCAGCTATGGTGCGTAGCGGTACGAGTCGAGGTCATAGTACAAGAAGTACAGGCGGAGGCAAGTGATATAAATATGGTCCAAACCTCAATACTCCTCTTCCTGAGAGGGCTTACAACAGGACCAAGGAGCAAACCAATGCCATAGTGCGGGCAGAAGTCGACGCCCATTTTGGACCAAAACCGCCACCGCCACCAAGGGAGAAAGTGCCTGTGGAAGTAGTTGACCACTTCATTCACATGGCTCAACCACCAGCTCCTAAGCCTGTTGACACAGACTATGAGCGCCACATCAGGAAGTTAGATCGACAACGTCTACAGAAGGAGGCGAGCTCAAGCTCGAGCAAACAACAAGCAGCTATCAAAAAATGCGGGAAAACCGTTGCCCAGCTGGGAGAACAGGCGGCGCAATCGATCGAACCGCTTGTTGTGCCGCTAACAACACGTGACAGTACGCGCGCCCAATATTATTGTGGGCAAACAGTTTACGTTCCCGAGGTGGGCGATGTGGTAATAACCCAGGAGCATATAATGCAGGCTGAAACTCTCAACATCACTGTTGGACAACTCCTCGAGATCGAGGACATGCCTGTGCTTACAAAGGAGGATATAAAACGGAAATATGCCCGGGGCCAACCTTTGGTCAAGCCAGAAGATGTCAAGAAGCTCCCAACGAGAATGTATGAATTGCATCAATGGTACATGGACATTACCAATCTGATCGAGAGTCCCTCATGGTGAATGTCAAGAAGGATCATTACTATCAAGACGCACTCTACAAATCTATCGTCAGTTGCTATTGTCTGTAAGTGATTTTTTTCTGTAATTTAAGTCTCTCAAGCTAGCTGTAGTGATCCTTTTGATCAATCATTACCTGTAATATTATCCTCACTATATTCTTTTCTGTGGTATTATGCAGGATGAAGATGTATGAAATGAGAAAAGGTGGACGCTATGGCATTGGGTTCATTGACCCAAACACCGTTAATGAATACACATGGAAAATAGATCCATATCATGAAAAGCATGTAGAGGACAGCATGCTAGAGTTCTTGAAGCACCTCAAATACAATGAAGATATACTACTTCCTTACAACTTCCAGTGAGTCACACTGTCTTGTACTACAAATTCTCTGTTTTTGCCTACTAGCTAGCTACATGTTTTTGCTTACATATGCCCGCTTAGTTAAGACATGCAAATGTGTGTGCTTGCATATTTCACTGGATCTTGTGTATCATTAAAGTTAACGCCGGAACAGTTGAAATACTGGACTCACTACTCAAAATAAAAACTGACTACAACATCTTGTATGGGATAGTCAACAGGTAATTTCAATCATTATTAAACTATATATCTCGGCCTATTTAGTTTGTCATTTCCTGATATGAACTATTTAATAGCCCCTTTATTCATTTTCTTTGTCGGCGGGCAGGGCTTGGGCAAGGTTCATCAGCGTCACTCCAGGCGAATGGAAAAAAAAGCTGAAATGGTTTCGACCCAAGGTAAGTAATTAAGTAGTACTAGCTAGCTAGCTAGCTGCCATCTCTTTAGTTATCATGCTTGATTAATTACTATATGATCAAATTCCATTCTCGTAAAGGCCCTTCAGCAGGCGCAGGGGACTGATCAGTGTGCATTCTGCGTTTGCGAGAACATTCGCATGATGGCGTCCGAAAGGAGCAGATCTCAAAGACAGGAATGGGTACGTTCGTCACAACATTATTCACAATTTTTACACCATTATCGATATCTAGTCACACAACTAATACACATGCATATTGATCTCCTTCTTAACAGTTCACAGAGGTGCGGGACAAGCTCCTAGAAACAGAGCGCGTACAAGCACTTCAAGAGGAAATATGCGGATTTTTGCTCGACCATGTCATAGATCCGAAGGGAGAATACTATTACCCGCTACCGCCCCCATGAAGAACCACTTCCAATTGTCATATCGTTCTCCGAAGGCACCAATTAGGCTAATGCCACTGGCTCCGAAGGCAACATTGTAGGAGAAATTGTATATAGCTATCTAATTATATATATACATGTGTGTATGTTGAATTAATTAATATGGATGATATATATATATATATGATCGGTTCTACTAGAAATTCTATTTATATATATATATATATGCATTGCATAACGTGTATAATGTGTAGTATCGTAAAATACCAGCAAACGAAAAATAATTAAATGGAAAACACAAAATTAAATGAAAAAGAAATCATAAACCCAAAACCCCCCAACATTTTAACACCGGTTGGTGTTACCAACCGGCACTAAAGGGCTCCTTGCCCCCGGAGCTGCCTCGTGCCACGTGGTTGGCCTTTAGCACCGGTTCGTGCTGAACCGGTACTAAAGGGGGGGGGGCTTTAGTGACCACACTTTAGTGACGGTTGTGGAACCGGCACTAAAGGGCCTTACGAACCGGTACTATTGCTCGGTTCTGCACTAGTGTTAATGAATGCAGACAGATGTGAGATCCGTAGAGTGACTAATAGGATGAATGAGCTGCTTTATCGTGAACCATTAATGTGGATGCAGTAATCTCATATCACATGGGTCAAAGATGGGGACCAGAACACAAAATTCGTTCAGTAAAAAACTATTTGGTGAGCAAGGAAAAATAGAATAAAAAAGCTGAAGGACACTAGCACACATGCCCGTGCGTTGCAACGGGATAATAAAATTACATGCCTCTAGCTCAATATAAGAACGGATCAAGACCCCCACATGAGTGTATTCTCTAGTTCAACATGGCACCCTTTAATTAGAGTCAAACCAGTAGATTTTGTTGTATTGGCATGTGCCCACACTTTCTTTGAATTACAATTAACCTGCATATTCTTTTTTTTATTGGCATATGGAAGCTATCACCGTTAATAATTTATGGTGCCCCTTATTCTGAACAAGCCAACTTAGCTCGATGTACCAGATGCAGAGCAGGCCCAGGATGGGAGTGATCGAACTCACGACCTTAAAGACCCGACCACATGTTGCTAGGCACTCAAACAAACACGTCCAGCTAACCAATGGCCATCGTGAACATTAAAGAAATAATGCAATGTTCGCTTCAAAACATTTTTATTTATTTTTTAATCTTTTCACACATTGATTACTATCAACTGCCAAATATACTTGGCAACATGAACAATTTTCCAAATTACAAACATTTTTTTGAAAATTCCGTACATTTTAAAAACACGAACAAAATTTTGAACGAAACATTTGTTGAAATTCACAAACATTTCTTAAAAACATGAAGATTTTATAAAGTATGATATTTTTTAAAAAAAATTGGAAAATGGGAACATATTTTGAACATATAGAAGAAATTAAGAAAATTTGTCTTTTAATGCAAAAAAAATTTAAACTTTCTCAACATATCACCAAAAGAAGAATATTTTTCAAATTTGTAACATTTTTTAAATCTTCAACAAATTCGGTAAAAACACAAATATTTTTTCAAAAAATTGGAATAATTTTTAAAATTCGGAATGACAAAAAATTTAAAATTGTAAACATTTTTTATAATGAACACAGTTTTGGAATTCATAACATGAGTTACCGAATATAATTGGCAACGTTAATTTTTTTCCAAATTACGAACAATTTTTTTGAAAATTCCATAGATTTTAAGACAAAGATAGAACAAAAAATTTGAACGGAACATTTCCGGAAATTCATATAAATTTCTTAAAACACGAACCTTTAACAAAAAATACGATTACTATTTAATTTGTGAACAATTTTTGAAAATGGGAATATGTTTTGAAAATTCGGAAGAATTTTAGAAAATGTGTTTCTTTAATGCAAACATTATTTTAAATTTTTGCACATATCACTAAAACAAAATATTTTTCGAATTTGGAACATTTGTCAAATGACTTCTTTTAAATCTTGCTTTTTTAAAAATAAGAACAGTTTGTTAGAAAAATGGGAGTATTTTTCAAATTTTGAACAATTATTGGCATGAAAAAAGAAATCCAGAGATTTTTTAGAATAGGAACACATTTTTTTAATTTGTAACAATTTACGAAAATTTGTATGAAAATTGAAATTGCAACCATTTTTTGAAAATTTTGAATTTCGGAAAAAAGTGAAAAGTAGACATAGAATGGGAAAAATAAAAAAGAAACAAGAACTACAAAGAGAAAGAAACATAAAAAGAAAAATTGGAACATAATACAAACAAAAATGGGCCGACGAGTCTTGGGCGCCCTGTGCGTAACTGAACTATTTGTCGCATTGTGCGGGAAATATGATTTTTCATTGCTGCGTGGGCAGGGAAAACTGGGCTGACTTTAATGGGCCACAGCTCGCGCGGCCCATGCACGTAATTTTGCAAAAATCGTTTTTTCCTTTGCTAACAGACCACAAAAAAAGTTTTGTACCACCTTGGTTAGGAAAAAAATTATTAATGGTGAACGAATGAAAAAATTGGAGAAACACACCTTGCTTTATTAGTAGGTATAGATGTTATAGATACTGGCATCATGCTCCTCTTACCACATGTCACCGGAGAAATCACATACCGTGTGCCTCGTCAAGCCGCTTGTCGACAAGTACGATGTCGGCGTCTGCCACATCAAGCTGCCGCTTTAGATCGGCAAACTCATTAGTCCGGCTAGCCACCGGAACCTCCGCCACCTGCATATTAAAGCGGCACGATTATTCCTGGGACTATGATCCTCTGTGCGCCGTCGTCTTCGACAGCACCCAGAGTCTCAGGGGCTACTATCTACACAGGGCACACCTAAACATGTGCGGTACTGTCAAAAACGTACACCGTTTCATGTACCTCAAAGCCCTTCAGTAGACTCATAAAGGCTTCATGCAACCCGCTTTCGGCGGACGAAATCCTTTCAATCACTATACCCATCAACGTGCGGTGCTCTTCTGATATAGCCGCTTACTTTAGCAGACCCTCCAGTACGTCCGACCACACACCAGGCGGCGCCGGACTCTTCCGATTGCTCTCTTCAAAAGCTGGATACTGAGGACCTCGGGCAGCCAAAAAATCATCCTCTGGCCCTGCTGGATCAGGAGAAACCCTCCGCGACGACACTTCAGGGTCGCCCGCCTCACGAGATGTTATGGTAGGGGGAGGCGTCTCGCTCTCCATCGTTTCCGGAAGAAGATCCCCAAAAGACGAACTCTGTCGAGATGGGCTATGATCCGAGCTGCAAGATGAATATTTCATTTATTTTCCTCAGAAGTAAGGCATGGTATTTCCACCATAAAGTACCCTTTTAATTACAGCTCGGTGGAGGGCTGATCCCCTTGAGGGCATAGTGCGGTCGTGGTATCCCCCGGAGCAGGACCCTCTGGCGAAGATTTCTTCCCTCGTTTGGAGACCATTGTCTCGGGGTCCTCAGAGGCGGCCCTCTTCCTTCCTTGGGGGCGGAAGTTCCAATTCCTTCCCCCCGGTTATCCTCCTTCGCGGAGGCACTAGCCTCCTTGTTCCCCCCTTTATCTTCCCTTGAGGGCGCTCAATAAGGCTCGATCTCCAGCATCCTGGTTAGCACGGGATTCGGTGAGGTCTCAGGGAGGGGGGCCGGACACCTGATCCACTTCGCCTTCGCTATCCAATCCTGGTCAAAGAGCGGCTTTTTTAGGGCAACGTTGCCATAAATAAAACAGGCAGTGTGTCCGGATTCGGGGTTACTTACTTGGGTATCCGGGCGATTGCAGCTCAGACCTGCATCCTCAGTGGTGTCCGGACACATTATTTGTGGTCCGAAGAACAATTTGTACATCTCCTCATGCGTCATGCCGAGGAAGTGTTGAATAGCTCGCGGTCCCTCCGGGTTGAACTCCCACATGCGAAGGGAACGACGTTTGCAGGGCAGAACTCGGCAAATTAACATGACTTGCATTACCATGACTAGACTGATATCTCTTTCGAGGAGATCTCGGATGCGGCTATGCAATGTGGGCACATCCTTTACTGGCCCCCAGTCCAGCCCCATGTTGACCCATGACGTTAGTCATTGCGGGGAACCCGAGTGAAAGACGGGTGGAGCCACCCACTTGGTACCCCTGGGAGCTGTGATATAAAACCACTCTCATTGCCATAAGCTGGACACCTCCTGGAAAGAGCCCTCAGGCCATGGGGCATCAGCGTTTTTGCTTATTACGGCGCCTCCGCACTCTGCGTGCCGCCCCTCGATCATCTTCGGCTCCAGTTTGAAGGTCTTGAGCCACAGTCCAAAGTAAGGGGTAATACGGAGGAAAGCTTCACACACGACGATGAACGATGAGATGTGGAGGATAGATTCCGGAGCTAAATCGTGGATATCCAGCCCGTAATAAAACATGAGCCCCCTCACGAAGTGATCTAGAGCAAAGCCTAGCCCTCGGAGGAAGTGAGACACAAACACAATGCCCTCGCCGGGTTTGGGAGTAGGAATGACCTGCCCTCGAGCAGGCAGCCGGTGCGGGATCTCGCTGGTCAGAAACCTAGCCTCCCTTAGCTTTTTCACATCTTCCTCCGTGACGGAGGAAGGCATCCACCGACCTTGAAGGTTGGATCCGGACATAGTCAGAAATCCAAAGCGCCTAAACTTGAGCTTTGAGTGCTGGAACTCGACGCGTGGGGGGTGTGGACTCGATTAAGATTGAGAAGGAAAAATAATAGGCCTTGGTCTCTTTATAAAGAGGTTATATACCGAGTATCCTCCTCGTGACCGTTTGGGACTTGCCTACAATCGAGGGGTCATACCAACGGGCATGATTGGGTTACCCACGTCCGCGTTGATGAGAATCCCGTAATAAAGGGGACACGATCTCTGCTCCAACAAGACGTGCCAAGGAAAATGCCTCGCTATACACGCTGAGATTGGTTATGAAAAACGAATAAATGACCTAGCTGCGGTGTGATGTCACACTGCGAAATACGTCAGCAGATTAGATTCATGGAAATATTATTCTCTCTACGGTGGTATGTGGAACTTGTTTTGCAGAGCCGGACACGATCCTCGTGTTCAAAATCTTCT
Source organism: Triticum dicoccoides (assembly GCF_002162155.2). Taxonomy (NCBI): domain Eukaryota; kingdom Viridiplantae; phylum Streptophyta; class Magnoliopsida; order Poales; family Poaceae; genus Triticum; species Triticum dicoccoides. The sequence goes on from NC_041388.1 coordinate 537,113,985, forward strand.
ATGAAATATTCGGAGGAGGAACCCGCCTTGCAATGCCGAAGACAATCTGCGCGCCAGACTCATAGTCATTGAAGCCTGGTTTAGGGGCTACTGAGGGAGTCCCAGATTAGGGGGTATCCGGACAGCCGGACTAAATCCTTTGGCCGGACTGTTGGACTATGAAGATACAAGATTGAAGAGTTCGTCCCTTGTCCATATGGGACTCTCCTTGGGGCGTGGAAGGCAAGCTTGGCAATACGGATATATAGATCTCCTTCCTTGTAACCGACTCTGTGTAACCCTAGCCCCCTCCGGTGTCTATATAAACCGGAGGGTTTAGTTCGTAGGACCAAGAACAATCATACCACAGGCTAGCTTCTAGGGTTCGGATGGGCTCACCTGGTTCACAGGCAGAGCAAGAGAGAGAGAGAGAGAGAGAAGGGTGGCTGCATTCTCCCTAGCAGTTCATCCCACTAGCCAAGAACAGACCCTCGCGAGGTTGTTCTTCCTTGTAGTGTTCATCGTCACCAGCCCCAAGAGGCAATCCACAAACCACACACTGGAGTAGGGTATTACACCACAACGGTGGCCCGAACCAGTATAAATCTCGTGTCCCTTGCGTGTTTCTTTCAGTAGCTTAGATCCTTGTGAGACGGATAGGTTGAAGGCGTAATCTCCGCGCGCACCCCAGTGTTCGAACCTTAAGGGTCTGCCGGAACCCGAAATCCGACAACAGTGCCGCCGCCTGGCGGGCGATCACTGTAGCCTCACCTCGTCTTGTCTCCTTAATGGGGCGTCTCCTTCGAGGCAGGTGGCAAGCTGGCTGTGGGGAGCCGGCTTTCTCTCGGGCCGACTAGCAGTGGTATGGCCGCCTTCGGGTGTCTCTCTGCCCGAAAGGGCCCACCGCCTTGGGGGCCACACCGGTGGCCCATCGTGGATGGCGTTAGGGTCAAAATGGCAACAGTGCCGCGCCGGACGGGTCGTGGCCACCCGTTCGGCGTACTGTGCCAGTCGTGCTCCGGGATTCGGGGGCGGCTAGCTCTACTGTAGCCACGCCCCGTCTCTCTGCCTCTAGGCAGATGCGAGTTTCGAGGGTACGGTCTTGATCTCTTTTCGGGAGCCGGCTTCCTGGAGTCGGCCTTCTCATGGCCGGCTTCGTGAAGTCGGCCCTCCCATGGTCTTCTTCACAAGGGCTAAAGTCGGGGCTCCTTCCGAGAGCCGGCCAAGGCGACGGCCGGCTAGGGGAAGGCGGCCCCGCATCTTGGGTTCCTCGAGAGCCGGATGGGCTCGTAATTTTTTTAGAAGGGCCAGGGGAAGCCGGCTAGGCTACCCATGGCTATTTACTCCGACACAAGTTCCGCCCGAAGGTTCTCCACGGCCGCAGCTCCATCTACATTCAAAAACATGTTATAGATACTGGCATCATGCTCCTCTTACTACGTGTCACCGGAGAAATCACATACCATGTGCCTCGTCAAGCCGCTTGTTGACAAGTACAATGTCGGTGTCTGCCACATCAAGCTGCCGCTTTAGATCGACAAACTCATTAGTCCGGCTGGCCACCGGACCCTCCGCCACCTGCATATTAAAGTGGCACGATTATTCCTGGGACTATTATCCTCTGTGCGCCGTCATCTTCGACAGCACCCAGAGTCTCAGGGGCTACTATCTACACAGGACACACCTAAACACGTGCGGTACTGTCAAAAATGTACATTGTTTCACGTACCTCAAAGCCCTTCAGTAGACTCATAAAGGCTTCATGCAACCCGCTTTCGGCGGACGAAATCCTTTCAATGAGCGTACCCATCAACGTGCGGTGCTCTTCTGAGCTAACCGCTTACTTTAGCAAACCCTCCAGTACGTCCGACCACACACCAGGCGGCGCCGGACTCTTCCGATTGCTCTCTTCAAAAGCCAGATATTGAGGACCTCGGGCAGCCAAAAAATCATCCTCTGGCCCTGCTGGATCAGGAGAAACCCTCCGCGACGACACTTCGGGGTCGCCCACCTCACGAGACGGTATGGTAGGGGGAGGCGTCTTGCTCTCCATCATCTCCGGAAGAAGAACCCCAAAAGACGAACTCTGTCTAGATGGGCTATGATCCGAGCTGCAAGATGAATATTTCGGTTATTTTCCTCAGAAGTAAGGCATGGTATTTCCACCATAAAGTACCCTTTTACTTATAGCTCGGTGGAGGGCTGATCCCCTTGAGGGCATAGTGCGGTCGGGGTATCCCCCGGAGCAGGACCCTCTGGCGAAGATTTCTTCCCCCGTTTGGAGACCATTGTCTCCGGGTCCTCAGAGGCGGTCCTTTTCCTTCCTTGGGGGGAGAAAGTTTCAATTCCTTCCCCCCGGTTATCCTCCTTCGCGGAGGCACTAGCCTCCTTGTTCCCCCCTTTATCTTCCCTTGAGGGCGCTTGATAAGGCTCGATCTCCAGCATCCTGGTTAGCACGGGATTCGGTGACGTCTCTGGGAGGGGGGCCGGACACCTGATCAACTTCGCCTTCGCTATCCAATCCTGGTCAAAGAGCGGCTTTTTTAGGGCAACGTTGCCATAAATAAAACAGGCAGTGTGTCCGGATACGGGGTTACTTACTTGGGTATCCGGGTGATTGCAGCTCAGACCTGCATCCTCAGTGGTGTCCGGACACATTATTTGTGGTCCGAAGAACAATTTGTACATCTCCTCGTGCGTCATGCCGAGGAAGTGTTGAATAGCTCGCGGTCCCTCCGGGTTGAACTCCCACATGCGAAGGGAACGACGTTTGCAGGGCAGAACTCGGCGAATTAACATGACTTGCATTACCATGACTAGACTGATATCTCTTTCGAGGAGATCTCGGATGCGGCTCTGCAATGTGGGCACATCCTTTACTGGCCCCCAGTCCAGCCCCATGTTGACCCATGACGTTAGTTCTGGCGGGGAACCCAAGCGAAAGACGGGTAGAGCCACCCACTTGGTACCCCTGGGAGCTATGAAATAAAACCACTCTCGTTGCCATAAGCTGGACACCTCCTGGAAAGAGCCCTCGGGCCATGGGGCATCGGCATTTTTGCTTATTACGGCGCCTCCGCACTCTGCGTGCCGCCCCTCGATCATCTTCGGCTCCACTTTGAAGGTCTTGAGCCACAGTCCGAAGTGAGGGGTAATAGGGAGGAAAGCTTCACACACGATGATGAACGATGAGATGTGGAGGATAGATTTCGGAGCTAAATCGTGGAGATCCAGCCCGTAATAAAACATGAGCCCCCTCACGAAGGGATCTAGAGCAAAGACTAGCCCTCGGAGGAAGTGAGACACAAACACAACACTCTTGCCGGGTTTGGGAGTAGGAATGACCTGGCCTTGAGCAAGCAGCCGGTGCGGGATCTCGCTGGTCAGAAACCTAGCCTCCCTTAGCTTTTTCACATCTTCCTCCGTGATGGAGGAAGGCATCCACCGACCTTCAAGGTTGGATCCGGACATAGTCGGAGATCCAAAGCGCCTAAACTTGAGCTTTGAGTGCTGGAACTCGAG
>NC_041388.1:537117718-537137849 GCF_002162155.2 Triticum dicoccoides
AAGATCGAGAAGGAAAAAGAATAGGCCTTGGTCTCTTTATAAAGAGGTAATATACCGAGTGTCCTCCTCGTGACTGTTTGGGACTTGCCTACAATCGAGGGGTCATACCAACGGGCACGATTGGGTTACCCACGTCCGCGTTGATGAGAATCCTGTAATAAAGGGGACACGATCTCTGCTCCGACAAGACGTGCCAAGGAAAACACCTCGCTATACACGCTGAGATTGGTTATAAAAACGAATAAATGACCTGGCTGTGGTGTGATGTCACACTGCAAAATACGTCAGCATATTAGTTTTGTGGAAATATTATTCTTCCTACGGTGGTATGTGGAACTTGTTTTGCAGAGCCAGACACGATCCTCGTGTTCAAAATCTTCTATGAAATATTCGGAGGAGGAACCAGCCTTGCAATGCCGAAGACAATCTACGCGCCAGACTCATCGTCATTGAAGCCTGGTTCAGGGGCTACTGAGGGAGTCCCAGAGTAGGGGGTATCCGGATAGCCGGACTAAATCCTTTGGCCGGACTGTTGGACTATGAAGATACAAGATTGAAGACTTCGTCCCGTGTCCGGATGGGACTCTCCTTGGTGTGGAAGGCAAGCTTGGCAATACGGATATGTAGATCTCCTTCCTTGTAACCGACTCTGTGTAACCCTAGCCCCCTCCGGTATCTATATAAACCGGAGGGTTTAATCCGTAGGACCAAGAACAATCATACCATAGGCTAGCTTCTAGGGTTTAGCCTCTACGATCTCGTGGTAGATCAACTCTTGTAATACTCATATCATCAAGATCAATCAAGTAGGAGTAGGGTTTTACCTCCATCGAGAGGGCCCAAACCTGGGTAAAAACATCGTGTCCCCTGTCTCCTGTTACCATCTGCCTAGACGTACAGTTTGGGACCCCCTACCCGAGATCCGCCGGTTTTGACACCGACAACAGTTGTTAGCACATAACACATTATATGTGCCGGGCTTTTTCCGGATTGAGCTCTCACCCTTGTTTGTCTGGGTCACATAAACCGGTAGGGTAATCAAAGTATCCCAGGTACGCTATTATGATTATATCTTAAGGATATACTTGGGAACCGGCTTTTTATGATTTTTTGATTCGTACTCCGGGTTATCTATAAAATATATGACCCTCCATGCGGTAAGCCTCCAAGGGACTTGTGTTTGTCTTAAATGCAGGGCAATGAAAGCAACTCTTTAAGCATAAGGAAAGCAGAAGATCATCATAAAACAGCAGAAGATAACGATGACGGCTTAAAAAATGTTGAGCGCCTCAACCATGCGCGATGGCACGACAAAATCGAGTGTTTTTTCTGCCCTATTACATGACTCCCCGAGTCCGGATAATGAAGCATTGTTTTTCACAAGGCATAAATATAAGACGCTCGATGGATCACTCGTTTTGTTGGTCTGAAGCTTCCGGGTCATCCCTTTCTACTCCTCCGTCTGTTGCCCTGTCCTGGAAGGTTCATGATGACCAGTCAATGCCACTCAAAGCTTCAAATTCAGCTTCATCATCAATTAACACGGCCGGATCGAATTCAGGGGCGAAGGTATGCTTATGAATTGGAGGGATCAGGCTGACTGCTTCATAATGTGGCGTTGGGATTCTCTGATTCTGGTTGTCATAAACCGGTTGGTACTTGGTAAGGTCCGTGTCATTCCCAATCAGGGTGGCCACAGGGCGAATTTCCCTCACATAGGTGGTGAAATCCTTCTGGTCAAATGGGGTGCCATCCTCCTTCAGGCTTGGATACCCAAGGGCGATGTCGGCCGGGTCTAGCTCTGGTAGCCACGCCTTGGCCGGCTTAAACTCTTGGACCCATTCAGGTAGCACGGCAAGCCACCTTAGTACATCCGCCGAGAGATTGGGAACCTCATTTGACAAAGCCACAACGGCTAAAGCACGTTGTGACCCAGTGTAGAGTTGTTCCACCAGGGTATAAACCGCCTTCAGCTTGATCACCATGCTCTGGTTCAAATTGGAGCTCCTGGGGCCTGTATTAACAATATCAAGTGAGTCGGTGACAATTGAGATACTTGTTGAAAAAATATTTAAAGTATCTAAACATTTGCAGAGTGACTTACCAAAGATTGCTGAGACCATCTGAGATACATGGCGTTTTAAGCTGGATAACTCAGCAGTTGCTTCTGCAAGAGATGCCTCCGCTTTCTCTGCCCGGTTGATCAAGGAGACCTTTTCATCAGCCCATGCTTTCTTGTCTGCTTCAAAGCTCTTCTTCAATTTTTCTTGTTCAGATACGCTGAACTCAAATTTGGAATTGGCCTTTTGAGTTTCAGCCTCCTGAGCTTCCAGGCGGCTCTTCAAGTTAGAGATCTTCAATTCAAGTTGACTCGTGGTGGCCTGTACTAATACCGGGTTATAGTCAGAATCATCATAATGCAACATTAAGTCCCAAGCACTTTGCAAGCAAAGATACTTGGCACTTGGTGGCTAATGTATGTTGAGCAACTCTGTTTACTGTGGCGGTTCATGGAATTAAGTCCCAAGCACTTTTCAAGCAAAGGTACTTGGCACTTGGGGGCTAATGCATATTGCAGTTCAAGTTTTTTATTAAAGCATAGCAAGGACCAGTTCGAACATCTTATTTTTAAACCGGCCTTCGGGTGTTACAGGGTAAGCCGGGCGTTTGACAAATATTGCTAAGCTGATATTAAGTCTACAACATATTTCATCATAAGGAATAGACTTGGGGGCTGGTGTAGTAAGGATAAATAAAGAATAGCAACAAGGGTTATACCACAGATTTTGTTGTATCTGCTTTACCATGTCAACTTCCAGGTCACGGCTTGATGTGCACTTGATTTATATAGCCAGAGACAATTTCTCCAATACTCAGATGAGTATAATCAGTGACATCCAGCTTGGCTTTGCGGCGTTCCAGAAGTTCTTCCTTGGCAGAGCATTTGGCCAGCACAGTGGGTCTTCCCGGTTCAACGAAGTCAGTTCTAATAATCTCGACATCCGGATCATCTGCCTTGGCCGGGTTAGGAATCTCCGGGTTCTCAGAGCTGTCAAGGGTTTGGCCGGGTTTGCTCAGGCACTGGGATGTCATGGGCTGGTTCAGGCGGCGGCTCATGTGCGGAGGTGTCACGAGCAGTTGTCTCGAGCTCCGGGCCAGTCACGACCGGCTCTTTGGCCAGCTTATTTTTCTTCGCCTTTTTGCTCGGCTTTACTTGTGCGCTGTGTACAAATTAGAAGGGTTAACACAGAAACATGAGTAAGATAAGCATAAGATAAACAGGTTATCATTACCCTGGAATAGTTTTGAAAGCCGGCATATTGGACTCCATTGATTCGCCAGAGGAAGTACAGGCAATTTCCTGTTCAAAGAAAGATTAGAAGATGATATGCAACCTGATTAAGAAGATAATAAGAGTAGGTAAGAGACAAAACCTCGGCCCGGCGCTTCCGAGAAGGAGTATTGGGTAAACCAGAGGATAACTCGTCGCCCCCACTGGTCCGGGTTTGACGACGGCTCTCATGCTGTTGTTGCTTCGAAAGAAAGTGAGGGTCCAAATGAGCTAAAGGGTGTGAAAACCTTACTTTCCGGGTTACTTGTCGGAATTTCGGTCTTGGCAAGGGTTGCGAGTCGAAGGAAATAGATATTACCTCTTCCTCATCTGCTTGGCTGTTTCCCGTGTCATCCTAAAAGAAATTAATGTCAATAAGATAATGATAAAAGAGTCAGGGGAGTTAAGGATTACCTCTTCTTCATCATCAGAAGTATCGTCCAGTTTAAGTAAATCTGAAGCGCTTGGCTTCTTCTTCTTCTTCTGGGTTCCAGCCTTGGCGGTTTTCCTCTCAGCTCTCTTGGTCTTTCTGGCCCGTTTGGCAGCCTCATGGTCATACTGGACCTTCCAGAATTTGTCATTTGCCTGTGAATAATGAGAAAGGGTTATGAGTAAAAGCAAGGCGTTCCACAATGAAAGTACAAATTTTTTAGGTTGATGACTTACTAGAGGAGCCAGATTATTCTTGCAGAACGGAAGTAAGCCGAAGGTGTTAGGTGTTACTAACAACTGAGCCCTCTTTCAAAAGAGATTGGGTCATGGCTTCAACCATATCATCAGGTAAATCATCGGGACAATGACACAGCGGGTCATCCTTTTCGCCTGAGTAAGTGCACATCAAGCCAGGGCGGCGGCTTAACGGAATCACCCGCCATGAGATCCAGACTCGGACCAAATCAATTCCATCCAAGCCATTCCCCAAAAGAGCCTTGATTTTCTTTATGGTGGGAGCAAGCTGTAGACGTTCAACGACAGCTAACTTATCCGGCAGTGGATGGTTGGATTCGAGGCGCAGAGCGCAAAAGCCGGGCAGCGGGTTCTCATTAGCTGGAGAAGCATCCTGGCAATAGAACCACGTCTGGTTCCAATCCTTAGGGTGGCTTGGCGGCTCAGTGTATGGGAAAAGGCAGTCCCTCTGTCGCTGAATTGAGATACCACCAAGTTCCAGGCTGGGCCCATTGGCACGTTCATTCTGGCGGTTCAAGTAAAACAACTCTCTGAAAAGTAATAGGTTGGGTTCTTCTCCAAGATACACCTTGCAAAAGACTTGGAAGTTGCAAATATTTGATACGGAGTTGGGTCTGATATCTTGAGGTCTGAGGTCAAAAAAGTGCAAGAAATCCCTGAAGAACTTTGAGCCGGGTGGAGAAAAGCCCCGGTTCATATGATTAGTAAAGACGACCACTTCCCCTTCTTTGGGTTGAGGTTTTTCCTCTGACGGATTAGGAGCACGAAAGGACATGACTTCTTTTTTGGGCAGATAGCCAGTCTTCACGAAATCAGTCAAGGTGCTTTCAGTAACAATGGATTTGACCCAGTTGCAGGTCACGGGTGCTTTGGGAGCCTTGGGTGCCATTATGCAGATGGAAGCCTATGACAAAATAAAAAATTTCCGGCTCAATTTAACCCAGAAGAGAACATTTTAAAGTCTATTCAAGATGGCGGCTTGCGAAGGGGCCTAATGACATATGGCTAATTGTATCTGGTTATTTAAGCCGCCATGGGCTTGAGAAGCAGTTAAATTGTTTTAAACCGCTAGGAGTGGTCAGAGTTATCAATCGAATATTGTCCTTTTTAAGCCAGCGGTGAGAGTCGCCGTGGCTAAATGGATATGACAGAAACAGATTTTTGCCTAAGTGTCGCACAAACAAGTTTCGCAGCTGGCAGATATTATTTTGGATCAAACGGGTGTGCAGAAAAGGAAATTATCTAGACCTAGAAACCAATACAGATGAGTTCATAAGTTCTAACGAAGCTTCTTTACAAAGGAAAGGGATCTATTTACATTCAAAATGGGTGCGAAACAGCTACCGCATCAGTTTTATACTACCTTAAGATCAAAAAAAGGCTGTGGTGGAGAAATCTATGAAGGGTTCATGACGAACAGCGAAGAACACCGAGAAACTCGAGAATCCTAATGTGGATCTAAGGTACAGGGAGGAAGAAACTTATAGATGCAGACTTGCTGTGGGAGTTCGTCCTGGTTCTCTGGATGATTCAGGTCGATGCAGCAGCCAAGGTCGACGAAGATGCGGTGCTCTGCTGCTGCTGCGGCGGCGGCGGAACTCGAGCAGCAGAGGAAGAAGACGACAGAAGAGGAAGAATGGAAATATACCTAGGGGTCGTGTTTATTTATAAGAAAGGACTGACAGAGAGGGCGCGAGAAATGAGGAGGCCAGACGTGGTTATCCAGCTACTCCGACGCCTCGACTTTCGGAACGGTCATTAAGATAAGGATCCGTTGAGATATGACAGAATAAAATATAAATGGAAGATGACGTCACGGCGAGTTATCGAGAATCCAGAAGATGACGTCATGACGGGCCATAACCTTTGCACAGACAGAAACACAGAAGACTTTTTCTTAAGGTATTGAAGATTGACATGAACCGGTTCAAATCAATCTGGGGCCTAATGTTGGGGATATAACTATTTGTGTAAACCGCCCAGGAGGTGCCGGGTTACGCAAAGACGATTCATCGTATGAAGCCCAAGATCAAGCTTGAAGATGGCGGTTCAAGTAAGGGCCTAAAGCCCACAGGCGACTTAAGGCCCGTAGTGATAAACCGCCGTAATGGCATGAGTTGTGTTGTAAGGCAAGATTAACTAGTCACCGAGCCGGATATTGTTTATGAGTTGGCCGGGACTCTGTAGACCGCAGGGCGTCAACCTGTGTATATAAGGGGACGACCCGTCGGCGCCTTAGGGCAAGTAACATCCTATCAAGAGCCGGGCATAGCATATCTTGCTCCCCGGTTGTCGAAACCCTAGCAATACCAACCCAACTAGACGTAGGCTTTTACCTTCATTTTTTGAGGAAAGGACAGTAGGGGTAAAACCCCTACTGCAACATCATATATCTATATAAATGGGAGGTTTACATAGACATATCAACTTACAACACAACACACAAGGAGTCAGCATAACCAGAAGTGTGGCTTTTACCTTCATCGTAAGGGGCCGAACTAGTATAAAACTCCCGTGTCCTTTGTCCCACTTTAACCCCTTTAAGCTTCCTAGTTGCGATGGCTCCAGGACTAAGTCCTTTCACAAGGACATCTGCCGTGACAATTCCACGACACCCTGCATGCATGCAAAAGTGAGAAGGTTGGTTTGCATGGCTCTGCATTAATCAAGCGATGAGGAGTGAGATGGTTAGCTCTTTGGGCTTTGGAGAAAAAAATATGCATTAATTGACACGTGAAATGAGGATTTGTATTGATTAATCCCGCAAAGGAAAACCCCGCCTTTCTTTTTCAACACCAGTACTCCTAGTACGTAGTACTACGTACTTATCCTATTTGGGTCTAGGCCTTGCATTGCCATACTTCGCCATACATTTTTGCCAAGCTTGCCTAAAGTTTTCAAAATGAAAAGGAGGTACACTTGCGCATGGCTGTTGCAGTTGCACCGCACCCTCACACGGTCACTCCTACACGCCGCGGTCGCACCACACCCTCACATGCACAGTCGCTGCTGCACGCGGGAACGCACCCTCACTGACACGTGCTGTCACATGTGAACAAACCAAACTCAGCCATCCTACCGCTGACACATAATTTTTGTTCATAGAGTATGTTTATCCAACCGCATGTTGGGGAGTATCCGTACGGCCCGTGCGGTGGTCTGTTGGGGAAGAAGAAGAGGTGAGGAAGAAGGGTTAGGAGACGTAGGATATTCATCCAACCGCCTGAAATGGTAGACTGACCCAAGTTAGGCGACTTGCATAACAATATATGTTTTTACAAAGCAAAAGATCCATAAAAATAACAACATAAAGAAAAACTATCACTGCTCGCGAAACGAGACGGCCTCGTCGTCTTTGACTGCCAGCGCGAACCAGCCATAGCTGCCGACGTGTGTCTCCGCACCGTGGTTTTCCTCGGCCTCCAGCTACTCGTTCACGCGGAGCGTGCTTGTGCTCTGCACGGACGAGAGCACAACCCGGTTCAAGTCGAAGACGTCCGGTTTCGCTTGCAGGAGGGCCTTGATGGCAACGGCATCCGCGCGCTCCACGTCGAGTCGAGCCTCCGCCGCCCGGTTCAAGTCTAGGACGTCCGGTTCCACCTGCAGGAGGGCCTCGATGAGGGCAGCATCCGCGCGCTCCGTGTCGAGTTGAGCCTCTACCGCCCGATTCAAGTCCAGGACGTCCGGTTCCGCCTGCAGGAGGGCCTCGATGGCAGCGCCATCCGCGCGCGCTGCCTCAAGTTGAGCCTCCGCCGCCCGGTTCACATCCATGACATCTGGTTCTGCCTGCAGGAGAGACTCGATGGCAGCGGCATGCGCGCGCTCCACGTCGAGTTGAGCCTCTGCCTCCCGGTCCTCCTTTAGTATCGCCAAGTTAAACCGCTAGTCCGCCTGCACCATGGGGGACTCGGACGCCGGCACGAAGTCGACGTCCATCGTCTCATACCCATCGGGGGGCTTCTACGCCGCGACCTCCGCCATGAACATTGGATCAGCTTCCTCCTCCTCGTAGCTTGGCTCCAGAGAACTCGGGGATTGGCCCACCGCAAAGCGAGCTTGGGAACGGAGGTCTCTGGCACCGAATGCCGCCGTGATTTCTGCGCGGTGCTTCGGCGTCAGCATCTTGTAGTACGTGATCTTGCGGCGCACCATGGCTTTCCGGCGAAATAGGGGACGCTTGATGTAGGCTAGGGGATCGAAAGGTGGGGGAATGGGTTGGATATTAGGTGTGGTTTTAGGGCAGTGGCTAGCGTAGGCTGAGCAGCGAAGGTTCTGGTGTCAATAGTGGTTCCGGTGACGACCGATCAATCGTTTTGACTGTACATCACTCTTTTCGCATTCGCGTTGCAGCCCGGCATGCTAGACCCTCCACGTCGCTCACTGAATGAAACGCGCTTCGACTTGCATTTTTTCTCACTTGTGGGACCGCAGTTGAGAGCAAACCGACGTCCCTCCCCCTCCCCCGCTCGCGTCATTTTATGCGGAGTAAATAAAAAACAGAGGGAGTATACTACAGATGAGGATCCCCTGAAGTGGCCGAACCCATTGAGTAACTGACATGCGGGGCCTAGCAAGCATGGGGTCCACTAGTAAGTGACCGAAAGGGAGGGTAAGGAAGGGATACGTATGTGAAATGAGCTTCCAATGATATAATTTTCACATTATACATCTCATGTCCTATTAATCTTGTCAATAGTCAAATGCAGTTTTGAAAAACGCATTAGAGCATGGTTAATAATATAGCCAGTCGATGGCTATAAGGAACTCCCATGCCATCTATAGCCATCATCTATTATATGCACTCATACAGTAGTGTGGCCTATAAGGTTGGCTATTTCCCGCAAAAAAAATTATAAGGTTGGCTATTGTATTAGTACTTTTTTCCATCTCCTCTCCATCTCTTTCTTCATATTTATTGTACGTATTAACTAGGAATGCTTATATAGTTAGGCTCTTGCATGAGAGCTCACTCCCCTTATTTTTTCACATCTCTCTCACTTCTAGGAAAAGGCCTACTAATGGCGCACCTAATTTGGCCATTAATGGCGCATTAGTGGTGCGCCATTAGTGCCACGCCATTAGTAGATTTTACTAATGGCGCACCACAGGTGCGCCATTAGTATCTGGTATACTAATGGCGCACCTCAGATGCGCCATTAGTATATACAACAGTGCGCCATTAGTATGCCTCCCAGGGGGCCATGTATACCCAGGTGCTTTGGCATACTAATGGCGCACAACAACAAGATGCGCCATTAGTAACTTCGGCATACTAATGGCGCGCTATTTAATGATGCGCCATTAGTATCCTTTGGCATACTAATGGCGCACTGTGATGTGATGCGCCATTAGTATGAATATTAGGTTTTTTATTTTTTTATTTTCTGTTTTTTGCACAGGTTACAAAATGTATAATTGGACAAAATATAGATAGCACACATCAACAACAGATTCATCGAGTACAATAAAAGATTAGTCTCTGAATACAATTCATCATATTAGTCTCCGAATACAATTCATCATATTAGTCTCCAAATTGAAAAGACCGAAGAAATATAGAACATTATATTACAAGTCTCGAGACCGCGAGTAGCGAGTTTGTCTTCACATTACAAGTCGATATCGATCATCTAAACTACCATCACATAGAAGAGAGCTGCGGTCATCACGATGAGCATAATCACGATGAAACTCGTCTTCATCGGTTCCTCCAGCGCTCCCTCCCCTCTCCCGCTAGATAGCGGGCGTATCTAGATTCGGCCTCGGCCCTAGTGGTGTACCCTTTGTAACTGTTACCGCTGAATCGGTGAACCTGTCTCCGACACTCCTCCCAGTCGTCGTAGACTCTAGGAACCTTACCTTTGTACACGACATACGACGGCATCGCTATGCAGTAGCCAAACGAAACGTTAGTACCAATTCACAGACAATACATAAGCAATATATAAGTATGCAACAGAACGATCGGAAGAGAAAAGCAAGACATTAATAGCATCGATTACATCTAAGTTGAACGACTCTCGAAACCAAAGAGACATACTACAAGTTCATTAAAGTTTAATTACAACATGAGCCAATCGATGTTTCAGAACTAGACACAGCATCACTGCTTTCGACTCGACTCAAGGGACCGGAGCGTGGATGAAGCCGCCGTCTATCGTGGGAGTCATGAAATAACGGTCGTTGTCAGCCTGCATTTGTAGCATTGTGTCGATGTCACTGTTGGACGGTTGATTTTTGAGGTAGAACTGCCCCGAGGTACGAAGGACATCTTGATGGATGATTTCCGCAAACTCCGACTGGATGCGAAAGAATTCTTGTCTGATGTCCGCGTCCTGGATTGCCGACACGCTCGCGGCCCAATCTTTGAGTTTACTCGGTAGCAGAAGTTGATGATGGTCCCGTACGATCGCCTGCATGTGATGGATGGCGTAGTAGGCACCCTTCTGACCGCCAGGCGGCTGCTTGACGCAGCAGAACATCGTATTGTGAGAGAACACGTGCTTGCCGTACTTACGAATACGCCTGGTGAAGGTGCCTCCAGATTTGACGTAGCCGGGGAGAACATCATCAAGAACCTTCTTGACATTTGTGTAGTCTATGTTCGACTGATGGTCCGGGTTGAAATACGTGGCCATGGAATATTTGGGGCTTAGGAGGATGAGCGTGCAATGTGTGTCACTGCAGAAAACACGGAATGTTAAAAGAAAAATGATCGAAATCTAAGAATTCATATGTTACGGGGCGGTTGAGGGGAGGACTTACTCGGGAAAGTAAGGCACGAGGAAGTTATCCTTATCTTGGTTTGCCAGAATGACGCCTTCGAGGTAAGAAGTCACGACTTGCCGGTCCCCAGCGCTGCCCAAGATCTTGGCACGCATGTAGAAGGGGTCGACTATCACGATGTCCGGGGTCTTGTCGCGAATGATCCGCATCTCCATACTCAGCGAAAATAGCCGAACGAAGGTGTAGTGCAGCGGATGAAGGTTCAACATAGCGTGGATGTCATCAAACCGCAGGATGATCGTACCCCCGATGGAGTTATCCACAAAGCCCTTACCCTCTGGCACCTTGGCCACGAAAACTGGGTATGCCACATCCTTCTCTCCGAGACGCCGCTTCTCCAAAGAAAGAACACTGTCATGCAGACTCCGCATAGCACCGGTTGTAGCATCGAGCATATTTCTCGGTAGCATCGGCCTACCCGCCACATGCACCCTCCTGGAGATATCCTCAGGTGAAGGTGGCCCGTCCTGAGCACGGATCATACTCGGTGCCGGCTGGCCCGCACCCTTGTTAGTCTTTCTTTTGTGTGCCTTCTTCTTCTCCTATAATGGGACCGAGTTCTGCTCACAGACCGCCTTCTTGAGTGTGTTGGGGCTGATAATATTTCGCACCTCGCGTATCTGAGGCTCGGTGAAGTCGGCAGCTGGAGGCGTCTCCTGAGAGCTGAACGGCAGACGACGCCTATTGCAACTTGGCTTCTCCGCGGTACCAGCTAGATCGCGCACGTCTTTTGTTGGGTTGGGTTCTTGAGAAGGAGGCCCCATGAAGTCGCCACCGTACCCATGATCGGCAAAGTACTGATCGACGTTGGCAAATGTATCGTCGTCGTCGTCGTTCTGATCCTGTGCCATATGCATGTTTGGATCTAGTGGCATAGGGATGTCTGACACCGTTGCGGCGGTCTTGCCATGGGGCCGACTTGGCGCCGGCACGGCTGGCGGTGTTGTCTATGGGGTGGTGTCCCCCGCCCCCAAACGAATCTGTCTCTTCGGCCAAAGCAGGGGCCAGCTCAGGCAGGCGCTGAGGGTCATCACGTCATCATCGTCGGCCCCGACGGGTCGAATCGAAGGTAACAACTCGTCGCAGCCTGGCAGCACCCGAACCAGTTGAACCCTAAACAAGTTGGGTGGCATCTGGGTACCGTGGAACAAGGGGTTGCCCGGTTGAACGATTTTTCCCTTGGCGACATCGACCAACTCGTTGTTCACGAAGTGCAGGAGAGTGCACGGAACATCGGCGGAGCCCTGTGAAAACATGTAGGGGGTCAGGGATGCCCAGTCAAAGGCAAGGAGATGAAGTCCTCGGCCGAGAGAGGCTTAATTAGTTATCGTGATGATGGCGTCGAGCTCCGCTAATTTCGAGGCACCGCCAACGGCGGGCGTGTAGTTGACGGAGGGGCCGCTTGCTGCAGAGGTGCCGGCCGGCGTACACCCGGGTGCATTAAGCTCCCGTGCCGGCGTCGGAGACACCAATGCCGCCTCCGCCGGAGACACCAATGGCCCCGCCATCGCGTTCTTCGAGTAGCTGGCCGTGAAGCTAGGAATCGGGGGCGGCCCCTGTTGGCCGCCCGCAATCCACGCACTAATCCCCTGGATCAAGGTAGGCACAATGGCGGTGATCGTCGCTCCGAGTTGTTGTTGCACTTGCTCTTGGACAATCTCCGGAATCCGCGCCACCTGTGCCCTGAGTTCTTGAACCTCGTGCGCCTGGCTTTCCGAGCTGGTCTTTTTCTCCTTTCGCCCACCAGTGTTATAGTATGAAGACCATTTTGTCGACAAGCCTTTGCCGGCCACACGACCAGCTGACTTCGGCTTACTGAGCTTATCCTTGTTCTTCATTACATTCAACGCCCTATTTAGAGTGGTGTCCCAAGGGTTGCTCTTAGTCAACCCCGCGCTACTGCTTTCAGTCGCCTGCGGAAGGAATGTGAACCATTTAGAAATTTGGCTTCATTAATTAGAACGCAACCATATGGAGCTAATTACGCGGGGGTGTATTCCTTACCAGAACAAGCTCAAGCGCCCTGGTCTTCGGATCCGTGGTAAGCTCCTTTGTTTTCGGGTCCTTCTTGTACCGGGACCTGACAAAGTTCTTGGTCTGCTTGTCACTGTATTTATCGAAGAGGGGCGGTAGGCCTTGCTCGGCACGGTCCGCCTCCTCCTTGTCCCATATAGGCTCCGCCACTCTGTAACCGCCGGGACCGAGTGTGTGTTCCCCTAAGTTCAGCTCCCGCATTTCTTTCCCCCACTTACTTGATTCAGAGTTTGCGGTGCTCGAGCAATTGATCTTGAAGTCGTTGTAGTCATCTTCGGTGATCGAAGGATTTTTCTCCTTGATCTTCTCATAACTCTCACCTTTCTCGATCATTCTCTTCACATTGCTTTTCCAAGTAGACAGGGCCTTGCTCATCTTCGTGAGGGCAGCATTGTTCACTTTATTCCCTTTGAGGCTTCTGTTTTCAAATTCAGCGGGGAACTTGTATCGTTCGTGCAGCTTCGTGAAGAGGAGGTTGCGCAAATTCCCTCGGTCAGGATGCCTCAGGTTCTCGGTGTTGATCGAGACGGTGCTCCGGAGAATGCACCCGAGCTGAAGCGAGTACCCCTTGACTATTCATTCGGGCGCCGTTGGATTCCCCTCGGAGTCCACTTCAGTAACTTCCTCCTTGAGGGTGCGGAGCACGGTCGGGCGTCGGTCCTTCCGTTGCCTCTTAGGTTGGCTGCCATCTGTGCGTGCGCCGCCATCATCAGTAGTGGCATCCTCGGCGGCACCATCAGTGGTGGCATCAGTGGGGTCATCCTCGGCGGTACCATCAGTGGTCTCAGGATCAGTGGGGAAGGCGGCGTCCTCATACAAGTGAGGTTGTTCCTCCATCTCCTGGGACAGCTCCCAAAATGCCTTGCCGCCCGAACCCCCGGCCTCATCATTGTTGGCCATGTTTCTCTCTAAATAGGAACAAAGTTTGGTCAAAAAGTTGGTTATTGTCAAGGAACAAGATCATGGTCTCATCATTTAGGGTTTGTCGACACCGAGGCATCCTAAAAGCTAAGCTTTTATCATTGAGGGTTTTTCGACGCCGAGGCACCCTAAAAGCCTAAGCTTTCATCATTTCGGTTTTAATCGACACCGAGGCACCCTAAAAGCCATGCATGAGTCACAAGTACGCCGGGGCACTTGATCCTACTTAATTAACTACTAAGATACCCCGGCCCATGCATTAGTCACAAGTACCCCATATGTCCTATTTTTAGCAAAGTCATGCTAAAACTCACGGAAAATTTCATCATGACCTTTGCTGAAAATAGGACATATGGAGTACCCGAATTTGCCGGAACGGAAGTTAATCGACATTCCGGCAAACTCAAGGGCCTCTCGGAGTACCTACAAAATCATTATCCAATGAAGGAATTGTGCCGCACACTGCTGCCTCACACTGCTGCCAAAATCATTATCGACATGCTGAACTTGTATTTCACTCTGCATAGCTGAATAGTCTAACAACCAGAAATATATAACAAGAACTGCACTGCAACGACACAAAGAATATATAACAAGAATGAGCCTCAAATAAAAAAACAAAAATTATGGAAAGCATGAGGGTTACACTATAATTATAGGAAAATTTACACTGTTATTAGGGGAAGTTTTATACTGTAATTACATATAAGAAGCATCAGGGCTACAGTGAAAATTATGGGAAAACTTACACTCTACTTATATATAAGTAGCATGAGGGTTACACTATAATTATCGGGACAAATTACACTATAATTATAGCATAAATTACACTCTAATACACTATAAATACAAAAATTATGGAAAGCATGAGGGTTACACTATAATTATAGGAAAATTTACACTGTTATTAGGGGAAGTTTTATACTGTAATTACATCTAAGAAGCATCAGGGCTACAGTGAAAATTATGGGAAAACTTACACTCTACTTATATATAAGTAGCATGAGGGTTACACTATAATTATAGCGGGCGGTTGAGTATGGGAATCGAGGGTGCGGGGGGTCGGCGGCGGTGGTCGGTGGACCGGGGGGTGCTCGGCGGCGAGGGGGACCAGATCTGGCGAGGTGGGATAGCGATCGAGATGGAGGGGGATCGAGATCGAGTGTCCATGAAATTTAAAAATATTCATGATAGTTCAAAAAGTGCCCATGAAATACAATCGAGAAATGAAGGCTATGATTTAAATACAATCGATCTTAGCTAGCTATCTGTTCACAATCTTCTTGCCCTTCTTTTTCGCAAATGGAGTTCTTCTATGGAACGGACGTCCTTTAGGTAGGGTGGTCCTGCTTCTTCTTATGGTGTATGCTGCTACTTCATCATCGTCGTCATGTTCGATCCTCGGGTCTCCGTACTTGTCGAAGTCTTGCTCATTGGCTACTCCATCCATTCCGATGATCTTCCTTTTGCCTCTCCTCACGACAACACGACTGGGCTTTGACGGGTCGGTAATGAAGAAGCATTGGTCCACTTGGGAAGCTAGTACCCATGGCTCATTTTTCGCGGTGACGTTTGCGCCCGCGGTCTTGGATTTGGCTTCGGGTATAACCATGGTGGTGAAATACCGGTCTTCTTTTAGGACGCTCTTCGCCCATCTGACACGGAACATCGGGACCTTCTCTCCAGCGTAGCTCAGCTCCCAGATCTCCTCGATCCTTCCATAGTATCTGTCCTTGTCGTTACCGGTGTAGGATTCCATTGTTACCCCAGATTTCTGATAACCATCGCTCTTCATGTCCTTGGCCTCGGTGTAGAATGTGTAGCCGTTGATATCGTACGCCTCATAGGTCATCAGGTTGTGCTCGGCGCCCTGTGACAAGGCGAATATGAGTTGTTCTTCCGCGAAAGAATCCTCATGTAAAGGGTACGACAGAAGCTTCTGCTTGAACCAACGCGTGAAACATGAGTTGTGCTCTTTGAGTATATCTCCGTCCGTCCTCTGTTGGCCTCGGTCATTGTACGTATTCTTAATAAAGGATTTGTGCTCTACCACCCAAGGATCGACCATGTCTATGTGTTGTAGCGTGACTAGGTTTGCTCTTTCAAAGTCGGCGAGTCGACCCTCGAAGTCGACATGCATGTCGCGGCGACCCTCACGGTGACCCCATCCAGCGAGCCTGCCGAGGTGCCTGTTGACGGGCAGACCAACGGGGTTCTCGATGCCTAGATAATTCGTGCAGTAGGAAATGCACTCTTCGGTCAGAAAGCCCCTGGCTATGCTTCCCTCTGGACGTGACATGTTGCGAACGTATCCTTTGATGACACCATTCATCTTTTCGAACGGCATCATGCTGTGCAGGAACGTCGGCCCGAGTTGGATGATATCGTCCACGATATGGACCAGCAGATGCACCATAACGTCGAAGAATGCGGGCGGGAAGTACATCTCAAGCTCGCATAGTATCACCACGATCTCTTCCTGTAGCCTTCTGAGTTGCCTCACGCCAACAGACTTCCGAGAGATGACGTCAAAAAAGTTGCATAGGCCAAATAGCATTTCACGGACGTGCGCGTCCATGATCCCACGGATTGCAACTAGAAGTATCTGCGTCATTAGCACGTGACAGTCGTGAGACTTCATCCTGCTGAACTTCTGCTTCGCTGGGTCTAGGTATCTGCTTATCTTCCCCGCGTAACCGTAAGGAAGTTTTACTCCTAGGAGGCAGGTGAAAAACTGCTCGATCTCCTCCTGACTTAGAGTGAAGCACACGTGAGGGTAGTCATTTCCGGTCTTCTTGGCCTTTTTACCTTTGCGACGACTTTCCGTGTCCTGCTTCGCCTCATCATCATCATCATCAGCATATATAGCGTGAAGCTCCTGCCTGATGCCCATTGATTTCAAGTCTGCCCTTGCTTTCAGCCCATCTTTGGTCCTCTCTGGCATGTTGAGCAGGGTACCAAGCAGAGTCTCGCACACGTTCTTCGTGATATGCATTACATCAAGGCTGTGAGGCACACGATGGATCTTCCAGTACGGCAAGTCCCAGAAAACAGACCTCGTTTTCCATACCTTCACCAGCGGCTCTGGCGCCTTTCGCTTCTTTCCTGGCTCTGGCGCCTTTTGCTTCTTTCCCAGCAGTGGGCAATCTTTCCAATTTTTCAACAGCTCGTCTATTTCCTCGCCGCTCCTCGTACGCGGGCGTCCTCGGGGTTCGGTTTCACCATCGAACAGATCCTTGCGTTTTCTCCACGGGTCATCATCGCGAAGCCACCTTCGATGTCCCATGAACACGGTTTTCGAAGTCCAGGGATCTCTATCTAGCTGGCGATACGTTGTGTCATCCGTGCACCTGACGCATCCAGAAAATCCGTGGACCACCTGCCCCGCGACATATCCGTAACCGAGATAGTCGTGCACCATCGTGAGCAGCGCGGCTCTCATAGGGAAATATTCTTTCTCTGCGGCGTCCCACGTATTGGCTGGCGTTTTCCACAGCGTGTCAAGCTCCTCTTTCAGCAGCCCCAGATACAGATTGATGTCGTTCCCTGGTTGTTTCGGTCCTTCAATTAGCATACTCATGTGAATGTACTTCCTCTTCATGCACAACCAGGGGGGAAGGTTGTACATCCACACAAACACAGGCCAGGTGCTATGTGTGCTTCTCTGGCTGCCCAACAGATTGACTCCATCGGTGCTCGCGCCCAGCACGATGTTCCTTGGATCGTTCCCAAATTCTAGGTCTTCGAAGTTCAACGCTTGCCACTGGCTCGCATCCTTAGGGTGACTCAGCATCTTGTCTTTTTTATCTATCTCCGGATCATTTGCGTCATCTTCTCGCTTCTTCTCCTCCCTATCTGCGTGCCAATGCAGGAGCTTTGCTACCTTAGGGTCCGCGAAATACCGCTGCAGAAGAGGAGTGATCGGAAAGTACCACACCACTTTTCGAGGAGCTTTCTTCCTCTTCTTGTATCGAGTGATGCCGCACACCAGACATATGGTAGACTCTGCGTGCTCGTCCCGATAAATGATGCAATTGTTCATGCACACATGGTATTTCACGTGTGGTAAATCCAGAGGACACACAATTTTCTTCACCTCCTCCAAACTGGTCGGGCACTTGTTCCCCTTGGGAAGACGTTCGTGCCAGAATGACATGTTCTCGTCGAAGCATGCGTTGGTCATTTTGTGTTTTACCTTCATCTCCAGAGCCATGAGCGTTACTTTCAGGCAAGTATCCTCGGGCCTGCATCCTTCATACAATGGAGTAACTGCGTCTAACTCAAGTTGATCCATCTTGGCTTTCTCTCGGGCGGCAGCTCTTGCATTATCCGTCTGCTTGAGAAGCAGCTCTTGAATATGAGGGTCCTGCACCCAGCCCATCGATGGTCCAGCGTCATCTGCTCCGCCGGCATCATCATCTTCATGATCATGCCCGTCGTTTGCTCCGGCATCTTCCTCATCATCATGTCCTGCATCTTATACATGATGACTGTGTACAACATCACCGTTGTGATCATCTCCTGGGGATTCTTCGTCTTCTCGCCCGCCCGAGCCGCGGTGGTTGTCTTGCTGCCCTTCCTCATTTCTTGCCCGGCCCCCATGGACGACTTCGTACTCATCTTCATCACCTTGCCACTGATAGCCATCCATGAAACCATGCAAGAGCAGGTGGTCCCGTACCTGCCCGGATTCCGGGTCTGCAATAAGGCTCTTCAGCTTGCATCTTCGACACGGACATCTTATCTCCGTCTCGTTCTTTTGAAGCATCTCGGCCTTCGCCGACCTCAAAAACCTATTCACGATGCCTTCGGTCATCGTGCGGACCATGGTCGCCTGCGGGGTAGAGCAAAACGATATTTTAGAACCAAGAAAAAATTTGGCATGACTTTCCCTAAAAATAGGACCAAAAAGAATGCTTAATGCCAAAATTCTCGCTGAAACGGAAATGAATCAACATTCCAGCAAAATATTGGCAACTATCGCATTTCAAATACCGGTACACCTCCAAACACAAACACATATGCAACACCACAAACATATGCAACACCACGAACATACATAGATCTAGCTAGGCCATAAAAAGTGCATGTGCACATTGTTGTAGGGAGAACAACATAAATATAGCTTCCCCCTTACTTACCTATCAAAACAAGGTAATTTAACCACTTAAATTGAATGAATCTATGGTGGAAATGAGGTGAAAAAGAGTAGGCACCCGAGACAAGGAGGAGGTGGAGAGAATGAAGTGGGGAGAAAGTGAGTATGGGTAGGAGAGGTTGTCCAAAATATCTTGTTGCTGCCCACTTACTAATGGCGCACCAACTCTAAATGCGCCATTAGTAATCCAGGTTACTAATGGCGCACCTTCTGGTGGTGCGCCATTAGTAGTTTTGCAAAAAAAACATACTAATGGCGCACTATTCCACAGTGCGCCAATACTAGTTTAAACTAGTAATGGCGCACAGTCGAACAGTGCGCCATTAGTAGTTTTGCAAAAAAAGAAATAAAAAATATAATAAAAAAACAATATTAGTGGCGCACTTTCCGACTGGTGCGCCATTACTAGTTGTAACTAGTAATGGCGCACTGTGTCTGGATGCGCCATTAGTATGTTTGGACAGGCGCACTAGTTCAAAAAAAATTGATACTAATGGCGCACCCTGGGCCAGGTGCGCCATTAGTAGTTTCAGCTCTAATGGCGTATCAGAAGGTGGTGCGCCATTAGTATATACTAATAGCGCACCGCTTGTCTGGTGCGCCATTAGTGTCAATCCCATCTATAGCCCTTTTTCTAGTAGTGTCTCCTCCACATAGGCCCTATATAAATGGAAGGAGGGAGTACAACTATGAGCATTGCATACTCTAGTACATATGTTGTCAGTACTCGACTAGTACTATTGGACAGGGAGCTTAAAAAAAGTCACTATTGGAATGGCTATACGTGGCGAAATCCTAGTCGGAAGAGCATGCGCGAGAACAAGCACATTCACGTGGTTGAAAACAAATTGGAAACCATCTCGAGTACAAATCTAGGAGTATGTACGAATCTAACAATATTGATTGGGTGTTGTTGAATGTTGATACTTTTTTTTATCAAAGTAGAGATACTTTGACTACACATAAAACTTATATGTAAACTAGAAAGGATAGGAGGGAGTATATTGTACGTTCAGAAACGAAAAGAACATATAATACCCTTTATATATGATTTGCGGATGCTATGATCACCGGTTCAAAATTTTGAATCCGGCTTAGGTATCACACATGCCCCCACTCGTTCTCTCTCGATTTCATCTCGGGGTCTGGAGATTGATTGAAAGAGGACTAGGGTGGGTACAATACGTTTGTTTCGCTTATGAACGTACAATATA